>NC_053443.1:48029128-48629128 GCF_007990345.1 Gossypium hirsutum
TCTATTTGAATAGTCGTAGTTACTGGCCACACACGGGTTTGCCTCGGCACAAGTTAGTATACCTTCTAGTTTTCACACGGTAGCACACGGCTTAGCACACGGGCGACTGAGGCCATTTCGAAGGGTAACGGCTTGGCACACGGGCGTGTGGTTGGCCGTGTGGCCCAAGTCAGTGGGTTACATGGGGTTGAACATGGGTTGGGTTACGGCTGTGTGTTCCCATTTCGAATGCCCACACGACTTGAGATACAGGCATGTGTCCCCTGCACTTTGAAAACTTTTAATGTTTTTCTAAAAATTTCTTGAGTACTCAGTTTAGTCCCGAACCACTTTTAATGTCTATTTGAGGCTTGAGGGTCGTATTAGGGACTATATGATGTATTTGAATGGTTTGGTTGAATGATAGTTGATTATGAAATGTATGACTGTTAAGTTGTAAGTCAATAATGTCCGTAACCCTGTTCGGGTTGGATACAGTTAGGGGTGTTACAAATCTTCTCAACTTTACATTCTTTATAAAACTCCCTTCTTTACATATATCATTATTATTATTTTTCTTGCTTTCTTAAGAACTACTTAATGGCTTCTTTATAGTTTTAAACTTACAAAACCCATTTCTGCCACTTTTATATCAACTTTCTTCTTCAACACATTCAAACTTTAAGAAATCCCTTTCATGATATGACTGCCATTGATGTCCCTATTAAGATTCAAAGTTCATTAAACATTGTATAAGTTAAATGTTGTTGCAGCCTTGTTAGAATAGCAAATAAGAAAGAAGAAATCTTTGCTTTCTCATTCAAGATATCTGTTTACAAATGATTATGCATTGGCTATTTAATGCAACCATGCATATGTAACAGAAATACCAGAAACAACAACCTAGTCTAACAACTATAGCAACTACAACGGTTTAATACTTATAACATTCCCCGTGCTTGGTGAATTTCTTCTCCCTAGAACTTTATGACTGCTACTAAGAATCTTAAGATGACTTCTGAATTTTGTGAACAACCTTGCTGATAATGGCTTAGTGAGTATATATGTAATCTGGTTTTGGCTAGGAACATGACCAACTTGAGTGAACCAGCTGCAACTCTTTACCTGACAAAGAACAGATCTAATTCCACATGTTTGAATTTGGAATGTAAATTAGGATTCTCTGCAACCACAATAACTATTGAACTATCACTCCATACAAAACCTTTGCTCATAACTGGTACATGTAATTCAGACAACAAAGACTATAGCCAAATTACTTCAGCTGTGACATGTGCTAAGCTTCTGTATTCAGCCTCAACTGTGGACCTTAAGACAATTTGTTTCCTTGCACTCCATGAATGAGATTTCCTTTAAGAAACACACAATACCATGAAATGGACCTTCTATCATCGATATTTGTACCCAATTTGCATCTGAGTATCATTCAAGAAAAATTTCGAAGCTCGAGTGCAACACAACCCATGATCCAAGGTATCCTACAAATAATACAAGATCCTCTTGACAACTTAAAATGAAGGTCCAATAGTTTGTGCATAAATTGACACACTTTATTCCAAAAAAGACAATGTCTAGCTCGTGATCGCAACATATTACAATGCACCTACTATACTCCTTACAGAGATTCATCTTCAATAGGACTTCTTACCTGAGCTGACAGATTACATGTAGTCACCATTAGCATGGGTGATCCTCTTGACTTGTCCACGGATGCTTTCGAAGTAGATTGAGAATGTATTTCCTCTGATTAAGGAAAAGACCATTGGAAGTTTAAGTAGCTTCAATGCCCAAAAAATAACTTTGCCTCCCTAAGTTCTTCAAAGAAAAATGAATGTCTAGCTCATTAACAAAATGACTTATCGCAGTGAGTCATTCCTAGTGACAATAATGTCATCTACATACACCAAAATGTAGAAAAGTTTAGACTCTCACGATGAATTACAAAGAATTATTAGACTTTGATACCTCAAATTTAGCAGCTACAAGATACTGCTTTAGCTTATGGAACCATGCTCAAGGAAGTTGCTTAAGACCATATAAAGCCTTCCTTAATTTGCACACCAATTGCTTTCCACCATTCCCTTGCTGTTCAAAGCCTGGTGGTTGCACCATGTAAATTCTTCATGTAGGTCACTATTTAGAAATGCGTTATTTATGTCCACTTTCCTGACAGACCACCCCATCAAGATAGCAAGTGCAAGAACTACCCTAATACTTGTTGGTTTAACCATAGGACTGAAAGTCTCTTGAAAATCAATGTTTGCCTCTTGCAAATAACCTTAACCACCAGTCTGCCCTTGTACGTAGCATCGAGCCATTAGCTTTTGATTTTAGTTTAAAAATCCATTTACAACTTACTACCCTACGACCTTCAAGTAAAGGCACCAGTTCTCAATTTTGGTTTTTGATCAACGCATCATACTCCTTCTTTGTAGCTTCAATCCAAGAAGCACTCTTGAAAGATTCTTCAATGGGCACTAGTTCTTTCTCATTCAAAACTGATGAAAAGAACTTAGGCTTGAATATCCACTATTCGTTCTAGTTGTATGGGATGCAAACTCACAGAAGTACATAAAGGTGACACCTACCTTTCAAAACCTCCAGGTTGAGAAGAGCCATTATTTTTAATACAAGAAACTTATGAAGGTCCCTCAGTATAAGATCCTGACATAACATCCCTTGCTGAAGACTGACTTTCTATAGAAGAAACTCTTCCTAGACTTGCCAATGAAAAAACCCTGGCTGAAGCTGATAATGCATACACAGTACTCCTTGGCTTGGAAGCCACAACCACAGGTACAAGAGATTGCTGATGAGACTACATTTTTAGCCCAGATGATGAGACTTTGATTGAAACCTACAACTAAGGGAAACTTATACTCATAAAACACAACATGCTGAGAGAAAAATACTCTTCCTTCCTCATTAAGACACTTGTAACCTTTTTGATTTGTACAAGCCAATAAAAACACACTACTTGATTGAAACTGCAATTAATATTGATTAAAAGGTCTCAAATAAGGAATCCAAGCACATCCAAACACTTTAAGTCACGAATAATCTGATTTGGCTTTGTAAAGCTTCTCATATAGAGTATAATCATGTAAAACAATAGTAGGTAATCAGTTCACTAGATAAACAACATGAGAAAAAATGTATGACCAAAATTTCAAAGGCATAGAAGCCTGAGCCAAGAGAGTGAGTCCCATGTCAACTACATGCTTATGCTTCCTTTCAGCTGTTCATTTTGTTCAAAAGTGTGGACACGTAATCCTGTTCTGAATACCAAATCTGGAGAGCTCCTTCGAAAAAGAACAATAATCTCATCCCTAGTCACTTTGAAGCATTTGATAGCACTTAAAATGAATTTGAACAAGTTTACGGAAGTGAAAAAAACTTAAAACTTTAGACTTATTCTTGAGGAAATACAACCAAGTATATTGGCTGTACGTGTCAACTAAAGAACATAATAGAGAAAACCATCTGATTACATTTGTGTTGGTCCCCAAACATCTAACACAATCAATTCAAAAGGAAATGAATACAGTGCTTTTGAAAAATCAAATGGTAACTTGTGACCTTTCCCTAGTTACAAGATGAACAAACATGAGACAACTTGTTATTACTGAAAACAACATTACAATCATGGAAAAAATGACTAAAGAGTGCCAATGCAAGGGTGACCAAGTCTTTGAGGCCACAACTCACCAAGATCTCCTAGCTAAGCATTGCGCACAACCTTCGATGATGACACACGTGCCCCAATAGCTATACCAACAACTAAATTAGAAGGTGTATTAGAAACATAAAATCTATAGAGTCCAACATGCATGTGGCCTATTAATAGAGTTTTCTCTATCTGAATATCCTTCACAAAACATAGAAAAGGATGAAACTCAAAATAAACCCTATTATCTCTTGCAAATTGTCCCACTGATAGTAAATTCTTACAAACAGTTGGTACATGAATCATATTCCTGAGTTGCAAAACCCTAGTACCAGCCAGTAGAGTAGAAGACCCTATGTTAGTAATAGACACAGACTCACCGTTCCATAGACACCTTACTTGTAACTGTATAAGTTAATTCATTCGTGAGAGCAGCCATGTCAAGAGTAATATGATTAGTTGCGCTTAAGTCAGGATACCAGGCCTGATCCACACTAGTAGAAGAAGATCCTCGAGGATTGAATGGAGTTGTTGAGACTGAGCTTGTGCAGGTAAACCAGACGATCCACAAAAATGCAACAGAGACAAACAACAAGGTACTTGAGTAGCACACCTTTGTCTATCAAAGTGATGATAATTGACTGACATCAAAGAACCTTGATCAACACCAGAAAAATTCTCATCAACCTATAATAACAGGTTTGAACCACATGACCAACCTTGCTATTCAACTGACATTGTGGCTAAGAATTAGACCAACCACGACCATTACCATGACCTCTGCCACGAGTCCAACCTCTTCCATGTCCACTATGTTCTTGCTTGAACTCCTGATTATAACTCCTGTAGTACTCGATTTGTTTTGTTTGATTTTCACCATCTTCTTTCTGTTGAGATGCCAAATTAGCCTGTATAGGAACTTCAGTAAGTAATGCTAATTGTCCTACTTCATAATCAATGAGGATTTCAGTTAGCAAATCAAGTGATAGCAGAATTACTAATGGGAATATGCGAATAGACTCATAGTCTATCGAAAGACCTCCAAAATAATGCTCACTTGCTCTTGATCTTTCACCATACTCCCAGCTGCAATCAAATTATCACACATACTTTTCATCTTAAATGCATAACACATATTGGAAATCTTAACACTGGACTTTGCACCAAACCTCCTATTAATAGTCTCCAACTTCAAAACTAGTACAAGCCTTTATAAGATACACCAAGACATCATCTATGACAGTAGATAATAGTCAAGAAGTTAAACAATTATCTTGCTTCTTATGAATGAAACAGTAGATTTCAACTAACTGGACCTCATTACCAATTACAAATTGTGAAGGAATATTAATTGTGCCTAAAACATATCCCTCAAGATCATACCCTTCAAGAATAAAAGGAATTTAATGTTTCCAAGAATGAAAATTATTCTCACCAAGTTTTATCATGTCATGCTTTGAAAAATACTAAACCTTCTGCAAAACCATACCACTGTTATCTTGTGATCATACCTACTCTCCCATATTTAAGGAATGACGAGGAGTATCACTCCCTGGAACCTCTTCTGTAGCCATTAAACCACAAGATTAGACACTTGTTACAACAAGAAATAGTGGCTCTTGATACCATGTTAGAATAACAAACAAGGAAGAAGAAATCTTGCTTCAAGAAATCTATTTACAAATGATCATGCATTTTCTATTTAATGCAACCATGCATATGTACCAGAAATACCAGAAACAATAACCTAGTCTAACAACTAGATAACTACCTTAACCAATTATAGCAACTACAACTGTGTAATACTCATAACAAGCCTTCACAATCCATGTGATAATGGTGAGACTATTGCTTGTTAGCTCATAAGAATATTTCAAATGGTTATCAACTTTGTTGCCATTGATATTAAAATCTTCAAACCCATCGAGGCAGGTTTGGTGGTAAGTCACGGTGAAGCTCAACCATGTTCTTAGATTGTCAGCGGATCCGTAGGGGATGATAATGAGCTGTTGAGATAATCAATGAATAAACCAAGAAGTTGACGACAATTCTCTATTGCTAAATCTATCGAGGATACAACACCTACATTCATTTCTTAAATTTATCAGATAAAAACGTCACCCATGTTGGAGAAGTAGTGGTGTAAGGTGGTTCTTTAGGTTCAGGGGTGGAGGAGTGAGGGGCGATAAAGATAGGGGAGCAAGGGATGGATGGTGATGAGGATTGATAGTTCTTATGGTGGGTGTTGGTGGTGATGAAGATTTGTGGTCCTTATATTGCAAATAAATAAATAAATAAGTTTTTTGAACTAATTATAAAAATATCTCTAGCTTTAGTCAAAAGTAAAAGAAAATGCCACATTAGCAAATCGTTAGTGGATTATAAGAACTTTTAATGGAGTGACCAGTTTGAGCAATTATCTTATTTGGAGTGACTAAATTGACAAAAAAATAAAATAAAATGACCAAAATAGTAACAACAATATTTTAGAATGAGCTAAAGTGTAGTTTACCCTAAATAAAATATTAAACTATTAAGTTGACTAGTTCCTTACTAAATACTTCTTGATTTCCAAGTTTTAACATTTTTTCTCATTTTTATAGTTGTACTTCTGTGTATACATGAAAGGAGATGAAATGCAAATGATTTTTACATCTAATATGAAAATTCAAAACTTAATTTACCCATTTTTTTAAGAATGATTATATATGATTTAAAGCTTTAAATATTAATGACGATTCAACTTTAAATTAATTGACAATATTGTTATTACAACAATTAAGAAGATATAAATTCAAATACATTTAAATACATATTTTCTTTCAATTTAAGACTAAGAAATAATTATAAAGAAAAATAATAATTTCATGAAAAATAAAGACAATTGAATTACAAACTAAATGCAATAATAATATTAGTCAAATTGAAGGGGATGAAAAGTTATTTTTCCTATAAAGTGAACCATAAATTTTTTCTTTCATGTGGTACTGCTTACATGCATGTGACTATGTGATGTGTTTTTCTTCCAAATTATTTTTATACTTGGACAGGAGGCAGTGTATTGAATATGAGTGATGGATCAAAGTTTATATTTTTAAAATTAAAAAGAATTATGCTAATAGCTTATGTAATTCTGAAAAAAAACTTATTGTTGTTTTTATAAAACAAATTGTTCATTCAATATAATGTCAACCTCATATATGTACTAACTTATTCAATAATTTCTTAATATCTTAATGATCTTCCAAATTACAGTGATTCAACCATCTCGAATTATATCTTACTAAATAGAGAGTTAAATATCTCATTTCATTTGGAATATTTGATCAATTCTAGAACTTGGTAAACAATTCCTCAAAATCTCTCGGTACATTTGCTCTCTTTGTTAGAAAATTTTAAAATTATTTTGGGTGGCACTATAAAAAAAACATCACTGTTTTTCTTTGCACATGCTGATATATACGTCTGAGAAAAATAAGTCCAATTTATCGAAGAAGCATGTTACTTGACATAGATATGTCAAAATCTGATCTTGCTTTAATTTGATCAGAGGTAGACAAATGGTTAAAGTTGAAAATGATTTTTTTATTATAAAAATTAAGCATCAAAATTACAACAGGCATATATATATTGAAAACGACTCAATACAGCTATGATACAAGAAAACGTAGTTGTCATCTTCGTAGAAATTAACCAATACATAAAGGATCAACTTCATTAGTGTTATTATGTTGTGCTGAGGTGCATTAACACAAACAACATTTTGTGTAAGATTAGAAGTGCTGTGTGTGAGTTAGCAATTTTTTTTTGTTGTTTGACTTTTTATTTCGTATTTTTGTAGCAGAAAAAAATAGGTTTTCTAAGTAAAAGGAAACTGGATAATGGAGAGTTCAAAATATATGGGTTTAAACTTTTATAATTAGAGGAGATTCATTGAATAGATTAAGGAATTAATATTGAATTATAAGACTTAATCTTTCAACAATCTAATCCCAATTTCAAGGAGGATGATTATATCAAGATAGTATAGTAGAGTTGAAGGCTATAAAAGGAAGTATTGTCCGTTTCTCTTGTATGAATGGTGAGAGCACATTTTAGTTCATCTAGGAATATTGAACTTCGAGTTGTTCCATAACCTTCGGTAAAAGATGTTATAGTGTTGAGAAAATTCACCAAAGGGTGTTAGGCTAAGGCTACAAAAATTCTTAAATTGTTTAAGTTGTAATTAGTGCTTGTATATTAAGACTTGTTAGTGAATTCAACTTTGGACAAGGCCAACGTAGGTGGTTCAACAAACTATGTAAATATCTTTGGTGCATTTTAGTTTATGTTTTCTAATTGTTATTTTACATTGTTACAAGCACTGTTATAACAGTTGAAACAACATTTTTTATAACTTCACTTCAACCAGATTTAATAATTGGTATCAAAGTCTATCACCAAATATACTAGGTGCGATCCTATGTCTAGAGGACAACCATGGATTCTACAAAGGAAAGAAGCTCATCTCACAATCACCTCTACTAGATAGCTCAAACTATGCCTACTAGAATTCTCATATGATAGATTCATTAAGGCTATGGAAGAGAAAGCCTAGTGTCCAGCCCTGATAGGTTAGGAACTGTAACACCCCGAACCCGAAACCGATACCGGAGTCGAACACGATGTGTTAACTGGCTTTAACCCCTTATAAAATTTATTTTCCAGACACTGCCCAATCTGTGTACTAGTCGTTTTAAAAATCATATCTTGAGTTTCGTAACTCGAAAATCAGTTTCGTGATTTTTCCCAGAAACTAGGCTCATGTGCCCATCTATGTATTTCTTTCTAGAATTTTTGGTCGGGCCAATTGGTACAGTTTATTAGTCGAAGTCTCCCATGTTGCAGGGGTCGACTACACTGACCTTTGCCCATTACGAATTGGATATCTCCCTGCACGGGGCTTCAATACTGATGCTGTTTGTTTCTATGAAAACTAGACTCAGAGAGGAATCTGTACATATATGGTACGACCCCTAATTATCTCTGGTTAATTTATTATGAATTTCCAAAGTCGGAGTAGGGAATCCAGAAACCGTTCTGGCCCTGTCCCTCAAAAATCTGATTATCTCTTAATATACTGCCCATATGATCTTTTCGTCACTTCCTCATGAAAACAGACTCATCGGGCTTCGATTACATAATTTATTCATCAATTAACTCGACTCCTACTATTTCTAGTGATTTTTCAATCTCATGACACTGCTGTTGCCAGCATCTGTTACGAAAGTAACTAGGTCCATTTCATGCCTACCCTTGAACCAACTCAATCGAACATTCGTGCCATTTTCGCATGGCTTAAAGTTTACATGCCAAAGTTCAAACACAACGTAATAGCTTATACATGCCAAAATGTTCTTCTAAGCCAACTAAGAAGAAAGTACCAAAACTTGCTATCCGGTGTGATGACTTCGATGACGGCCTGACCCCGCAAAAATAGATGAGTCCAAGCAACCTATAATGGGTGACAAGGAAACACCGAGTGAGTTTATAACTCAGTAAGTCATAAGCAATGCACTACCATCCATCAATAACATTATCACAAGAGGAAACAAAATGGAACGAGACAATTTACTCCATCCATACCGAACCATACCATAGTTCCTCCAACCTATCGATTCAATTTCATATCAATTCATGCATTCACAATCCATATACTCATCAATAGGACATTGAAGCATTTTCATAAATCAATTTATTTTCGTTACAATCAAACAACTAAACGGCCTTTCACCCATCCTACGATAAATTTTATGTACGTGACTTCAAGTATAGTTGTCACATAGGTTCAACTTACCGAGCTCAACACCAAGTATAAGCATAGCACCTATTAGCCATGTACTCAAGACACTTACCCGATCCGCTGTCCGCGATCGACTCAATAGTGTCGCACACATAGTGTCCATAATGATTCACGAATGTATATTGAGCCCGCACACTCAGTGCTATATAATCAACTCGCACACTTAGTGCTACGTAATCAAATCGCACACTTAGTGCTACATAGTCAAACTCGCACACTTAGTGCCGCATGGTCAATTCGCACACTTAGTGCATCATATTCGTTTCGCACACTTAGTGCAACATAGTCAAATAGCACACTTAGTGCTGTACAATTTAATCCCGCGCACTTAGCGCCAATCTCATGGTCATAAATGGTTATACCCGCACGTTTAGTGCCGAGATCAACAACTCAGTACATCTTACCTCTTCTCTTTTCATTCAACAATTTCATCATCACATACATACATGCATATATATATATATATGTATATTTATTCATTCCATTCAGCATCAATACATAAACATTATGACCATTTGAAATAATACCAACTACATGCTTAATGACTTACCTCGTGTTGGGTAAGACGGTTCCAACTCGGCTACTCGATGACCTTTTCTTTGCCTTTGCTCGATTCACCTCCTTTAACTCCTTGAGCTAAATCAAACAAATTTAACTCATTAAAGTCTCATTTTGCTAGCTTATGGCCGAATATGACAAGGAGTTTGATGGGTCATATGGCCACCTTTTAGCTCAAGTACACAATGGTCATATGCATTTTTAATCACATCAAATGATTCAATACAATTCACTCGAACATCAAAAGAGAACCTCAAGGTACTTAGTCCATATACACATTAGACATTAGAGTCACATATGTACGAATTCACGAATCGAATTCGACATATTAGCTAATTTTCCCTTTAGCCGAACCTTCTAAGTCAAGATAAAGCCATCAACATGCTTACCTTTGGCCGAACATACACATCAACTTAGGTGCTCATTTATGTGGCCGAACACACACATGTCTATGTTAAGGCCGATTGCAACACTCAATACATCCTACAAGTATGGACACTTGCATTGACTAAACACCATTTCTATTATTTTTACTCCAAAGCCGAATGCCTCTCAAGCCCTAAGCTCATGATCCTTTCATCATTAAGCAAGTGTTATAGCACAACTAACATCCATTTTCAATTTGAACACCAACATAAAAATATTAAACATGAAAATCCATAGCCGAAACCTATACATGACATTACTCATTCCACCCATCGAAACAATATTTGTTCAAGACATCAAGCATTTTTATTTGGGTATTACATATATGAGCATTTAGAATTTATATTTTTAGCAAGATCAATTTCTTTCCTCAACACATTCTTCATCAAAACTTAAAGGAAGTAATCAAATTTCCTTCTTTAATAGCCATAGCCGAATGCTCCATCCATCCATCAAAGTTAAAAATTTTGCATGGTCTAAGTAAGAACCATGATAATTAACCTAAAACAAGCTAAAATTTCACAACTTTAACACAATATACTAACCTTATTAAGCATTCAAATGGCCGAAAGTCCTTTGCCCCTATTCCTTCCTTCACATTCGGCTTAGAAGAAACAAAGATGAACACTTAGTTTTCTTCACCCATTTCCCCCCCTTCTCAAGCTTCAAGTGACCGAATGTTTGCCCCAATTCTTTCTTTCAATCCGGCCAAGAAGACAAAGATGATGCTTTGTCTTCATTACTTTTCTTTTTATTCTTTCTTTAATCTATTTCCTTTCTTTTGCATAAAATAATGGCCATTTAATTAAGGTTTAATACATATTATATATATATGACCATCATGGCCGGCCACCACTTAAAATAAAAGGGGTATTTGACATGCAAGTACAACTATTTGCAACATGCATAAATGGGCCACCTTACATTAGCCTAGCACATTTCTAAATTTTCTCACATAAGTCCTATTTAATAAAATTTCACTTACAATTTACAAAATTCAACCATGAAATTTTAACACATGCATATATACATATTCTAGACAATAAATATTACATTCAAACATTTCGGTGACTCGGTTTAGCGGTCCCGAAACCACTTCCCGACTAGGGTCAATTTTGGGCTGTCACAGGAACCCCCTACTGCATTCAATATAGATGACGCACAGTCTGTTAAAATTGAGATAAGTTTAGACAACAAAGGAATACAAAACACCAAGGCACTTTATGCAATATTCAGTAGAGTAGAGCTTAAAGAATTCATGCAAATGTCAAAATGTGTCTTGGCTAGAGAAGCATGAAATATCCTTGAAACAACTCAAAAGGACTAAAGGAAAAAGTTGCTTAAAATCTTAGTTTATGATATCATTCCTGAATTTTATGCAAAATTATGTGATATAACTAATGAATCCTTTATTCAGGAAAGGAATATTCTAAGGTCAAACAACATAAAAGGTGTTGAGATTCCTACCAAAATGTTTTGCTATCAAAATTATAGCCATAAATAAAGCTAAAGGAATTAGTACCATAAGGGAGGATGATTTGATTGGCTTATTACAAACCTTCTAAATGAATATGGGAAAAGTATAAAGGAAAAAGTTAAAGTTGGACAAAGTGTTGCATTCAATCTTAAAGCATTTTGCTATAGATATTCCATCATTTACTTTAGTAGAAAAGTTACAAGAAGAAATGACATTTTTCATGAAAAAACTTCAACAAAGCCTTCAAAGTTTCTCTAAGAATAATAGAAATACATATGGTGGCTTAACTACTGGAAAAGATGAAAAAAAAAGTGTCCACTATCACAAAACAAGACCCTATGGAGAAAAAGAAGGGAACCTAGTGTCATGAATGTAGCATGTGCAAATACTATCAAGAAAAGGAAAAAGACTTTCAATGTAACTTGGAATGATGAGGATACTACTAGTGAAGGAGGAGAAGATGTGTCACATTCGGATTCCTTCAAGTCTGTAAATTGAGAATAATTAGTGGGTTAAAACTGAAAGAAGCCATAAGTTGGTGTCCTTTACTGGAAAATTAGTAAAACTTAGTGACTGATTTTAGACATGGTTGAGATCCAATTCTAGTTTGGTTGGATTAAAACCAGTTGGTTCCTTAGTAGAAGACAAAATGATTATCAATGGGTGGCCTCTATACGGTTAAAGACTGTGCGTAAATGATTATAAATAACAAAGAAATGACTTCCCGAGGAGAAGAGATAGTTTTGGGAAATGATTATCAAATTTGTTTCACCTTCTTCTCTTCTTCATCTTTTTCCTTAGTTGATTCGAAGAAGAGATAGTTTGGGGAAACTCTGCATGGAGTGGTGATTATGAGTTTTGAATAAAAAAGTACAGAATCTAATAAGCTGGTAATATTCTTTGTCCTTTTATATATGTAAGATTAAGAAAATGAAGCTAAAAATTTTTAGAAAAACCTTTTTAGAGGTTTTGCATATTTTTGGAAAACAGGATTTTAAGTTGAAAATGTTGGATTTAACATATGATTTTGGGTGTAACGCTTAGCTGTTAGGAGAATGGAAGATCTGGAGTTTGGAAAAGTTAAGCTGAGGAACCAATAAGCATCAGGTTAGTTTCTACTTACCATTCTTGGGATATTGTGTGGCTGGCATGATTCTGTGCTAAGTTTTATGATGATGAATGATATTTGTTGATTGTGAATGGCATGTAAGCATAGGATTTGTCTGGTACATGAGTATCTGCCAATGTAGTTCAATGTGCATGAAATAGTTATGATTCCATGTTTTAAAAGATATCATACTCCATAATAGTATGGAAGTAAAATGCATGCAACATGATTACAATGGTGGGGTACGGAGGGAAAGTATTGTCGGGGTAGATGAAGGTAGGATTTAGGAATGGGAATTTCTATTAGATACCATATACAGTGCTACTGAGTACAAATTGTGATTTGCAAAGCTTTAGGCCTTGCGGAGGGGACACTGTGGTGTTGGAGTATCGAGGTTAGGATGACAAATTGGAGAAATGGGCAAATGGATAGGGAAAAATGGAATTTCAGTCAAATACCTCCATACGGTGTTGCTAAGTGCAAATAGTGATGTGCGAAGCTCTAGGCCTTGCCGAGGGGGGACACTTCGATGTTCGAGCATCAAGGTTAGAGTTGAGATGGATCAATATCGATGGTTATTAGGTTCCATCGAGCAATATCGCGACGGAGGTCAGCAGACTTTATAGTGTGACACCGTGACGACGGAAAGAATCTTTCGGGGCAACACCTCAAAGAGGTTAAAAGTGTAAGACCATAGCTTGACTATGGAAACTAATATAGTCTACCGGAACAATAAACACGGGTACTCTAACGGGACATTAAACATGAGGTTGTAACAGCCAGTTTTCAATATTGTCTAAAATAGTAGTTTCAGGACCACAAATTTGATGAGTGAGTTCGTAAATATTATTAATTAATATTTATGAGTCAAGTATATTATTATTGAAGTTTCGATTTAATAAAATTTTCTACATAATCGTATAGTCAAGTTCAAGTGGTTAATTTCTGAAGTCAATTGGTTTTAGAAAATGATGTATCAGGACCTTGTTTCTATGAAACAATCCCGTAAATATTTAATAAAATATTTACGAATTGCTATTAGGGTTGTATTAAATTTTGGTTAAGAAATTTTAATGTTTAGATAGTTAATTAAGTAAAAAGGACTAAATCGTAAGGTTGCAAAAGTGGACTTCTAATAGCTTAAGAGGGTCAAATGGCTATGGAATCTACAAGTAATGGACTTAAATTGTAATTAAACCATCCATTTTGATAGTGGACAATTATGGGTATATTTTGGTTAATTTATAAGTTAATAACCTAAGGGTAAAATGGTAAATAAATAATAACATGTAAATTAAATAAAAATTTAGTTGTCATCTTCCTCATTTCAGCTTGCTAGAACCACAACACCATTGAAATAAGAAAAAAGCTTTCGGCCTTGGTGAATCTCATGCATGGTATAATGGTTTTGCCCCATTTTAATAATTTTTATGTTTTTGAGCTTGTATTAGCTTATTTTAGCTAGCTTGGGGGTTAATTTATAAAGTTGTTAAAATTTTAGGAACTTACCATGATAGATTTAGCATGTGTTTTGAATTTAGACGATGAATTATTAAATTAGTTGCGAAATAAACAGTTTTGTTAAGTGATTTTTGATAATTTTAATGTTTAAGGATTAAATTGTTGTAATAGTAAAATTTAAGGTAAATTGTGTGAAATGAGGAAAAATGCGGGCTGGTATGGAACCCTAGGAAAACTGGCTAACATGAGATTTTATTAATTGTTGCTAAATTGCAAGTTTCGAGTTTAGGGACTAAATTGCATAAAAGGTAAAACATTGGGTGTAATTTTGTAAATTACCCATTGATAAGGATTGTTATTTAGATCAAGAAATGCTACAATTGGATTTAAATCGAGGAAAAGCTTAAGTTTCGGGCTTGTTGTCGACTCTATTTTAGCAACCGTTCTAATTGAGGTATGTTCGTATAAGGATTGAAACCATTATATTCTATTTTGGGTGAATGTAAATAGATATTTAAGCTATGTTTAAATTAAATTGATAAAGGTGTGATAAATTGTTATCATGGATCAACTAAAGAAATTAATCAAATTAAAAGATAGGTGAACAATTAATGTGATTGGTGAAACTATATTTGGTGATCAGGAATTATATATTGTCTCATTAAATGTTAAACTATATTTGGTGATCAAGAATTATAGATTGTCTCTTTAAATGCTTACTTTGATTAAGGTAAATTCATAGTGTTTGATATGTAACTTATAAGTTTCTTGAGATTATGTTATTGTTTCTAGTTAATTATATAATACATGTGAAATTTCATAGGTTATTTATAGCATATTGAATATTGAAATCAAATTCATAAGAAAATGAATAATGGATGGTGTCAATCCTAGTGATTGCACAATTTCGGTATGAATGTATAGATTTTATGTTATGTATACGGAAACAATGAAGTGACTTTGGATGATTAATATGCATAAAAGTAGCGAACTTATCCCGGTTGAACGTAGTAATCGCTAGGATACGATTGGCAAGCCAATAGGGTTAGTATGTGCGCTTGTACGGGATTGCACTTTGGTGTCTCTATTTGCACTTCGATGCCTCTGATTGCATAATCATGCCTCTGTTTGCACTTCGGTGCCTCTGTTACACATATTTACAATATTGAATTACTAGTTACCTAAGTATTCTAGTCAAGTTACTAGTTCATCATGCTATGAAATAATTGAATTACAATCTATTAGTGTGCTTATATATTATGGCATATTTATAGTATTGGTAAATGAAAGATATTATAATGAGTTTCTTAGTTTCATGTATGGATTGTTACTTTGAGTAAATGTGATTTATTGTATGGAAAATTCCTTTGAAATGGAGTTTCTTTTGATGTGTTTGGATTGAAAAGGTAACATTTGAATTATGTGGACAAATTATTTATATAATGAAATTCTTTTCATGATATGAAGGGGTAATTAAAGCTTTATAGAGTATATGACTATATGAAATGATTTATGATTTAAAGTAAGAATATAGAATATATGATAAATATAGTTAAAAGAAAATGAAGGTATATGGTAGTCATATAATAGATGAATTGAAATCGAAATGCTTGATATGTTATGTACCTTGATTGGGTTGAATTTATATGTGCATTGCTTCACCTACTAACCTTGTGAGGTATGGTGTATAGGAAAAGGAAATATGGTCTATGATTAAATGGAATTACTCATGGTTGATTAATTCAGGGCAATTGGTAAGTTTAAGTTCCTTTTTTACGAGCTTACTAAGCATTAGTTGCTTATATAGTTGTTTTCTTTATTTTGTAGATCATCAAAAAACTCGAGCCATTAGAATCTTCGTCGAAGCATGATCACACTATCCATCGAATCACTTTTGCAGCTTTTGAAGTTATTGAAATGACTATAAGTAGCATGTATAGGGTTGAATGTTTATTTGGTATGTAGTTGATTGTGTCAATCATTGGTGTGCCTTAATGTTTTTATTGATGGTTTGTATGTGAAGTGTATTTATAAGATGTTAATGGTTGTGCATGACCTTTTGATATAAGGAAGGAAATGGTTGATTGATATGTTTTTGGATGTCGATATTTGGTATATTTGAAGTATGTTAAATGATTAGACTTATGATGTTAAATTTTTTTAGGATAAGTGTTTTAAATTTGGTGTCTCTGAATGACATATTGGTTGGAACATATAGGATGGTGGAATTAGTATGTTTTGTATGTGTTTAAGATGTGCTTTGGTCATATAAATGTGTATGGGAAAGGTGTGTTTTGGTATGCATGTATAGGTTTTGAAATGGCTTATTTAAAAGGTTAAATATGAAACACACGACCTGTGACACGGGCTGTCACACGGTTGTGTGCCACACACAATCACCTCATATAGTCGTGTCATTTATATTTTAGGTGCAGGTTTAACAGGGGCTGGCACACGGCCTGCGGCACGGCTATGTGACCTAACTTCAAATACAATGAGATAGGTAATTAAAATAAAATTTCCAGCCATGGTTTCCACGGTTCTATTTCTAGAAAATAAATGGAAAAATAAAATTACATAATTTTTCACTACGAGGCATTTCTTGGGTCTTCAATCGCCATCGCATATTTTTCTCATCATGGACTCCTTTTAGAAAAATTACATTTAAGTCCTATGTGCATTTCCAACTCATAAGAATTCTATAAAAAAATTTTAAAAAAATATAGCCCTACGTGGAGATGATAGTCCACGGTCTATTTCCTAAAATCCACAACCTCGACAAAAAACTATTATATAACAAATATATAATATCGCATCCATTCCCATATATAACTCAAAACATGCATAAGATCTAAAGAATGTCGCTTTCTATGTAATCAAATCATTCAAGGAGAAGAGAAATTTATTTTGATTATCTACTTATACTTATAGATAGAATACAACCTGACTCATTATACCAATTGTTGGAAAAATGGGTTTGGAATACGCAATGGAAAATAAATTTAGGGAAAATCAGAGTTTTAAATTTTTTCCAAAAACAAGATCTTGGTTGTGATATCTAAAGTAATAAACACTTAATCAAAATTGAACCTTTTTTATTCGTCTAGGATGAGCGCTTCGATTGAGTAGTCTTCTCCACTATCCTCAAGCTCACGTCTGCCGAGTGTGGGCTCGCTTCAAATCAGAAAATTTTTCACAAAAATTACCAGTAGGGTAATTTTGTAATTTCTTTAAACTTTTGGGTCAAGTTGTAAATCAAAAAAATATCTCTAGAAATTTTTTGGAATAATCTCTTCAGAGAATTTTCTCTCTACAACTTTCCCTTGAATTCAAGCGTGTGTAAATAATGACCAAGGCTCTCTTCGTATATGGAGATTTTAGAGAGTTCAACTATGATTAAACTTAATCATTTTAATATTAAATTAATATAATATTTATCAAGATAAATATTAAATTAAATTTAATATTAAATCTTTTTAAAATAATAGAATGTTTATCTTGTATTAAACTAAATTTAATATTAAGATAATCACTTTGATATTAAAAGAATAAAATACTATTAATATAAGTTTTTAAATTATATTTAATATTAAATTATTAAAATAATATTATTTTTGGAATAATTAATCAGAAATCAAATTCTGTGATAGAATTATAGTAGGAATGTAACTCCTTCACTGTTCAACCACCGATAACCAACTGCCGTCGGCCACTAGGACGCCGTCGTCAGCCAGTGGGATGCCACCATCGCAGCCACTGGCACTGCCGTGTCTGGTGATGCAGGTGCGACACCTTTTCAGCGCCTCAAGTCGATTCGACTGCTCCCGGTTCAATCCCGCTCAATGATGACCCGTCCTATTCGGTCTAGCCACCGGTTGGACCCGCGGCCTAGTTTCACATATTGGGCCCCAATTCGACCAGTTTTGGGGTCTTGATCTCGATTTTAGGCTCTCGAGCGCAATTTATGATATCAGATCCAATTTTCAAGTTCAATTACCCATTGGGCAAATTGTTTGACTTGAAAATTAACTTCCAAAAATACCATATTAATTTTAATTGATTTGATTAATTTAATTTTACTTTCTCAAAATTTATTTTTCCAAAAATCACTTAGATTTTCCAAATTAATTTTTCTAGAAATTTCTTTAATCAAATTCTCTAGTTGAACAATTCTCACTACCACCTAATTTAATTCCACATCGAATAAATTGACTCAATTAAATTATTCCCAAAGTCGTAGAATTTTCTTCTGATTCAAATGCAGTCCAATCGAGCTTTTGTTGAACTAATAAAGGGACCAATCGGACATATACAATTAGACTCTAATGATTGCAATTATGTCCAGAAGAATCGATCTACTAATTCACAATTACTTAATCATGGAGTCAGTCCACAAGAAGTACCATGATTGAAAACTCCTTATTGTCCAACTGTTTTGTCCAATGACCTCGTCATGTTGAAAACTCTTTACGAAAGCAATTCATCCAACTGCTTTGTCCAATGACCTCGTCATGTGTGTGTTACCCATATATGATATCCTTGATTGCTTTGAGTTAAATCCGTCCACTCAATACAATCCTATTTTATCTCATTGTCACCATTGCGTCTTTTTTATGATTAATATGATCACTATCAACAAATAACTGTGATAAATTGCTCGTTCAAGAACTAGCAACTCGTGGCCACATTTCATATTTATTAATCCACACAATGTCAATGAGAGGATAGCGTTAACTCTTTAATTGAGCTTTGAATTTCACTATTACTAGAAAACACATGCCATACACAAGTCATGCACCCAATATACCGACTATGGGCTCGATCATTTTTAGAGTATAAGCCTCCACTTATATCAAAGCACATGAGTTGCATACGCATAGTTAATGACTAACTCAAGATTAGGTAAATCACACATGAATGTCACACGTGAATTAATTCACAGACGGATTCAGAATTAATTCATCTTGGGTCCAGTCCAATGTATCATTCTACCAATGAATACATTTTTTTCTCTACTCGTGGAGTCAATTGTTTCGATAGTCAAAACTAGTCATCTCACCAATTCGAATTGTAGAAGACATAATAATCCTTCTCAGTATTTGAATCAAATTCCCACTTTGACTCTTTTACGGGATTACAGACTCATTTAAATTATCGACTAAAGTAAGTTATTTTTCTCGCAATGTAAACGTTCTTACAATGCCTTTTATCTTCAGTTTGAACTTAGAAAATCAATGAGCTAATATTTGCTTGTCATGATTTTGCTATGCATGCAAAATAAAAAAGACATAAATACAAAATACATAAGAGTAAAATTTGAAATTAACTTTATTTATTTATTCATCATTCAAATAAATAGAAAATATTTACATGTTTACTACAATATGGGCACATTTCTCAATAGGTGTTACATACGGGGTAGCTCGTCGGGATAGTAAATTATAAGTGGTAAAAGTAACATGTTTTAACCTTATTCTTAATGCATTTTGGGTGATTAATCGATGTTAATTATGAATTTTATGCTTCTAATCATTTAAATTCATGTTTTAAGGATTAATAGAGCTCTTAGGAGCAAAAGGAGAGAAAAACAAATGAAAACCATAAATTTAGAGCAAGTTACAAATGCCACACGGGCGTGTGGTAGGTCGTTTCATTTTCACGAGATTTCACATCAAACTTCAGAAAATTTTGATTTTTACATTTTTCAGACATTCTAAGACGTATGTATGAAAAAAATAAGAAGATGGGAGGAAACCGTCATAGAATATTCAAGAAAACAACTCGAAAAATACCATCGAAGCCGATTCTGAAGCAGATTTCTGTCAAGATTAAAGATTCCCAAATGATTTCGTAGGAGATTATCATGAGTTTCTTTATTTCTTTTGATTATACTGTATTTTGGATGTTTTTATTTTGAAGCATGAACTAATTTTCTAAATACCTAGGGAGATGAACCTTATGATAGATTCTATCATTTGATTTTTATTTTACGCAATAAATACTTAGTTTATTGTTCTCAATTATGTGTGCTTAATTCTTGGTTTAGTATTTCTAGATTTTTTATCCATGTTTGATGTGCTTAAATCTGAGGTTGAATAGACTCTGTTTAAGAGTATATCTTGCGTGATTGAGTGGAGTTGTATGCAATCCTAGAAATAGGACAACATAAATCTATCAGATTAGTGTCAAATCTAATAGGGAGATCAATAGCACGAGTTAATGCAATAATAAGGATATTAATTAGAAAGAAATTTCAATTAATCAACCTAGAATTAGTTGCTCTTATGCTCGAGAGACATATTAGCATAATTTCGGGATTTCTATGTATCAAGATACCAAGTAAGAAATTACATAATTTAGATTGATAGTGACAGATGAAATCTAGGTTAATTCTTTATTGGGTATTGTTTTGCTTCTTGGTTGTTAATAAATTATTTTCATGTTTTGTTCTTTTTCATGTTCATTATTTAATTTATTAATTAATTTTACTTTTTAATCAATCAATCGAATTATTTGGCTAAATAATAGAAATACGGTAATTACTAATACCTTTAGTCTTCGTGGGAACGATATCTTTGCTCACTGTAGCTATACTATTAATTGATAGGTGCATTTGTCTTAGTCAAATTTTTAGTTAGTTCACGATAAATTAGTAAACACAGGCAGTCCTCCGAGACATTAAACACGGGGTAGCCCGTCAGGACAATAAACATGGGGAAGTCTGCCAAGACGTTAAACATGGGGTGAAAATATGTAAGACCATAGCTCGATGATGGCAACCAATAGAGTCAGTCGGGACATTAAATGCGGGATAGTTTGATAAGATATTAAACATGAGGAAGAACACCAGGATAGTAATTAAGGAAAATTATAAATGCGGAAAAAAGAGATTTGGAAGAATAATGCAAATGTTGGCAAGAGGGTTTTGAGGAATCCACCGAACAAGGAAAAAGTAGTAGAATATGGAACAATTTGCCGAAACAGTAACATTTGAAGCCAGTAAGGCATAAGGGTGGTGACCCGGTAAGAATCAGACATGGAAAATGACGTACCAGTAATGTCTCGTAAATAGGCAAGGGAAAAGGATTTATTCGTAGAACATTGTTAAGGATCCACCATTAAGAGCCACCAGAAAAGTACTCAAGAGGCTCTGTATGTTAGAGGAAAACCTCAAAAGGCTATTGGGAGACTCACTCCCAATATAAGGCTCTTTGAAGCTAAAGTAATGTGGGAAGGACTAATTTTTCAATACCTTGGATAGAAAAATCAGTAAAGAGGGGTTAGTTAAAACCCCATTGACAGTAAGAGATACTAGAAAAAATAAACTAACTGACAAATATATTTGACAAGACTATTTCTCTTTAAAGGAAAATTATTGAAAAAGTATCAACAAAAGGGTTAGTTCTGTAGGGAAACATCATATGAGAAAACTAGAAAACTCGGATGGATACTCAGAGGATAGTCTGCTAAATACTGTAGACCTAAGCAGTTTACAGTAGACAAACATGCACCTTAAAAGCACGGTATCTCTATTAAGGTGGTTCACAAGGGAGTAACCCAAACAACATTACAACCTAGATGTAGGATGAAATGAGATATAGTCTGCCAAAGTAGCGTGGGTCTTCATTAGCTAAACACACTGGTGGAGTGTCAGCGATTCCTACAGGACCACATAAGAAAATAGAGTCCGTCAAGGACAAATCGAGTTTGCTATGGTCTCCAATGAAGGTACAACGAAAGGGTTATTAGAGTGGTAGGCAGAATGACTGCCCTATAAGTTTTAAGTTTAAAAGGGAATCTATACTAGTAACTAACCACCCAACTATGTGATTAAGGATTAAAATTATGAGTAGAAGTATGTCTGGGAAGGAAGATGGATAGGAAATGACAGAGTCCGCGATTATGGCGAGACACTTGAAAAATTGTTTAAACTTGTTGAATGGCTATAGGATCACCCAGGGAAAGATTACTTAGCAGCCTATCCTCTTATAGATAATTTTGGGGAATGAATCAAAGATCGCCAACTCAGATTAAGAGAAATTGTCTCAAGACAATCAGGGAATTTAATGTGTTTATTTTTTTCCTTTTATTACCTCGAAAAGTTTGGGGCTAATTTTGAGTAGGATAGTAAAGAAACTCACTATGTTTTGTTGAACTTATAGAAATTTTGAGCAGGACTCAATGAGTGGTCGAGGACCTTGTAAAGGAATCAAACCAAGCCGAGGTAGATCAATGAGAAGTCATTAGTTTGGCGTTATGCACATAGGAGGGGTAACCTTTAAAGGCTTCACCTTAGGATCAATTACTTTGTAACTAAGTAGTTTCTTTAAAGTCCAGAATTTTGAGATAGTAAAATTTTATTTTAAATTTAAGGGTTCCATTGTAAGAATATATATTATTAAGTAATAAAGTTAGTCTTTAAAATTGTTAAGCTAAAATTTTGTGTTTAGTCCAATCTAGTCCATTTGTCGCACCCTATACCCAGATTCAGTGGTCGGGTCAGGTGAAGGTGTTACAAATTTAGTGGTATTAGAGCACGGTTTAGTCGGTCCTCTAGATGTAGGAATTAGAAATCGTACTCCTTATGTGCATGGTGTTGATCTGGCTAAGTCCTTCGAGTCCTGATTTTGTTAAGTTTTATGTGCTGAATGTAGATATATTCGACTAAAATGGCAGACAGAAGTCAAAGTAGAAATAGGTGATCGGGAAAAAGATTCAAAGAAATGATAAGTAAAGTGATCGAACGTACAGGGGATGAAGAAAAGAAAATTTCATTAAAAGATACAGAGGAAATTAAGCATTTTTATTCGTCAAGTATGTTGTTGCCTCAACAATGCCTTCACTTCCTCTTGGCTAGTCTTTAGAAAAGGAGTAGGAATAGAGTTGTGGGAATTTGATAAGTCAATGAATTCCTTCTAAAAATCTCCTCATAAGAATTTGATGAGTGGGAATTTTGAATTCAGGGATGACTTTAGTAATTCTACATATACAAATAAAGTTGTGGAGTTCGCATCGAAAGAACCCACAATAGTGGGTATACTAAGGTCAAAATTAAGCGGGGAAGACCTTTCTGTCAACATTGGATGGGGGATAAATGAGAAGGATGAGGATGAAGGTACGTTTGGATTCCAGATTTGGTATCTTTAAGGGGTTGGGTGACTCCCTCCCTCATAACTACATCTTTTCATTAAGATGCATTTTCCACCCACCCCTTATTGCAAGCCTTTAAGGCTTGAATTCAAACCTCCAATATGGGGAGGTGAGCGATGTTGACGTGGTTTCCCTATAATGTTATAGTAGTATTCGTAATTAGCGGGGTCTAAGGAATGAACGAGGAGGTTAAGGAAGAGGACTCCCCCAATTCTTGAGGCCAATTTTTTCTATGTCCCTATTTAACCATAAGAAGAAGAGATGTATATTTTCTCACAATAAACCATCCTCTCCAAGAAAAGGGAAGACCCATCTCATCTAAGGGAAATGTACTGTAAGAGATGAGAGGGTTAGTAGCTGAAAAAGATGCCCGAAAAAGGGTCATGGAGTAGCCAGTTGCATCACCTAGACGATACTCTTCTCAAACCACCCCGAAAGTAAAAGCAAGATAGAGTAATCGGGTTCTCTAGATAGTTGGGCGATTCATCATACCATTTTTGGTGAATGTGCCTCTAAAAGTTGGAAGTCCTCACCCTACCTACATCGTTTATTTAAGTTTTTCTCGATGAATAGGGAGATAGAGGAAAATAAGGGGTTTATCTTCAAAATTTTGGTCACAATAGTACAAGGGAATGATGCCCAGTATTTTGTAATTAAATGAGCAAAAGAAATATATGAAGAAGAGAGGTGAGAGATAATAAAAGGATTAGTCGAGCCAAAGGGTTGTAAGCTTATGAACTTCCCTCTCAATATTTTGGTTTATAAATAACCATAAAAGTGTATGAAAAGTTGTGGAAAATTTAAGAGCGGTAAAGAAACCGTTCAAGTCCATCAATGCATATAGGACATCTGTTGGCATCAAGGGAAGGAAGAATCCTTTAATATTCCCAAGGCAAGAATATCTGCCAACAACCCAATAGGGTGTAGCCCTCATGAAAGTAAAACTAGTCATAGGTCTATTTAATGGTAGCCCTTTCCGAGTAGGACTAATAAGTTATTGTTACTATTGGAGTAGGAATCCAAAAACAGAGTGATAACTCTGGTACTCCACCAAGGTAGTAGTGAAAATATTTCTTGGGCGAGGTTAGTTGCCCTGTGAAAAGAAGGAATTGACCCATTAGATGGACAAGGTTGGCGTACAAATAAATTTAGGAATCCCAGTATTACCCACTAAAATTAAAGACAAGAAGTTAACAATTAGGTGATGCTCACCTTAGAGCGTTTGCGAAATTAAAATTATGAAGAGAATCTAAGGAATAGAGGTCATCCAACAATGGAAGGGTTAGAAGCCCACTAACGAGTCAACATCTGTACTTCATTAAATCCTAAGGGATCTACGAATTGGGTGGAGAAGGTATAAATTGAATGTACGAAAAGATAAGCCATGTTAAAGGTTTAGGAGAGAACCAAATGTGAGTACTTCTATGAGCCATAAGAAGGCAAGGATAATGATGAGTTTTTTTAAGTTCACCTCTAAGGTTGGGCGTGAAAGGAAATTTCGAGGACAAAATGTTTTTAAGGTGGGAGAGTTGTCACAGTCGGATTCCTTTATATCTTGAAATTTAGAACAATTGGGGGTTAAAATTGAAAGAAGCCATAAGCTAGCGGCTTCTACAGGAAAATTAGAAAAACTTAGAGACTGATTTTGGCCGTGGTTGAGATCCAATTCTAGTTCAATTGGATTAAAACTAAGTGGTTCCATAGTGAAAGACAAAAAGATTATCAATCAATGGTCTTTATACGGTTGAAGACTGTGTGTGAAGGGCTATAAATAGTTGGCAAATGACTTTCCAAAGAAAAATCTTCTCAAATTAGTTTCACCTTCATTTCTTCTTCATCTTCTTCCTTGGTTGCTTCTAAGAAAATAGGGTTGTGGGAAGCTCTGCATGTCACACCCCAAGTTTGGTGGGTCCAAGATTTAGGCTTAGTGTTGTAAAGTTATATGTTATCTAAGAGAAAGATATATCAAGCAAAGATAAGCTAGGTGAAAGTTGCTGCCAAATTTATAGTCCGCCTAGTTGTCTGAGTATTGTGCTAGTTGGGTTAGTCGACTGGTCAAATAATATTCATTCAAGATCCTAGTTTATGTTTCTTTCAGAATTTGTAGGCTTATAAAAAGAAAAATTATGGATTCAAGTGACACTTGTTAAGTTCCACTAAATGGGAATGGGTTATATATATGTATGTGAGAAAGGTTCGTGAGGAAGTTTCCTCTTCCTTCAAGATTACTCTCTGATTCTTTTTTTCTTAAATATTATTCCCTGGTTTCTCTTCTTATTTAAGCTAGAAGCTAAGGGTTTTGGATTGATTAATGGAAGATCTACTTCTTCGTAAGTCTGATAGCTCTGAATGTTAAGTAATTGAAAGAGTAAGGTTGTTAAGAGTTATATGAATAGTAAGTTTTGAGTACAATGCCTTGCAAGAGGGTTATCTACGATTGAGATGTTAGCAGTTTATATGTAAATGGATTTAATGGTGAGTCTATGTTTTTTAAGCAGTTGTTGCTATTGGGTCGAGATAGATGTCCAAGTTTGGAGCTATGAGCTACAGTTTATGTGAGTACCAGGTGAGTCTTTAATCTGACTATTGCGTATGAACTATTCAAATAAAGGTATATATATATCTTAATGATATCTCAGATAACTTGTAAGTATATGAAGTATATTACAGATGTTATATGTCCTAAAATGATATGTATGTAGTATTGCATGAATAAAAAGTGGTTTGGTAAGTGTACAAGTAAAATCGAAAATAGGGAAGTACAAGTCAATCAGGTGTGTGAATAAATCTGAATAAGTGAATCCCAAGAAAAATGTCCCTTTGTGATGCCTCTGGTAGGGTAGTTAGATTGCTAACCAGACTAGCAGATCACGATATAAAAATAAGTGCATGACCATGTGGTTGAGAACCATGGCATTGTATGGTATGAAAACACTCATGGTGATGCCTCCAGTAAGATGAAGGTTAGATTGGCAGAAAATGACATGAGAATGTGTAAGTCCATGTGGATGATACCCATGACATGATATGATGATACGAATATTCATGGAGATGCATTTGGTAATATGTAATCGAACTGACAGATCACGACATGATTTTATGTATAAGTCCATGAGGGAGAAACCCATGGCACCTTCTATGAAAGCTCACTGGTACAGTAAATACATGGCTCTATATGTTGCCTGTGTGACATAATCTACTAAGCCTTTGTGGTGTATTATGTATGTTGACTTTGTGTTGTATTATGTATGTTGCCTTTGTAGTGAGTCTCGATACGTCTACATTGTGTATTCGATGATATGTATGTGTATGAGAGTTAGGTTATTTGCCCTTGAGGTAATATCTAGGTAAGTTCCAATATATCTTTGATAGTTATTTCCATGATGAGTATGAAGATAGATTGGGTTGTTCAATTTGATAGAAAGTTTGATAAGCCGCATGAGGTATATTCTAAATGATAAATTGTGTTTGTACTTCTAAAGGGAATTCTCCAAAATAATCTGTTAGATTAGGATACAGGTGTATTCATGTTATGAAAGATATAAGTGTTCGTTAGTTCGAGTTGGGCAACGCTATGTAATATTGAAATATGAGTTATCTGATATTTGTCATATTTGAGTAGTATCATGTCTTGTCTTGAGGTAGTTGGAATCTAAGTATTCGGTAAATCTAGTGTTCTTATGCTATGAAATATAGATGTTTAGATTTCTTCTAAATGACTTGGAGTGTCCTCCATCAGTTTGAGTATGCATTAGGTTAAATTAGGGTGTGGTCGGTTTAATGATCTAATTTAGCAAACTCAGTATAAGAATCCGCCAAAAGTAATATTAGTAAGTAGTATCCGCAAAGAGGATAATACCTTTGACCAACTGTTATGGAATAACCATCGATAGTTGTCTGAAGAGAAAAGAAAAGGTAGTATTGTCTGGTAAGATCTGGGGTTAGTCAATTAGTTAGATGAATGATGATATGTTAAGAATGGTAAGTGACGTATAAGTATATATATCCAAAGATATGAAGGTATCCACCAAAGACAGAATTGGTAATCTAAATTTCAGAATGTAAAATTCAACAAGAAAAGGGCTTCAAGGTATTTTGTTTTTAAACTTGCTAAGTTCTTTTGAACATACAAGTGCAATGTTTATGTTTCAGGTATTACTGTAAAAACGAGTATGTCAGGAGGGACAACACCAAGAATACACCAAGGAAGCGGCGAATTGGGATATTATGAATACAGTGGACTATTTGGACAAGTGGTGTATTGTAGGATTATGCGTTAAGGAGTCTGTCTGTAGCAAAAATTTTTGTACCAAAATTTTTTGTTGTAATGAGTTATAATAAGTCTGACATATTATTTTATTTTATTTTTAAATATCTTTCTTATTCCTTTGAAATTGAGTTTTTAAATAAAATGATACGAAAATTTTAAGTAAGAAGTATCTTCCAACTGTTTTGAAATTTTTCTAAGTGAAATGTGAAGTAACACCGTAGATATGGAACTTGTATTTTGAGTCAGTTGAAGGGGTTACAAGTTTGTATCAGAGTTTTCGATTTCGTTGATCATCTGACAGATATGTGAGCTAGCCTTGCATGCATAATACGTCGAGCCTGGCTTAGTCTCTCAGGTATGTTAACACATTTGTTTGTATAAAGGGAACTTTGTTATAATGGTAATATTGTGATATGAAAGATAGAGAAGGAACAAAATGATTGATTCAATGATAAGAACTGAAGAATACTACAAAATGAGAAAGTTCAAGGTAGGATAAATGAGAATTTTAGTCTCCACCCTCAGCGCGTTGGTTTGTGGGCTCAGGCGGAATCTCTTTTGTTAGAGGATAATCTTCAGGGTTTTGTTCTACATCTGTTAGTTCTCTTCATTATCGTCAACTTTTGGCATAATGGGAATGAAAAAGTCAGCTAACTTTTCACTCTCTTTGAAAAGTTTCCCAGTCTTCATCCTCAAGGTGGTAGACGTTAAAGTTCAGTGACTCAGTAGATATATCCTTAAGGTAGTTAAAGTCTACTCAACTAAGATCAAGAAGACTTGTAGCCACTCCGGTGTGTAGAATCAGGTTGAACCTCCATTTTCGTAAAGCTTCATTAAGGTTCTTTTTAGTGTCTTTCTGATATTTTCTAAAAGCTTCTTTGTCGAAATGGCATAGAATTTCCAGCTCTGCTTTATGGCATTCTTCTTGGGCTCTGAGCTTCTCTTTCCAAGTGGATTCTTTTTCCTTTAGTAATTCGACTTCCTCTTTTAATTTTTCACTCTTAGGTTGTGTCTCCTTATGTTTTCCCTTATAAGCCATGACATGGGCATCAAGTCTTCCAATCAAGCTGATAGATTCTTGATGATCTCAACAAACTTCAGACATAGACTTCTCGCCAGTTTTCACAAATTTCTCCAAACTTACAATATTAGCATTGTATTGATCATTGGCATCTTGGAAGGCCCAACTCCAAAGCCCATGCTCTATAGATAAGGCTTGTGAAGCCTTTGCCAAGAGCGAAAGAGGACACAAATTAGGATTTGAAGAAAGATAAGAGGTAAGAGTATTTTTTAACTACTGTGGCACTGAATTATTTTACTGTTGAAAAATTAAGCTTAGTGAGATAGAAGGTAATCCTAACTTCAATAGGTCATGCCAAAGGAAAAATGCTTTTGCTTTATTGGAAGAAGCATGGTGTGGTAGAATACTAGGAGAAACTACTGATTGAGTTAGAGGTATTGCTTCTATGGTATTCTTTGACAGAGGAGGATAAAAATATGAATAAAGGAGTCTGTTGCGTTGGTGGACTCCATAGGCAGAATTGGAATTTCAGGTAAGGCGTGAACTAGATAAGTGTGACTAACTGTTATGAAATGCTCTTTTGTGGGTTTACGTCATGCGAAATGAGGGCATTAACTATTCCTGGTCTCTTGAGTACTTCCCTCCAATCTAGGCCTCTTCTTAGTTTTCTTTGATGTTATTTTTCTTAATAGAGCAGCAGTAGCCTTCTCCTTTGCTTGAGCCTTATTTTGTCTATGTCTTGAGCTAGAACAGGCGCAAGAGGAGAATGTGAGGAAGACCTTGCACCATCAATATGAGAATTAGCCCAGCTTGAAGAGGAAGTAGAAGCTGTATCAAAATTACTTAAAAGATTCTAGTTGCGTGGGCAAAGACTGCAAATGTTGTAAAATAAGAAGGGAGGTTCCCCTATACACCCCACTAATACGTATGCCAATTCACTGTCTACATTATAAGGCCAAGCTACAAAATTTGAAGGCACATTGAAATATTCTAACTAAATTATAAAATCATTTGGCCGATGACTATTTCGACTTAAATCTTGTAAGGAATACTGGAAGACATTTTGAACTAAAACAACTTCCACCAATTCAAGTACACGCCCCCTTCTTAGTCATTTGTATTGTTCTAAAGCAATTTGAGATTCTATTGGCTTACATTGTGTACAAATGCTCTCCAAAGAAAGGGACCATCATGTAGGAAAACCAAATCCAGACTCGAGTTTTCAAATAACTCTCATGTACTTGTCATTTCTTTGATATATATTCGAAAAATAGTTTTGGATTATAAGCTCACAGCCTAGGCGTACACTGAAATGGGTGCTACTAGCAGAAGTTCCTTGTCTTTTTACCTTTAGTTGGTAAACTTTTTGGAAAACACCGAACAACGATAGCTCATTGTGTATACAACAATCTATAAAGAATGCCACCAACGTCCACCAGGATAGGGCTGATAACTGCCGTGATGCAATGTCATATTCATTGAGCACCGCACAAAAGAAAGGATTGAGTGGCAGATAGAAGCTAGCCTCTAACAAAATTAAGGGTAAGATGAAACCTACTAAATTATCACTTAGATGGCATCCTAGAGGTCGTTAGAAGTCATAAGAAAAGTTTGGGTAGTGGATACCTCAAGCTTTTAGGCATCGATTTATTTCTTCTTAAGTAGTACTACTGTTGTGCATCAAAGCCACTGCACTTAGTGGGGTGTCATTGGGACATCGGGGTCCAAATTTTGTAAAAACTTTAGGAATGTTGTCTTGTTTGCTTTGGTTCCGGCCCCTCCCTCTTGTAGTTGTTCTAACCATTTTGTATCAAAGAAAGTGAAAGGAAAAGAGAAAAGAAGGAATGCAAAAGAGAAAAGAAGGAAAGCAAGTGTTACTTCTGTGAAAAATAAGGACTAAAGACAAAGAGAGCAGAGAGGTTAAGCAAAAAAATTAAGGTTTCGATTTATTCAACAAAGTGTTTGAAAGGGTGTTTGAGTATCTGTTTTATAAAGAAAGAAACATATGCAAGAAGTTTAGTTTGTGGTAATTTTTCAAGTTCTCTAGTATAAATTCGACATCTGTTAAAGAGTAAGTTATGTAACATTTGAAACTATACGAGTAACCTCTAAGTTTTGAATCTACCAATTGGATCAAACTGTTGGCACTTTTGCTAATAAGGGATCTCTAATGTTTACAACATTGAAAGGAAGTCGCTTTGAGCAAGAAGGATATTTCAAAAATTAATAGTATATGTCTAGTGCTTACATATTACTATACATCCATCGTGGTGGAATTCTTCCAAGTTGTAAAAATTTTAAGGACAAAATGTTAGTAATTAAAGAAGAGCTATCACACCCCAAGTCTTGCAGGTCTGAGATTTAGGAGTAGAGTTACGAAGTTATCTATTTAGCGTAATGTAATCTGCCATGTTACAATCTCTTGGAGATTTGAATTGTGGCATATAATACCTACCATAGAGATAAATAAAGGTTTTAGGTTATTCTATTATCTAAGATAAAGATATATCAAGCGAAGTATAAATCGGGTCAAAGTTACTGCCGAATTTATAGTACACCTAGTTTTTTGAGTATTATGCTAATTGGGTTGGTAAAGTGATCCAATTAGGAGCCAACTAGATTTTCTAGTCAAATAATATTCATTCAAGATTCTTATTTATGTTTCTCTCGAACTCTGTAGGCCACTAAGAAAGACATTTTCTCGATTTAAGTGACACTTGTTAAGTTCAACTAAATGGGAATGGGTTATATATATGTGTGAGAAAGGTTCGTGAGGAAGTTTCCTCTTCCTTCAAGATTACTCTCTGATTTTTTCTTTTTTTAAATATTATTCCCTAGTTTATCTTTTTATTTAAGCTAGAAGCTAAGGATTTTAGATTGATTAGTGGAAGATCTACTTCTTAGTAAGTCTAATAGTCTGAATGTTAAGTTACTGAAAGAGTAAGACTGTTAAGAGTTATATGAACAGTAAATTTTGAATACAAGGCCTTGCAAGGGGGTTATCTATGATTGTGATGTTAGCAATTTGTATGTAAATGGATTTTAATGGTGAATATATGTTCTTTAAATAGTTGTTGTTGCTGGATCAAGATGGATGTCCAAGTCTGGACCTATGAGCTATACTGTAGGTGAGTACCAGGTGAGTATTTATTCTAAATCTTGTATATGAACTATTCAAATAAAGGTACATATAAATCGTAATAATATCTCAGATAACTGGTAAGTATAATAAAGATGTTATATGTGTTATGATGATATGTATGTAGTATTGCATGATAGAAAATGGTTTGATAAGTGTGCGGGTAAATTCTAAAATAGGGAAGTACAAGTCGACTAGGTGTATGAATAAATCTGAGAAAGTGAATCCCAAGTAAAATGTCCCTTTGTGATGCCTCTGGTAGGGCAGATAGATTCCTAACCAGACTGACAGATCACAATATTAAAATAAGTGCATGGCCATGTGGCTTAGACCCATAGCATTGTATGGTATGAAGGCTGGATTGGAATATTATGACAGGAGAATGTGTAAGTCCATGTGGCTGAGGCCCATGGCATGATATGATGATATGAATAATCATGGTGAAGCGTTTGGAAGATGTAATCGAACTTGCAAATCACGATATGAATCTATGTATAAATTAATGAGGAAGAAACGTATAGCACCTTCTGTGAAATTCCATCGAGACAGTAAAGACATGACTCTATATGTTGCCTGTGTGGCGTACTTTGTATGTTGCCTTTGTTGCGAGTCTCGATATGTCTATGTGGCATATTTAGTGAAATGTATGTGTATGAGAGTTAGGTTCTTTGCCCTTGAGTTAATATCTGGGTAAGTTCTGAAATCTATTCGATAGCTAGTTCTATTACGAGTTTGATGATAGATTAGGTTGTTCGATCTGGTAGAAAGTTTGATAAGCCGCGTGAGGTATATTCTAAATGAGAAATTGTGTTTGTACTTCTAAAGGGAATTTGCCATAATAGTCTATCAATTAGGATATGGGTGTATTCATATTACGTAAGGTATAAGTGTTTCTTAGTTCGAATTGGGCTATGCTATGGAATATTGAAATCAAGTTATCCAATATCTGACATATTTGAGTAGTATCATGTCTTGTCTGGGGGTAGTTAGAATCTAAGTCTTCGGTAAATTTGGTGTTCTTATGCTATGAAATATAGATGTTTGGATTTCTTTTGAATGACTTGGAGTGTCAGTCATCAATATGAGTACGTATTAGGTTGAATCTGCAAATGATCGAATTAATGATCTAATTTAGCAAACTCAGTACGGGAATCCACCAAAAGTAAGATCAATAAGTAGTATTCGCCAAGAGAATTGTACCTTTGACCAATAGTTAAGGAATAACTGTCGATAGTTGTTTGAAGATAAGAGAAAAGGTTGTATCGTCTAGTAAGATCTGGGGTCAGCTAATTAGTTAGATTAATGATGACACGCTAAGAATGGTAAGTGGTGTATAAGTATATATATCCAAAGATACGAAGGTATCCGCCAAAGACAAAATTGGTAATCCCAATATTCAAAATGTAGAATTCAACATGAAAAAGGCTTCAAGGTTTTTTTTTTCAAACTTACTAAATTCTTCTGAACATACAAGTGTTATGTTTATGTTTCAGGTATTACTGTAAAAGTGAGTACGCCAAAAATAGCCAAGCGGCGAACCGGGTTATTTTCCTAAGTGAAATGAGAAGTAACACTCGAGATTTGAACCTAGTAATTAAGGTCGAGTTGAGGGCATTACACTGCATAGAGTAGTGATTATGAGGTTTGAGTTAGAAATGTTGAGAATCTAGCAAGTTGGTAAGGTTCTTAGTCCTTTTATATATGAAAGATTAAGAAAATAAAGCTAATAATTTTTAGAAAAACTTTTTTAGGGGCTTTGCATGTTTCTAGCAAACTGAGTTTTAAGTTGAAAATGTTGGGTTTAACTTACAATTTTGGGTGTAACACTTAGCTACCAGGAGAATCAAGGCTTTGGCATCTGCAAAAGCTAAGCTAAGGAAACCTAGAAGCATCATGTGAATTTCTACTTACTATTCTTAGAATGTTGTGTTACTGACATGATTCTGTGTTAAGTTTTGTACTAATGAATGATTTTTTATTTAATGCGAATGCTAAACAACCATAGAATTTTTCTAGTACATGGGTATCTGCCAATATAGTTCAATATAGATGAAATAGTTATGATTCCATGTTCTAAAAGTTAGCATTCTCCATGACAGTATGTAAGTGAAATACATGCATTGCATGATTACAATGGTGGGGTACGGAGGGAAAGTATTGTAGGGATAGATGAAGCTAGGATTTGGAAATGGTAATTTCTTTGAAATACCGTCATACATTGTTGCTGAGTTCAAACAATGATGTGCAAAGTTTAAGGCCTTGCGGAGGGGACACTACAGTGTTCGAGCATCAAGGTTAGGAATGTCAAAATGGAGGAATGGGCAAATGTATAGAGAGGAATGAAATTCCTCTTAGATACTGTCATATGGTGTTGCCAAGTGCAAACTGTGATGTGTAAAGCTCTGGGTCTTGTCGGAGGGGACACTTTGGTGTTCGAGCATAAAGGCTAGATATGAAGTGGATCGATATCGATGGTTATTAGGTTCCATAGAGCAACACCACAACAGCGGTTAGCAAGCTCTATAAGGCGACACTGCGATGGCGATAAGGGTTCTTCGGGGCGACACCTTAAAGAGGTTAAAAGTGTAAAACCAATGCTCAAGTATGACAACTAGTATAGCCCGTTGGGATAGTAAATACAGATAGTACAGGGAGACATTAAACACGGGTAGTCCACCGAGACATTAAACGAGGTAGTCCGTTAGGACTGTAGACACGGGAAAGTCCACCAAGACGTTAAACGTGGGTGAAAAGGTGTAAGACAGCTTGAACATGGCAACCAACAGAGCCTTTCAGGAAATTAAACACGGGGCAGACTGTCAGGACGAAAATTAAGGGATATCGCTCATATGGAAAAAGAGAGTTGGAAGACTAATGCAAGTGTAGGCAATGGGGTTTTGAGGAACCTATTGAACAAGGTAAAAGTAGTAGAAAAGGGAACAGTTTGCCAAAACAGTAACCATGGAAGTCGGTAGTGCATAAGGGAGGTAACCTAGCAAGAATCAGACATGGAAAATGATGTGCCAGTAATGCCTTGTAAATAGGCAAAGGTAGAGGAATTATCTGAAGACCGCTATTAAGGATACGCCATTAAAATCCACCAGAGAAGTACTAAAGATGCTCTGTATGTTAGAGGAAAACCTCGAAAGGTTATTGGTAGACTCATTCCAATATAAGGCTCGCTGACTCAAAAGTTGTGTGGGAAGGATTGATTTGTCGATACCTCAAATATAAAATTCAGTAAATAGCGGTTAGTTAGAACCCCTTTAATGGTAAGAGATACTAGAAAGGATAAACTAAGTGACAAATATGTAGGTCAAAACTATTCCTCTTTAAAGGAAAACTATTGAAAAAGTATCAGCCAAAGGGCTAGTTTTGTAGGGAAACATCATATGAGAAAAATAGGAAACTTGGATACTCATTCGAATGACAGTTTGCTAAATACTGTAGACCTAAGTTGCCCACACTAGACGGACACGTACCTTAAAAGCAAGGTATCACTATTAGGGGGTTCATAATGGAGTAACCCAAACAACATTGCAACTTGGATGTAGGGTGAAAAGAGATCTAGTCCACAAAAGTGGCGTGGGTCTTCATTAGCTAAACCTATTAGTGGAGTTTCAGTGAGTCCTATAGGATTGAAGCAAGAAAATAGAATCCATCAAGGATGAATTGGGTTTGCTATGGTCGCCAATGAGGGCAACACGAAAGGGGTATTAGGGTGGTAGGCAGGATGACTAACTTATAAGTTTTAAGGTAAAAAGGGAATCTATACTAGTAACTGACCACCCAACTATGTGATTAAGGATTAAAAACTATGAGTAGAAGGATGTCTGAGATGGAAGACGAATAAAGGAAAGGACAGAGTCCATGGTTGTGGGAAGGACTTGAAAAACTGTCAAAACTTGTCGAATGGCTATAGGATCAGCCAGAGGAAGATTGCTTAACGGCCTATCCACTTATAGATAAGCTCGAGGAATGAATCAAAGATCGCCAACTCAGATTGAGAGAAATTGTCCCGAGACAATGAGGGGATTAAATGTGTTTATTTTTTCCTTTTATTACCCCGGTAAGTTTGGGGCTAATTTTGCGTAGGATAGTAAAGAAAATCACCAAGTTCTATTGAACTTACAGAAATTTGGCTTATGTCTGTAGGACTCAATGAGTGGTTAAGGACCTTGAGAGGGGACCAAGCGAAACTGAAGTAGATAAAGGAGAATTCAGTTTGGTGTTATGCAAATAAGAGGGGGTACCTTTAGAGGCTTCATATCGGGGTCAATTACTTTGTATCTAAGTAGTTTATTTAGAGTCCAAAATTTTGAGATAGTAATCTTTTATTTTCAATTTAAGGGTTTGGTTGTAAGAATATTTATTATTAATTAATAAAGTTAGCCTTTAAAGTTGTTAAGTTAAAAACTAGTGTTCTGTCTAGTCTAGTCCATTTGTGGCACCTCGTACCTGGCTTTAGCGATCAGGTTGGGTGAAGGTGTTCAAGATGAAAAACATGTAAGCAAATATATTTCTTTCATGGTTAGATAAAAATATATTACTTCCAATGTTGCAACTTGCTTAGAGACAATTAGAAAAATACAATAATATTGTGATGATGCAACTAATGTTTGGTTGGAAGAGACTTACAGAGACATGCTAAACAAATTGGGAATGGTGTGTGAAGTTAACAAGTCACTAAGAGATCAAGTCACTTTTTTCAAGAAAGAAAATTAAAGACTAGTAGAAACAGTGGAAGATAAAAGCATTTTCTTGGTAGATCAATAAGTAAAACTAAAAAGAAGTTTAGAAAGAATTTGTTGTTTCGCAAGTCATTCTAAAGAAGATGGAATCCAAAAGTAAGCAAATTGATAAAATTCTTACAACTGGGAGATCTCAAACAGGCCATTCAGGGTTGGAGTACATTAAATAATCATCAACCTTTGCCATTATCCTTGCAAAAGAAAAAGTTATAGTTGAACCAACTGATTATCTTTAGATCAAGAAGGATGATTCGTTACATGTTGTGAATCACTATAAGAGTAAAGGAAGTCCACTCCTATGGTGTTGTTAGGTGCATCAGACCAACGTGTTATGGGTTACTTAATGAATTAAGATAGGGTTATCATGTTTCTTCATTTGTTCTAAAGAATAAAAGGTCAAACTTGTAAAATAAGGTTTGGAGAAAGAAAGATAAAAAATACCTTCTAGTTGCATACACATCTTAGAAAGCTACTACTAATAATGTGTGGTAGCTCTATATTGGGTGTTCAAAGTATATGACTAATGAAAATAAATTATTAAAAGAATATGATAACAACCATGAAGGCAAGTTACTTTTGGAGATAGGAACAAAGGTAAAATCCTTGGTAAATGATTACTCAACATTGATGGCTTCCATGAATTAAAGAATGTTTTCCTTGTTAAAGTCCTCAAAGCCAATTTAAACAACATCAACTAATTATGTGATCAAGGCTTACATGTAAAGTTTTCCAAAGAATGATGCTAACTATTGGATCAAACCAAAAAACAAATTATGAAAAAAAAATCAGAACATTCGACAACTATACATATGTTAACATGTCATAAAGTAGTTTCTTATGATTTAAAGATATGACATCAATATTTGAGGCATGTTCATTATGAAGTCTCTAGAGAAATATGAGATTTGATTTTGTTCAAGGCTTGAAAAGACTTAGAGGAGTAATGGTTAGTCCTTGTGGAGATTGTCTAATTGGTAAATAACATCAAGTACCTCACAAGTATTGGATCTGGTGCCCTAAGTGTAGTATATTCATTTGTAAACTTGTAATTTTTTCAAACAGACTGATTAATAAAAAAATTTATGGATTACATTAATATACTTTGTATAATTTTCCTAAAATGGTTTGTGCATGAAAAGCAATATTGAAGCAAATATCGGCTAACTAGTTGTCTAGTATACGTGGTTGGATCGTAATGCGAAAAGACAACTTATATTAGTAAATGAACCTAAACATGTCCTTAACCGCTCTCTCTCGATACACAGCGACACACTAACGTTGGGGCCAAGAGAAGAAATCAACACAAATATACAAATCAAATTAGAATAATAACATGCGGTGTCAGCAAGTGTGATAGGTCAGTTGTAATATAATTTGTACAATGGGGTACAAGAGTACTCTGAGGATCAAATCCAAAGGAGCCAGCGATTGAGCGAATTCTACTGACAATCATGCAAATAAATATTCTAGACAACTACTCACTAGATTATGGCCAGCCATTCAAGAGTTTGATTATACCAATTAATTAACTAAAATTTTCAAAGGACTAAATTATAAAGAAAATAAACTACACAACTATCAAATACAAGCAAATGTGGAAACAAAGAGCGGTTGGATGATTTTCATTTGGTTTGTTGACTTTTGAATTAGGAATCTAAATTGCTATTACTCCTAAATTGGCTCCATTTTGCCTCTCAACCTCAACTTTATCCAATTAGAAAATTAGTCTGGTTTATCTCTCGACCTCACCAACTAACCCATGACTTATCAAATTGGTTCCCAATAAAATCTCTTGTCGGTCTCACTTATCTTGATTTTCAAGAAAAGATGTCAATCTTAAGTTTTTAAGTCTATTCGATTTAGCCTAGTTTTACAATTTAGTCCACAAACCCAAAAATCTATTACCCAACATTTCTGTCAACCAACTCCTAAATATTTAGCTACTCATTACCATTTCTAAACTAACAAAAAATAATGAAACAACTATGAAAGCCATTGAAATATAACTCAATAAAAAGAGACGAAACGTTGGATTTTTACATGGAAAGAGTTGAAAGAAAAGCAATTGGTAGCAAAGTAAATGAGTAAAAACAATAAAGATGAGATTTTTAATGGATGAAAAGAAAGTAAATAGAAATTGACATTAAACTTGAGATTAAAATTTGATTACAAGTAAGTTCAAGTTAGTAAACATGTAAATAAACATAAGCTACAGTAATAACTAAATTAACTACCTGAGAAAATGCTAAGAAAACAAAGAAATTGCAAAAAAACTAAGTTTTACAACTATGGAGAGACTAAACCCTAAAGAAGATGAAGAGAAAAACTAAGAGAAACTATCATAAACTTGTGTCTCATGTCTCTTCTGTCTCTCTAGCCAATTTGTAGCTCTTTTTGGTAGCAATTCTAACCCATTTTTCTTGAACAAAATGTCCATCAATGTGTCCTTTTAATTGGTGCTTCGATTGGACAAGGACTACCCCTAGTGTTAATTTTTGTCCCCTCACGAAATTGGTATCGTGATACCAAATTATGGATATCGCAATACCGAAGACAATTTTGAAATGGGGAGTTCCTTGGAAAGGCTGGGTATTGCAATACCCAAATTGGATATCACAATACCACTGTAGGTGGTCTTCATTTTTTACTTCATTTCAAGACTATTGAGGATATCGTGATATCCATACTTGGATATCGCAATACCCCATCCTTGGTGATGTTTTCATTCAAAATTGACAACTATTGAGTTCCTACAGCACTCAATCAATCGTTAGGGTCCAAATGGCACATTCAAACAATTTGGGTCTCAAAATAAGCACAAAAATATATTGAACCTGCCATCGGGAGGGGAAAACAGTTGGAAACTATTGCTAATACCCCGTAGGCTAAGGAACAAAATGAGGAATTCACCCGAGGAGGGGCTCGCATCTGATTAACTAGTTGGTAAGGCAATAGCTACCAAGGCGATGATCAGTAGCTGGTCCGAAAAGATGATTAGCCACGCTGGGACTGAGACACAACCCAGACTCCTACGGGAGGCAGTAATGGGAAATTTTTTGCAATAGGAAAAAGTCTAACAGAGCAATGCCATGTGAAGGTAGAAGGCCCACGAGTCGTAAACTTCTTTTCCTGGAGAAGAAGCAATGACAGTATCTGGGGAATAAGCATCGGCTAACTCTATGCCACCAACCACGGTAATACAGAGGATGCAAGAGTTATTTGGAACAATTGGCCGTAAACCCTTATTGAACCGAAAATCTAAAAACTACACTAAACTACGAAAACAACTCTAATTTGGTCGAAAATAATCTCTTTAAGTATAACGAGGAAGCCTAATTTGACAAATAAAAATTACAACAGATCAAACTGCCCCACACTTGACTCTTTGTTTGTCTTCAAGCAAACACACAAAGCATGCAAAAAGATGACTCTTAGACTAAATTGGAAAAAAGGCAATATGGCTGTAAAATACTGAACTCGTACCCGGACTATCTCGCATGAAACCTAGGAATGATATTTAGGTAACTTTAGTATTCTTAAAGCAAAAAAAAAATCAGTTCAACAAATTAAAAAGCTAAAATCTAGAGGCAATCCAAAAGTGTATATGTAAAATTGTGTTATCCATCAAAATGGACTATGTGGATACATTACAGATGCATAAAGAGAATTGAAAACATTCATCTAGACAATGCAAGCAAGTTAAGAAAACGTACTTAGGAAGGTTCAAAATTCAAAAAAATGTCACTCTAAACGGTTTCAAGCACTAGAAATAGTAAAGCACGTGACTTTGTCCCCTATTCGCCCACAAATTATTCGTAACACTTACCTCCTTATCTCTCCTTCTCTTGTCTTCCTTATCTCTCCAAAAATTAGAAGGTATTATATGATATTAATACGTACAATAAACTACAAACACTAGCACATTATGAAATGAAAGGTTTCTTTTGAAGCTCCAATATGATTTGTCATTTGAGTTCATTTTCTAATTGTTGCATTCTTTCACTCACAATGCTTTTACTTGCGTGTTGCTTTTATTTACACGATTTTTTTTACTTAGAAAGGCTTTATACATACCATATCATATAGTCTCTTCTTTTTCTCTCACATGCATTTCAAAGCAACCATAATGTTCCTACATACCCTTAATATCCATGGCTCGATGTCTATTTCATAGTGCATTTTAGTACGGGACAGATAGGGTATATTTAGGCTCAAGGCTTCCACGATAAAGCTTATCAGGAAAATGATACTTGAGGCCCAAAGTATAGGAACTAATGATCAAGAGCATAAATGTAATCTTTTTGGCTCTGGACTCATCAAACAATGCCTAAGGTCCTTCCCAAAACATTTCACAAGTTACATTTTCTATCATGCTTACAATTATTCGAATGAAAAATTAACAATTCAAGCTTTACTTATCTACACATATTTTCATCATCATTTATCCTATGGCACAATTTACACAATTTTCATTAAGAATGGTTGCCTCTAGTCTATTAAGCAATTTAACTTACTGAACTAATTAGTCTACTTCTATGAATATTGAACTATCTAGTATCAATAAAATTTTACATGCTCGGCAATCAAAAAACACTTATTCAATATTTCCAACAATGGTCTATTGCCCAATTATTGTCCAAGCACCAAGCAAAAATAACAAAAACAAAGAAACAAAATAAACATATTTGTAACAGCTTGTTTCCAATTGTGTTAGAAAAAGTGGTTTTGGGACCATAATTCTGACATACGAGTCAATTTTTTATTATTTATTTAATATTTATGAATTTATATTAGGGTCATATTAAAATCTAGTTAAGAAATTTTAATGTTTAGATAGTTAATTAGTTAAAAATGACTAAATAGTAAAAGCTACAAAGGTTAGTTTCTATTAGCTAAATAGGTTAAATGGCTATGGAAATGTTAATTAGTGGGCTTAGTTGGTAAATAAACCATACCGATAGATGGACAATTATGGTAAATCATTTTTGGTACAGGTAAATTCGTATAATGATTAAGTTGGTTAATTATTGTCTTGTTTGAATTATTGATTAATGTTGTGTTTATGTAACTCTAATTGATTGTTAAATGATAATTAGTTGTATGGATTGAAATATAAGGTTAGTTCAATGGAAGTTATAATTGAAAATGTGTAAATTCATGATTGGTTTGATAGTGATGAATCAATGTGCTATAATTATAAGGTTTGAATATGTAATGTGTCATGCTTGAACCTTGTGACTACTTAGGATACAAATAACATGTCATTAGGGGTTATACAGTTTCGGGTGCTGGTTTTGGATGTTCTACTAATGGCTTAGGTCTTACACTTGTTGTGGATTCTCCACAGCTCGTGTGAGCAACATTGTGTAGGTTTCATCCCTACCCAGAGCTCATGTCAGCAGGTCCATTTCACAACTCGTGTAGGAATTACATATACGTACATGATAACAGATATAGGCACACTTTGTGTGAGCATGGTTCCTGTGTATCCGACGTTGTTTCATTTGGTTCAATGGGTATTAAAGGTTTAAATTAAGTGAACGTGATTTCTTGATAAGTTATATGTTAAATGGATGAAATGGAAAGTACTTGTACAAATGCTTTGAGATGTATGAATGATACATTGGAAATGTGTTGAATGTTATATAAGTGGATATGCTTCAAATATATATTTCTTGATATGGATGAATTGTATGTTTTATGTACAAGTTCACTAACTTGTAAGATTGGTGATGTAAATAGGAATTGGTTAAACATATGAGCATGCTAATGGAATTATGCATGAACTATATAAATTGAGTCTATTTGGTAAGTTTACGTTTAAGATTTATACAAGCTTACTAAGCATTATTTGCTTATGTAGTTGTTTTCCTTTCTTGTAGATCATTGGAAAGCTCGACCGGTTGGAATCAAGTTAGAGTACATACACACTATTCGTCCCTTATCTCGGTAGAAGTTCTAGCCATTTTGATGTCGGGTTATAAATGGCATGTACTAGGAGCCTTTAAGTTATTTTGTTCATGATAATGTTGTTGTTCATAAGTTGGTTTAAGAAAATTTTATGGTTGTATATACATGTTAGTATTTTTTGTTTAAGTTTGAGCCCTGAAGTGCTTTTAGTCATTTGTTAAGTACCTATTGTGATTAGCTTGAGATATGGTTAATAGTTGTGATGAAATGGAAGAATTGGCATATCTTTAAGTTAATGTTTTGTAAGTATTGAGAATATGTTGTTTAGATGTTTAATTTGTAGTACCAATGAGGGTACATTGGTTAGGCACTTAGGTTGATTACTATTTGGTGTATTATGGTATATTTTGATGCAATTTAAATAGGTGAAAATAGTTAGAATTGGTTTGTCTTAGTGTTTAAGAAAGGGTTGATGAATTTGCTTACATTATGGGTCATTTTGGAAGCACATGGCCTGGGACACTAGATGTCACACGACCGTGTACCATACATGGTCACACCATAGGATCGTGTGTCTTTTTGAATTTAAGTGCAGGTTCGTCCACACGATCATAGAGAGCTACACGGTCTGGCAACACGGCTGTGTGACCTTACTTCGAATACACACACAGTCTGGCACACAGCCTACAACACGACCATGTGACGTTATTTCGAATACTCACACAGGCGGGCACATGGGCTGGGACATGATCGTGTGTCCCATATTTTGAATTGTACACGGTTGGTCACACGGTCATGTTTCTGAGTCACACGACTGTGTGACCCCTGCTTCCAAAATTTTCAAATTTTTTTAAAATTTTATGTTTTGTTTTAAATTAGTCCCTGATTGTTTCTAAGCTATTTTTAAGGCCCTGTAGGATCTTAAATGTATTTATGCTCTAAATGAAACTTGAAATTGAATGTTAATATTTAAATTTGATTAATTATTTCTATATGAAGTTGAATGTTTTGATTTGTACTGTAATACTCTGTAACCCTAATCTGACGATAGAGACAGGTTAGGGGTGTTACAATATTTTTTGGAAAATTTTTGAAAATTGAACCTAAAAAAATGAAAACATACAATTAAACACACAAAAGCAAAGCAATTAAAAACGATGTGCATCCCCCTACACTTAAGTTACACATTGTCCCCAATGTGTACCCAAAATAAAAATTTAAAAGGTATTGGACTTCCTATGTAACAGCCTCTACCTGACCCGAATCACCGAATCCGAATATCGGATGTTACAATACATAAATACTTAGCAAAAGTTTATAATAGACTTAAAACAATTCTAAAATATACTTATTACTTCATTTCGTACTGTGCTCAAAGTCCTCCTCTAAAACTCAATTTGCATTAAACTGAAACTGAGGCTGCTTTGTCATCCATCTATTTTTGCTTATGCCGTGTGTATCCACCAGTATCGAGAAATAATCTGATATGGAGTGAGTAAGATGTTTAATGAAATAATAAAGAAAGATACTCCACCATTCAAATTAGCCACTCCCCGATCCAACCTTTCTCGTATATTATATTTTTGGAAAATGGTCTCTCTCTCCCATGTAAACCACTGACCAGAAAAACCCAAATCGGTAAGCTTGCAATCCACTAATACCATCCGAAAAGTCAACATATTATTCTCATTTCAAACACGTGCCCCTCTCTTCTTGAAAAAGAACACTATCTCATTAAAATCCCTTATAACTAACCATGACAACAAGCTATTACCATTTAACTGATGAATCAAATCCCATGACTCCTCCCGACACCTTTCATCGAATGCACCATAAAATTCAGTCAGTCTCTGCGGACTCATCCCCTCACCTTCACATACTTCTACATTAATGTGCGACTTCGAGTAGCTCCTTAATTGAACACTATAGCCCCTTGTCCAACCTAATGACAAACCTCCACGTGATCCGACGACTTCAACCTCAATCTCATTCATAAAGCCACATTTATTTCTAACCATTTCCATTCTCCTTGTGATTATCTTTGTTTCAATAAGAAACAGGAGATGGGGTGTAATATGTTTTAGCTTTTTTTAGACGATTAACTACCCATGGTTGTCCCAACCCACGGACATTCCAACTGAGGATCTTCATTGTGTTCGGTTGACCTACTTAACAACAACTGTCGATATTCCAGATGGAACTCCCAAATTTTTTGAATCAACATTACTAGAAACAATTGGATTTACTTGATACATTCTTTGCCTTTTCTTACTATCCACTGTCTCAATTAGACTATCCTCTATATCGAAGCCCAATTCCATTTGCCCATTTCCATCTAGCCTAAATGTTGAACCAGATTGTTTAGCCCAGCTAAAACACTCCTTATCAGATTACAGCTCTTCCCCAAATTTTTTATACGGACAATGTCCTCTTTTCTCATCCCTTTTCTAATAAGATCAACATGTTTGGATATCTCCAAAATTCTTCCCTCCCTTATCAACGTCCACCTTTGCTCCTATCAGAACATTTCCCTAGTTATCATCCCTTAGCCACCAACTCACCTTCGACGATGCCCTCTTAGGCGCCGCCCTTAACGAAATGTCCCAGCTGAAAACCACCTCTTATGATTTTAACGTTAATCTAATCAGACAAAACCTTCTCCATGCCCCAACTTCTCACACAGAAAACATAATAGTGGTAGTTTTTCATACTAGAAAATTGTATTATGTCAACTGAATCAAATTTATTGTTATTCTCTTCTTCCTCTTCAAAGGTCGCATAACATCCAATCTAACTTGAATTCGCATATACCTTTTTATTTCCCTTATTACAAATCCAGCATCATAATCAAGAATCTGACCAATAAAATTACCAAACTGACGTGCCATTCCTTTCGACATAATTCCCATAGGTAAATTATGCACCTGAACCCAAAACTCTGCAAAAACTAATGGGGCTTGTAACGAATCCTCCCCATGTACTAACTGACAAAATAAAATGAGATGCCTATTGAAGAACCATGGCATCCCTTGGAGAACTCTCTTCAGATCTAACTCATGATAGAACCGGAACAAACTTCTTTTCTCACCAATATCCGTAATAGAAACTCCTCCCAGCAGGTGCCACAATTTGCCTAAGTGTTTCGCATCGAAGGGAAATGACCACACTCTCTATCAAAACCCTTCCAACCAGACATAACCTAAAATCCTCCTCCACTTCATTCTCATCTCATTGGTTTTGTATCAAATCTTCCTCATCATCTAATATGCTCAGACTTGCCAATTCTTCTTCTGTGCTTCTTGTTCGCAAATCTCCTCCCTTTTCTAATCCATGCCTCAAATAAGAAAACCCTAAAATCACCTTGTCAAATAACATACAGAGAAAACAAGCATGCTAACAAGCAGACTTTTTTTATATGACCTATTTTGTTTTTCTTTTAAATTGTTTAATAATTTTAATAATTTTAATAATTTTAAATACAAATAGTTATATATATATGATGTTGAGCATAATAGTAATGATAACATTTTATAATCAACTAATGACAAAGAGATACATACTTCATAACATAGTAATAAACAATTTAAAAACAGACGAGTAAAAAGTACTATGAACAAAATAATAGTAAATGATATACTATAAAATATAATAATAAAATTTATAATTATAATTGTAAAACTTTGTATGAATTATTAATTAATTTGAAAAATATTTATTATTATAAATATCATTCACCTTTTTTTTTGTGAGAATAACAAAAGATCAAATTAATTACATAATAATATTTTGAAAAAGAGAACCATTCTTAATCTTATCCAAGTCCAGTAAAGCATGCGCCATCGGATGAGGAACATTGAAAACTTGCAAATTATCTTTTCCAATCAAGGCTTGTTTGGCTAGATAATTCACAACTTAATTTTAATCTCTCGGAATATATCACAGAAGCTACTTGCAAATTATCATTCGATTTTTAATAGTTAACTGGAAACAAATTCTAAGGTAATACCTAATTGTAGATACAACAATTTTAATTAATATAATTCCCGTACAACTAAAGATAAAAATATTAAAATATATATTTATTTTCTATTGATATTAAGATTTAAATTTTATGCTATATTTTATTTTTAATTTATTTTAATTATATTTTTATAAAATTTATTAAATTATCATAATTATATTAAAATTGATATATATGCTTCGAATTAGATCTTTTAGATAATCGGGTTTGGGATTTTTTTTTTAATGCTTTGGTTGTATTTGACACGCAGAATTACTATTTTAAAATGGTAAAAATTAAATTTTATTTAAAATTAAATATAAACATATCAAAGTATTAATGAGTATAAAATAACTTTTAATATAATTAATGTAAGCCAATCTGTAAGCAACAGTAAAATAGATGAGAAGAAAATTTCCGTAAGTATGCGAATATGATGGTCTGTAACATAAGGTGCCTTTCAACACAAATCTGTTGAATGGGCCAATGCTCAGATCCTGACTTTATACATGAAACAAAAATCATTTGATGGCAAGATTTCCTCCAATTAGAAATGGAACAAACAAACATTATCAATTAAATAATTCCATAATGGAGGAGCATCAATCTTTCATGTAACGTTGATCAGTCATGTCATGCCTTTTTCTCATTATTATATTTTACAGTCATTTCAAATCATTCCTTAATCCTGATTTCAGTGTCAATCTCATTTTTCCTTTCATCCAAATTTATTAGCAGATCTTCAATATCGCCATTTAGATACTGCTTCAGCTTTTATTTGTTATATAAATGCGATGATTGGTATAAAGATATTTATTGATACACGGGATTATCGGAAATTTTAGAGTCGGGGACTCGTGATGAATGTATAACGTATTATGGTTTTGAGGAGACAAAGTATTTTGGAAGTACTCATTAAAGAGCCAATAGGTGAAGGCCGAATAAAGGATTCAATTCTGGTAGAGATATAACAATATTAGTTTTAAATTCATAAATATAAATAAAAAACTTTAGTTACCAGTAAATAATAATATTGATAAACTTATATGAGTTTTATGATTTTGTTTATACTTTTTTCTAAAACCATAAGATCATCTTTGAGAACTTAAATTTTAGAATTTGGATTTCAAAAGTAGTATAAATTGTGTAATAAACTATTTAGAAATGTAACATCCATAATAATTTCTTAAATCCATGGATTTGTTAAATACTTATTTAGTAATCAACTTGAATTTCTTTGAAAAAAAATAATTTATACTTTTCAAATATATAATATATATTGAATTCAAACCAATTTGTGTATAACATATGGATTTCATTCTTAATATTTACATAATAAATGAAATTTAAATCCAAATTTTTAAATTCATATTTCCCGCAAACTATAATAGTATTTAAGAGTATCTATATAAAGTACACACAAGTTTAAATGTATTACACTTAAATCCAACAAATGAAGCCATGGTAGTTGAAAGGGTAAGGTCCTTGATATCCTAATTTCGAATCCCAGTCATACTTAAATATTATATGCGTGTTCTTCTATGGTTTATGTATATTTTTGTAATAACTTGATTCTATTTATATCTTTTTAGAGTAAATTATATTAATCAAGAAGGATAGTACCATATTATAGTAGAAGAACACACCATCAAGATAGAAAAAGCCATGTTATCCCTTAAAGATTCTAATTATAGTTATTCGAATATATATTATTTGTGATTATAGTTGTAAATTTCTTAAAGAAAAAGTATATGGAATAATGAATTTAGTTTAAAGTGGGCAAAAAATAACAATCATGTTAACTTAAAATTAGAGTTTACATTTGGTGAATCTTAAAAGTGGGAATAATGAATTTGTTTATGTAGTCCAAAGCTCAAAGGAATGTTATATGTACCAAAAGCACTTAGTTCATATAGCTGTTTCAGGCATTGCAAACATTTAGCTAAAGTGGCTGTAATACGATGTTACAATTCATGGTTTCGGGTGTTTTCATTGTCAATATTCATCCATCACTAAGGATTATAGTATGCAACTGAAATTGTAATTTAAAACGGGCTTAAAAGTGAGGTGAAGTAAACCTGCAACTCTGAAAGAAAGCATTGATGGCATATAGTATTATTTGTTTAAAGCAAAGAGGTGAAGATAAAGAAAGGGGATGTAGGTATAGCCCAAAAGGTGTGTGCTTCCAACCAACATTTTGCAAAAGATTCTTAGCTTTAGGTTGGCTCCCACAGCAGAAGCCCCCATGTGTGAAAGGGTCCCCATTTCAATTTGTTGTGATGCTAAAGTGCTTGTCTTTGCTGTTGTTTCTTTCATTAACTCCCCCTTCTTTGCCAATCTTATTTTTATATTTTAGCCCACATTAGGTAACCTTATGTTGAAAAAGGGGTGCCAAAACCATGTGAACTGGTGGCGCTGCTTGGCCACTGTGAGAATGAAACTTAGCAACCGGTGGGGCTATCCCTTCCTCTCCAACAATCACACTATACAAAACAATGCCAATCTGCACGTTGCCCCCTCGTGGGTTTTTCGTATCAAGCTCCTCCCATTCCTCTCACAATTGACAACTACCTGACAGTTTAAGTCACCCCATTTCACACGTTAGTTTCTTTTCTTTCTACAAGAAACAAATATATATATGAATAATGCTTTATCATTTATGTTTTTCTTTTTTTCCCAAATTCCCTTTGTGTTTGCATAAAAATGTTTGTTTTTCTTGACTGTCATCCTTTTAGATTCTATTCCCCATTTTCTTCTCTTTTTTTTCTCTCTTTCATTGCAGCTTTTCAAAGCATGGAATTTGATGAATCTTATGTTGACTTCATATATAATCCAATTATTAGCCTCAGAATATCTGTACCTTACTATTATTTCCCGAAAACTTTGAGCTGGAAACTTCACCTTGAAAATCTCTATCACTATTTTTAGCTTAAAAGAGTGCTGTTTTTTTTTTTAATTTCTCCTTAAAGAAAATAGGTCTTGGATAAGAATTTTCATATAACTATTTAGGCTATACAAAAGATTCTCCAAAACTGTCTAACACTCAGAACAGCACTATATAAATATATAGATGTTATCAGATTATCCTTTTTAAAGCATTATCTACATAAATCTCCATGCCCAAACTCTGATGTCTTTTTCAATACTTTAGGGTATAGCTTTTGGTACCTGGTAGTCTGGAAGGCTAGCTTAAGCACTACTTAATTAAATAATGCTTAATCAAAATGATTACTGTTATACTGTCAACAAATCAAAATCTCAGCTAATCCATAATAGCCAATCTACAAAGTACATCATGATCATACAACATAATTATTAATGAAATCGATCCACCAATTATAACATGAATGAACCCCATTATTTCTGGCAGGAAACATCGTCGAAACATGCTAGCTAGCTAGCTGCTTATAAAATCAAAAGGGTTGTTAGCTAGGTTATAATGAGCATGCAGATCTAAGATCGATTGATGATTTTCGTATTAAATTAAACCAGATTTTGTATCATAGCTCTTAGTTTCTTGTATATTTTTTTGTTATTGCGAAGATTGCAAGCATGTGTTGGGGTACCCCTCTAAACCAACCAACCTCACATGGTTTTACACAAAGATTGCTAAAAATTGACAATTGACCACTCAAATATTCAATCACAGAGTCTAATAGCTAGCTAAACCTAATGTTTAGATTGAATAATTTGCAAATGATCTGCTCCTTTATTTCATGATCATAAAGTCGGAAAGTATTAATGTGTTGTCAACATCAGTCTACACAATGAGTAAAAATATATAAAATATAATTATCTCCTCTCAATTTTTGGAATTAACTAATTATAAACTAATTCGAATGTAGGTTAAATCATTGATTTTAATGTATCAATATCTTGTTTCGTATTTTATGAAAATTAAAAAGTTAAATGAAATTCATAATTAGACATTTGATAAGACATTTTAAAGTGAGTGGTGATTCGTTTTGTGTTGAATACGAAAATTTGTATATCATAATAGATTATGTATATGTTAGATAATGATTATAGTTTGTGTATAGAGTAATAAAAGTGTGATATCTAAGTCAAATATATTCATGATTACAATCACTAATCAAGGTAGATATATTAAATCACATATCTCCGTTGCAGTGCATGAATTAAACCTGCATTTTCAATGAAATAAATTGATCGGAACCCTCACGTTAACTCAAGAATAGATTAATATATATGTATATATTGGATAAAAGTAGCAGCAAAAATTTGAAGTGTATTATTGAAATGGACAAAGGAAGATGTATGGTTTGTTGGCCTACTAGTTTTGGCCAATATGTCGGGCCATCGTGGGAAGCTAGATGCTCATTGCCACCATGCTTGCAAAGAGTTGAAGGTGTAAAATTATCAACCCATTTTTTCTTTCCTTATTTTAAACCACTTTTTAATCACTACCCTAGCTAATCTTTGTAGCCCATTTTTCATACAATGCAACATGGGATAGCCCCATATTGTGCCCCAAATCAAGTAGTTATCCAAACCCCAAAAGAATTATTTTAAAAAAAAATGAATTCAATAATCAATTATATCAATCAAAATGAAACTATATATAGTACTTCATTGTAAAGTCAATGATTTTTTAACCTAATATTTAATCTAATGGTATTTACAGATTTAAAATCTGAGCTTTAGTATCTACAATATCTTTGTACATTCTTTTTTTATACTGGTAAACAAAATGAATTACTTTTTTTATATAAAAAAAAATGAGCAAGGAAATTGAGAGTTTGGGGTAGAGAATGAAAGTGCATTTGATTGGATCCCATAATTAAATGAATTTAGTTCATACATTATTTTATTCCATTGAAATTGGAGAGCATAATTGTCTAGATTACTTTTTTGGTCATGACAACAAAGTTTTGTATCTTATTGGATATAATAGTATTTATTGATAATCCTAAACATTGTTTTTAAAAAGAGGCGAATCTCAATGGGGCACGCTGATTTTTTCAATTTAGAGAAAAATTATAGATTAATATATAGTAAAATTATACTTTAGCCCTTTAAAAATAAAAAAAATTATGTTTAATTCTTTTAAGAATAATAAAATTATAAATAAATACATAATAAACTTCTATTTTGATTTATAAAAAGTTATTTATTAAAAGATTTTTGGATTCACCCTTATTTTTAAATATATTCGGCTAATTATGAATCATGAAAAGACATATCATCACCTTAATATTTGCTACTAATTACTTTGTCTTTTTAATTATAAAAATTTTGATTGTCTTTTTGTGTGTATTATTGCACATGGGAGCTGGTTAACCCCATGTGTGTTTTGGTAGCATTTTAATGGTAATGAATTATAATTATGGATGCACTAAAGTGCTAAACCTAAGTAGGGATAATTAAAGGAATATTGATATAACTTTTTGGATGGGGACGAATGAAATAGTTCATTTTCTTCTGGATTTATTAAAACGAATAAAAAAGCCAAGAATCTGAATATGGTTATATTGTGGGCATGCATAATTACATATAATTAGATTTAATCTCATATTATAGCATATAAAAAATCAATAGGTGTGATACTACCACTTCACCTATAACACCTTTTCTGTTAAGGATTTTGAGCCCTTGGTAATTATTTTGATAATTAAAGTAATTGATATTTTTCTTTTAACAATCTTATTATAGGTTTTGATTATATCTGTTCTTTACACAATGTCTAAAACTACCTATAGTCCCTCCCCAACCCATAAATAGGAGGATAATGCGCTTTAGCCAGGGGTGAATCTAGGGGGCTGGCTAAAATGATAAATTTTCCATTTTGGCCCTTTAAAATTTTTAAAATTTTAAATTAGTAAAGATAAAGTTGCACTTTGACCCCCCTAAAAATGATAAAGTTTTGATTTAATCCATTAAAAATTACATTTTTACTATCCCAAAAATTACAATTTAATTCCCCCTAAAAAATTTTCTGGCTTCGCCCAGAGGCGAATCTAAGGGGCTGGCATAGGCCCCAGCCCCCCCTAAAATAGAAAATTATTATTTAGGCCTTCTAATTTTTTTAAAATTTTAAATTAGTAAAGGTAAAATTGCACTTTGGCCCCCTAAAATTGAAAATTTTTGAGTTAATCCTTTAAAATTTATAAAGATATATATTATAACAAATTAAAATTTAATTCGGCCCCCCTAAAAAATTGTTCTGGCTTCGCCCTTGGTTTTAGCGCACTCGAACTTATGTCCTCCTGCACTGGCAACAATGCCCATGCCAATTGAGTTAAGGGCCAATTTAACATTACTTCTCAAAAGCACTTTTGAGCAAAAACTATAATTTTCTGCTTCTGCTTTTGGTCAAAAAAGTGTCTTTACAAAATATTTTTTTTATCTCAAAAGTACTTTTGAAAAATTCAAAAGTATCTTATTTAAAAATATTTTTATCTCCTGAGAAATAATACTAAACTGATACTAAGACTCAATCAGCAAAACAATTAATATTTTGTCTTTGTAAAAGGGATATAAAAGAAAAAAGTTGGAATGGAATACAGCCCAATGGACCAAAATCATGTATGAAGGATCAATCTTCTTTAGAGGCCTTCAATCTGTCCATCAAATGTTTTATTTTAATGGGCCTTCTTAATCTTCACCAACAAAATTAATGTGTTTTTGGTTTATGGTTAAACTACACAAGAAAAAGATTATGAATCTTATTAACAATATTTTTATGCTTGCACATTTTCATTCTTCAAACTACAAAAAAAACTCGAATAAATTTCAAGTCATTTGCATCGTTGTTATTGCAACAATTAGGAATATGTGAGTTTGAGTGTGCTTGAGTACGTATCTTTTTTATATTTAAAAATCAAGTTTATGGGTAATTATACTATTGCAAGAATCAGTTAAGGTAATTATATTTTTGTTAAGCCATGTTTCATATATATATATATATAGTATTAATGGTTAGTATTTGATATGCTGGTAATATATTTTTTTGTTAATTTCACAAGTAGCCTTAAAACTTTGTCATGTGTCTCTTTTTTAATTTTTTTTAATATTATACTACATTCTTTATATGAAACTTGTCAACCCTTTAACCCTGCATATGAAGTTTAAAAACTTCACTAGCTGTCCTTGTATGAATTATATTATTGTATATTTATATGATCTTTTTTAAAAATAAACATATTTAAAAAAAATTATGATATGCCCCAAATTAAATTTTAATAATTAAACTAAAAATTGTTTATATTTAAAGGAATATTTTAAAGGAAATATTTTCATTTAATAGGTTGAAGTCAATAAATTTTTAATTATGATAAAATATATTAATTTATGGAAATAACGAATAATTTTCATCGAAACAAATTAGTGTCTAATACATCTTTTTTAGTTTCTAAAATTTTAACCCGGTTTTCTACCTTGATACACAAAAGTTTAGTTATGGTAAAATTTTAATAGCTTCCAATAATTAAAATAAACCAATCATAGAAATACTGATAATAATATTTAAAGTAAGTCATACATAGAGTTATTCATAGGCTGGATCAAGTTGAATTCAGACAAGACCTAACAATGATATTAATATATTTTATGTTTGTCTAAGTCTTGCCTAGCCCGAAATATGAGTTTAAAATTTTGTCCAAATCTACTCATATCTGCAAAAGACTAACCCAATCTCATTTTAGTACTGCCCAAATTATTTTTGAATTTTTTTTAAAACATATATTTTTTAGATCTCGACAAAATATTTTAGATCACAACAAATTCCTTTTAATTTTTTAAAATTTGATTTCATACTTCTAAATCACTTTGAGTTGTTTGTTTATCAATTTAATCGATTCAGCCCGATCATTCTTCTTTTATAGACAAGTTTTCTATATTGCTTGCCTAACATTTATTGACACTCGGTCTAAAATTACCAGTTTTGCCCCTTTCTCAAGTCTCGTCATATTCACCATCAATCTCATAGTTTTCTTATTTGATCCGACATCAAATTTCTTAATCGTTTGAACAGACAGACCCAACCATAACAATTAGTTCACAATTTTGAGATTGTGTAGCTTTTAAGTGAACTTGTGAAGCACCATGGGCTCACAATCACAAGTCACAACTCCACCAAATCGGATGGACATTGTTGAAGTCAAATTGAAAATATCGTATTCAATATGTTGAAATTTTATTCAATAAATAATTAAAAGTATTTGATTCAAAAATTCATAAGCTACAACTATGAATTTGATAAATGGCAATGATTTGATCGTGATGACTTTTCAATGTTGACTTTTAACTCTCTTTGCACATTAATGCTACCCTCTACTTTCCTATTTCCATCTTACAGTAAGTAACCAAGCTTCCATTTTCTTCCCATTTAAAAAATTACAAAAAAAAAAGCAGAAAAATATAAAAAGGTAAATGCTAGAAACCTACATATATGATGGAAACTATTGTTAGCAATCACCTATTTATAACCATGAATAAATGACATGGCAGTTAAAGATTTTACTCAAGGGATGTTAAAAATTTTGATTATGTAATTAAAATTATAATAAAATTTAACTATTAAATATATTATATTTAATTTTTATTTGATTAAATAAATATTTTTATAATAAAATGGATACTGTATAAACATTTTGAAATGTAAATTTTTCTTAAATTATCCAAACTATATAATTACTTTTTTAAAATTTTCATGTTAAAATTAAAATTAGAATTTAAAATATGTAATATTATTGATAATATATAAATAAATATTTAAGTTAAATCAAATGGATAATTATCTAATTAATTTTCTTATTTAATTAAACATTTACCTAAATTTTTAAAATTCTGATTACCTAATTAAATTTTAAATAAAATTTAATTATTAAATATAACAATGATCCAAATTATTATATTTAATTTTATTATTTAATTAAATAAATATTTTTATAAACAAATGGATAATATATAAAAAATTTGAAAATGTAATTTTTACTTACATTTTAATTTTACTTAAATTATCCAAATTACATCCAAATTTGATAATTAATTTTTAAAAATTTTTAAGTTCAAATAAATAAATATTTTTATAGAAAATTTCAATTCTTTATATATTTTAATCTATACTTTATTTAAGTAATTTTTTTTTGAGTTGGTATTAACATTTAACTCGTCACCAACTTAATTATGAAATTACATAGATAACCCTTTTTTAAAATTATAATTAATGTTATTATGGTAGCACTTTTATCATTTCAAACTTTTATGTCATCTTTAAATAAAAATAATTACAATCTACAATTTAAGGATAATAATAAATAAATACAAGTTCATTACTACTCCACCTATATTCATTATAGAATAATTTTTAAAAGAAATTTTTTTTAATTCAATTATAAATTTATAGAAATACCTATTCTTTCAAATTATAATTAATATTTTTATGATGTTTTTGTCTTTTAAGACTTTTATAGTATCTTTAAATAAAACAATTACAAATTCATTAAAATAAAAGTTTGTTACAGCTCCACCTATATTCAATATTGAATAAATTTTAAAGGAAAATGTTGTAACATACAATATTTAATGAATTGATTTTTCCGTATTTTCACCTGGATTGGAGTCACTTAACTCATAACCCATCTTTCTACTTAAAATATATTAATATTTTTAATATGTTTTATAGAAAATAAATTAAAAATTCATTTGAAGTTATTTACTTATTTTAATTATACAAAATTTAATATGAAAATCAAATATAAAGATAAAATTGAGATAATAAATATCATAATATTTTGGGTTCAAAATTTATAATGTGCATGTAAATTTTTAGATTTTATATAAAAAATATAAATAAAAAAACAAAATACTCTCAAAATAATGTTTGTTGTTTTATAAAAATAATAGGTTTTTGATAATTTCACAACTAGATTAATATTAGACTTACTCATGGGACGGGCTACCCGTTTAGGCCTAATGGCCTGTGATGGGCATCGAAACCACCAAATATAAATTCCTACGAAAAAATAACAGTAAATTAAAATATAGAGTAGTAAGGTCGAATCCACAAGGACTAGTTATCTAATTTCGCCTTTTCTCGTGACCAGAATCGATGTCGCTGTAATAGACGTGCCCACGACCAGTGCGTTGCAATGTTGAAAAATAAAAATGGGAATTTTAAATTGATTAAGATAATAAAATAAGGAAATACGAAAAATAAAATAAAATAAAAATAGATTCGAAAATGCAAAAATAAATTTAAGAAAATAAAATAAATGGATAAATAAAATATTAGTTAAGCTTAGCCTTAGCCTCGGTCTACTCCAAACTTGAATCGATTCTTGAAATTGATTTTCCTTTCCAAGCGATAAGCTAGTTATAGCAATCGAGGATCCCTCAAACCGCCAACTCTTCTTCTTGTAATCGGTCCCGATATCACCTGCAAATCGACCCTTGTCAAATTTCCAACCACGTAGCACAGCCTTGCAATCTGAAAAGCCCAACTCGAATTAACGGCCTCAACCATGTGGGTCATTTAAATTCGATCACTGTCTCCCTTGACGGAATCCAACTAGCGTTTTCCAATTAAACACACCAATTTGTTTGCGGGATTTTGAATACAGCACCGCCGACTCAACTTCCTAAATGTACGCCAAACGATTCCAACCCAACACGCGCTTTTTGAATTGAAATTGAATCAACTTTAAGGGACGAATTTGTACTATCCCATATACCGGAGAAATGCGAATATCGAATTACAAAGTATTTAGTGCGGGTTCATATCTCACGATTTCTTTGTCGAAGTGATAATCGGGCTAATGCTAAAAAGGGTTTAGTTAATCATGAAAAAAATCATGCATTGAAAGTGATTTTATGGAATTGTGAAAGGTGGAAAGGGAAAGGGCCTTGGAAGGCAATAAACCAAAAAGCTAAAAGTTAAAAGAAAAAAAATTGAAATAACAATTATGGGTGACGCAGGAAGGGAGAAAAAAAAAAGAAAAAATAATAATAAATTTATTAAATGCCAAGGCAAAGTATGTTCAATTGGTTGTAGCCACTAGGTATTTTATACACACTTTTAGTGCTAAAATTTAGCTAGATTTTTCTTAAATATTATCACTAAATAATTTTAAATATTATCACCAAATAATTCAAAATTTAAAACTAAAATTTAAACTAACTACAGAGTTGTAATAATATAAAAAATCATTCAATCTTTATCCAGCCACTTAAAAAAAGCCTTCAACCCTTCAATCTTTATCCAATCATCTTTGAATCTTCAATCTTTCAATCAAGCCCTCCTCTTTTCTTTTTGTTCCAATTTAGCCATTTTTGTAAGAGTTTGAATTCAGCACACCAACTTCATTCCTGGTAAGAAAAATCCAAATTTAATAGCATTTTCTTTGATAATTAGCCAAAAATAAATATATTAAAAATACAAATTTATATTGCTATCAACCTGCCCGAAAAATGAGAGAGTTTGACAAAAATGCGAAACTCGAAAAATGGGCTTGGGTAAAATTTGAGGCTCGTTTTCTATATGGGTCAGGCATTGGGCAAGATTTATTTGGCCTGGCCCGAATATATTATGTTATAAAAAATAATTATATTAATTATATATGTTAAATAATTATTATATATTTATATTAAACCATTAACTCAATAACAATTAAATCCATTACCCAAAACCTAAAAAAAGAAAGAAAAAAAACCTTATCCAACTAAATAACCCAAGTCAAAATATAAAATTTTAAAATTTATATTTAATACCATAAAACATTTAGTATATTTATTTATATTTTTTAATATAATAAAACTTTTATTATATTTATGGTAATGTTTTTAATATAAATACTTTTTAACGTATTTTTATGTGTTGGAAAAACTTTTATTCTAGCATTATTTTTAATGCATTTTGTGTACTATATTTTTTAAAATAAAAATTAATCTAAAATATAGAAATATAGGTGGGCTGATTCGGACCTAAATTTACTTTTCTTAAATTAGATCGAGTTTAGACAAAAAGTAATCTCATTTTTCAGATTGGGCCCAAACTTCGAAAATTAATTTAAATATTTTGCATGGACCCAACCCGACTTAGCCTTTGAGAACCTCTAATTAATACTTGATTAGTGTCCGATATAAATCATCTTCCATTCTTTCACGTTCAAGTAACTATTTTTAATCTCATTATCCCATCATTTTATCACGTTCGTACCCATTTTCTCTTCATAACAGTTTCACTTTTTAAAATTTCATTTTAACTTCTCATTTTGCATCCATTCTTCTCAGCACCTTATTGCATCCATAACTTCTCATTTTGCTAGATTGTAACGTCTCCTCGTAACCCTCTACACAATCAATTTATTGACAAAACATAATTTAACCATATATAATATTCCTGTATATATAACAGATATATACACTAAAAACATATAAATATGCATAAAATAACCTATTGGTCTAAGGATCATTTGGAAAATGTTAAATAGAACTTCTTAAAGGAGACCTTCACTTTCAAGCAGGGATGAAGTCTATATCGCCTACGAAATGGTGGTGGACCTACCAATAGCATTCAAAGTTTTGCAAAGCCAAGATTCCACCAAAGATAACAGGGACAACAGTCATACAATTCCGAAATTTCTTTCAGCCAGAACATAGAGGCATTTTGTAGAAAAACTCGAGCATGATAGTAACTGAGTTATTGACAAATCACAAATATGCTTACGAACCCTAAACAACCGCAACGCATAAGTTAGCTAAAGTTTCTCTGTCAATGATTTATGTCTGTTACTACTGTAATAAAATATCGTGGGAATTCTACAATCAACATTGTTATTGGTTTAAGTACATAAACGGACATGCATACATACAACAGCACGAGTGAATTCACTGACCATACATTAAAACGACACCACTGCACATTGACTCCCTCTAACTGACACAAACTGCAACTTCTCACACCGTACATTCTACAGTCGAACTGATTCAGTCAAAATTTTGGAGCATACCAGATTTCCCAGTATAAAAATGGTTGAACTTTAAGCATATCCCAATAAAAATGCCATTGCTGCCAAGAGAGTTGTCAACAGACTAAGTGTGGAGATAAGCTGATGGGAACTGCCGTTAGGCAACCAAGGATAGGTGTCGGGTGGTGGCATAACACAATTATCTCCATTGAAGTAGATTCTTCGAGGGAAAGCCCAACCCTTCTCAAAAGTGAAAGTTGCTCTGTCCTTTCGGAAAAGTAGCTCTGACTGCACATTACCGAGCTGACCAGCTTGGGAAAGCAAATCATTGTAAAATTTAACACCCCATAACATGGCAGTATCATCTGTTGGTTGAACAAAAGTTACCCTTTAATCACCTTTTAAAATAATAGAATATGTAATCGCGTTCTTCAACAGTTACGAAGCCAAAGAAAAAGTAACATATTTCCTATTTACATGTAACATTTGCTGCAATGCATTACCACAAAACAGCAATATTAAGCAGAGATGAGTTCCATGTAAGCTATCAATGATGACATAAGATGCAAAGAGCACAAAACATAAATAAATAAATAAAAAGACCAAGATCGATTGAACTTACTTATTGCAGTATATGGAGTTAAAGACTTGTAGTTAAAGCTGAAAATCTGGGTGAGATTGTCGAAGTTGGGATGTTGCACAACTAAGTTCCACTGTGTATAGTTCATATTATAATTGAAATTAGTAATTGTGACCTTAACCCGCCAATACTCCTTGTAGTTTTGCTTAACATGCCAATGAACTCGGACCGGACACATATGACTTGTACATTGGACCAAAGGTGCATAGTTATTCTTCCCTGTACTTGGAACAACCGATGCTATATGCGGAGCTTTGGGGCTGCACATTAGAAACAAAAAACTTCAGGAAAGCAATAAAGATTCAAGATAGCAATCATCCCCAACTAACATACACTGAGAAACAATTATCGGCATTTTGCTTGAACAAACTTACTCTACACAGCTCCCTGGCTGAGAAGTATTTTGGCAGCCACAAGCACATTGCGGGCAAGGTACTATGGTTTCATTATAGAATGATGAGAGAGAGACGCAACAAGTAGGTGTTTTCTGAGCTAGAAATTGTGAATACGTGCAAGTAACATTCCAAGTCACTGTAATAAAGAAGCTATGTCAATTACAAACATCCATACTGATACAATTCAAATTATATATTAGGTGAGAAAAATTGTTTCCAAAATCTACATTGTGCAAAGCAATTAACAAGCCCAATTTATCAATTATTAATGCTGAATATCGATAAAATGAGCGTCCAGAAAGAAAAGCTTCATTTGCCAAGGATTTCTTTCTGCAATGAGTTGGCTATAACAAAATTTCAGCCAATGGCGTGATAGCTCAGAATGCTACTTTTACAAAGTTCAGTGATGTGAAATGTGACATGTGGCATAGCTAATAGAAAGTGAATATCTACATAACATTCAAGATCTTAATCAAGTAACTTACTCAAAGCTTGTGTGACTCTTCTTTTGTCTGCAGTAACAAATCTACTGGGTTTCACAATTTTTGCTGGACCACAAGTATAACCGGGCCCTGGTGCCTTCAAAGTGAAGTTTTTTGGAACTCTAACCGTCTTGTTTGTAGTTCCAGCTTGCCCCACACTCACCTGGAATGAGCTTCCTGCCGTAGCTGGATCTTGTACCCATGAGTTTAGCACTCCCCCTTTACAGCAATTCGCAATCTGCTGATTATAAGGTGTTCCTGGCAATAAATCCACGACTGTTGGGTCCTTCTTACAACAATGTGGAATGTTCCCTTTGAATCTTGAACAATCCCCTTGTTCAGTTGTTTGTCCTCCCATCATACTCCAAATTACCTCTTTCTTAGACCATTTCCAACCTAATGTCCACCCTGGTGCTTGGATGTGACGGTACTGCTGGAAGTTAAAGATTGTGACAACTGCCTGCTCATTACATCAAGAATTTAGTCACATTTTCGGCCAATGGGGACAAGATAGAAACCATACCTAAGCCAACAAGATACCCTTTTTTCTGCAACCCCTTGTTTTTTCATTTTCAGTGTTACAGTATTAGTTCAAAAGATATTTGAAATCACAACACAATTGTACCCCGAACCAAGCAATACGAGGTTCTGACTCTCATACTACCCCACACTAGATAGCTAAATCATCAAATTCTAACTTCTTACATATAACAGATGGAAGAACACTTACAACATAGCCATCAGCAGTCCAACTCATGATATCCCATTTGATTGTGATATTTCCATTAGGGTCCAAAGGATCATAGGCTTCTGAAAATGAGTTAAAATAAAGAGAATCATAACAAATGTATACATTTTCAATACTAATCACCCATTATGATACATTTAGAAATAAAGAAGCAAATCAATATCAGATAATCACTAGACATCAAATAGTAGAGGTCCAAAGTTCAAAAGTTCATTTTCTCACTAAACCAATAATGCATGGAAACTGTATGATAAGACATTTAAGTTTTCTTCAAGGGAAAGGAAAGTTATGATTCTAAATAAATGGAAATTACTCAAATTTCATCATTAACTGCTAATTTTTTCCTAAACCCTTCAATCTAAAGGCTACCATTTTTAATCACAGTTAGTTGAGTTTCACAACTTGCTTTGTTCATTAAGATAACAAAAGAATCAAGATTTCGATAGAAAAATCATAGCCTATTATGGAAATATAATTGACAAGTTAAATCTCAGGCAAAACCAACAAAAATCCATTAACATAAACGTAGGAAAAACGACTCAAAAGACCATAAAAGGAAGAGCTTTCGCATAATTAAAGAAAGCCCATTTTACCAACTTCGTTCAAGAATCAAAATACCATTTTAAAAAGAACCTCAAATATTCCAACTTTCCAGACAAAGAAAGAGAAAGTTTGTACAGACCTGTTGCAGTGAAACTCGAGAAAGAGAGCAAAAACAGAAGCAAGAAGCTGAAAGAGCTTAGGTTGAAGAAAGATCTAGCAATGAACAAAAAAAGATTAGCCATTTCTGTAGGATTTTAGGAGTCTTCTTTTGTTATTGACTTCGGCTCAAGATCTGTGGCAGACAGGGAAGACTCAGAGAGAAGAACGGAGATGAATAGCTTTTTCGTCCAACAGGACATGACACGAAAGTTTAAGACTTTGAGTTTAAGTAGTGGAACACTTTAATCTCACTGTAAAATGCCTTTTTTTCTTTTAAATTATAAAATTGTTTTCATTAATCATGTGATATAGAACTTTAACATCAACAATCATTAAAAAATATATAAATAATTTCATTTTCATCTTAGCAAATCACAGACTAATTTGTTTTTGTCTAATCTTGCTTATAGCATAAGGATGTCATAATTTAGTATTAATTAAACACAAATTTTAGTTTCGGAAGGAACCACCATTATTATATAAATTTAAATATAATAAAAAAAAGCAAACATTTAATCAAAAATCAAATCATAAAAAAAATATTTAAAAGAATTCGAACATCTCAAACATAAGTTAAATTTAAAAATTAAATCATTTGATTTAAATATAAATAAAAACAAATTAATTTAGACTTATCATCAACTAAATTTAATTCTCGATGTTAATTATTCTAATTTAAAATATAAATGAAGAAATTAGTTAAAAAAAAAGAAGCAAAACGCATGATAAGGTATTGAACAAAATGGCGTATGAAACACGGTGTGTGAAAGTGGGAAGAAAATGGGTTATATAGATGGATGTTTGCTTGCTTGATTAAGGAGGTTTGAAATAAAGATTGGATGATGGGTGACAGTTGTTTGTGAGTTAATAGAAAATGACAGCCCCATACAGGGGTTCTAGAGAAAGCTAAGCCAGTCGTCGGCGCCACGCAATACTTGCTAATGGTTCGTCGCCCTTCTTCTTTTAGCTATTAATATATTCCGGGTAGGACCATCAATCCTTATGAAATGAGACAGTGAGTTATTTATTATTCTTATTCTAAAATCTTTATAATTAAGGGAAAATGTAGAGAATGGTCCCTCCTTCCTTTTTTTTTAGCATATAAAATTTTAAAAAATGATATAAGAGTGAAAATATAAATTTATTCATTTCTTTTAAATAATGTTAGCCAATCGATAATAAACATTTTAAGTGATAATTTGGGAGTGTTTTCATAGATTCACTTATTTAAATATTATTTTAAAATAAAAAATATCTAAAGGAAATGAGCGTACTTGTAACATATAAATAAATCTTTAAATACGCCATTACAAATTAAAATTGAAGTTATTTAAATAATTTTATTTTTTAAACCTTTTTCCTTAACCATTTGAATGCAAATCTTAAATCAACCTGTAGTCAAAATGTAGATGAAACTCTTTTAAATACATAAATTTAATGTGAAGTATGAGCTATATTCGATCATAAATTGTAATGCTTGATTCAAGATATAGTTATCATACGTATTTTTTTTACATTTGTAATTCTTTTAAAAAATACTAAAAAATATTATATGAATTTATTCTTTTAACACCGAAAAAAATAAAAATTTATGTGATTTATTAACTCATAAAAAATTGTTAAATTTTATAATAATAAATATATAATATACTTCTAAATACAAAATAAAAACACACACAATTTTATCTTCATCTTCTTTTATTTATTTATTTATTTATTTATTTTACCTTCCCTCCCCTCTCTTTCCCTTTCTTTTCATTCCGACATCCAAGCCAACCTTCCCCGAAAGGCCAGCTGTCACGATTTTAGGGTCTAATATCTATAGTACCTAATGTGTTTACTTTTTATATATGTTATAGATTTAGGGTTTAAATTTTAAATTTTAGCATTTAGTGTTTAGAATTTCTCTTGAATAAGGTTTAAAATTTTAAGATTTAGTGTTAAGGCTTACAATTTTATGATTTTATGTTTGGGTTTACAATTTAAACCTTTTGTGTTTAATGTTTAAATTTTAAAGTTTAAGAATAAATTTATTATGCAATTATTTATAGAATTCAAATAATTAAAAGTAAAATCAGTCAATAGAATATATATATATATATATTTAAAAATATTTTCATGAATGAATTATAAAAAATCATTAATAAAAATATGGAAGAGAGTGGGTCGGATTAGTGTGGACCAATTATGTATATAATCACAATTTGTGTATTGTGCTTCCAATAAGCTGCCCTTTATGGCCAGTTTGATATTAATTTTGCTATTGAGAATTACTTTAAAAATTTTCTGCTCTTTGCAAAAAAGTATTTTTAAAATGTAACGTGCAAAACGTGATTTGTTAATTTTAAGTGTTTGAAATTGTTATAAAAATTACAATGGAAAGTTAAAATGTTTATTTGATACATGAGGTTGAAAATAAAAAAAATTATATTTAAATAATTTAGTATAATGATGTATAAAATATATCAAATTAGTTTAAGTGCTACTATTCTTTTTTAAATAATCGTAACCGTTTGTAGGGTAATTTATCATTAAAAGCCTATTTTTTTTAAATTTATCGAAATGGGCCTGGTATTTTATTATTTACCGGAATGGACCCTTTTCCCCTAAATCGCGTCCACGTCAGCGCGATGTCAGGGGACGTGCCAGGAAATCGCGGCCACGTAAGCGTGCTTTACTGACATGGCAACAAATCGCGTCCTTTGAAGCTCGATTTGTGTCCACGTCAGCAAAGCGCACTGATGTGGACGCGATTTGCCCCACACGTGAACAGTGCAACGGTCCAAAACAAAACTATAAATACCCTCCACCCCTTTTTTTTCACAAACTAATCCTCTCTCAAATTTCCTCTCAATTTTTTTTCTAAATTTCCTCTCAATTTGCTCTCAAATTCCTTCAAAATTTCTCTCAAATCCATATTTATTTTCAATTTACTCTCAAGTTCCTCTTAAATATCTCTTAAATCCCTATTTTTAAATAATTTTAAAAACATTATTTTTTTAAAATTGATTTAAACCGTAAAAATTTGTACGATTTCAGCAATGGTCGGAGAATTGACTTATCTTGATAAGCATCACATATCGGTGGAACAAATGAAAATGGTAAGCGTTAAATTTAATTTTTAAATATTATTTAAGAATTTTTTATTTATGCATTTTTAGATAATTATTCATTTATTATTTGTTATAAAAGTCTGTAGATCGGGTATTGGAATGTAATATCCGGAATATGCATGGTCCTCCATCACCATTGGTAGAGAACTACCTGCGGGAAGCGGGTTTTTGGCACGTGGCGACGGTAGGCCGGGAATGCAAGATGGACCCAAAACTAATCAGTGCGTTGATCGAGAGGTGGAGACCCAAGACGCACACATTCCATCTTCCGTGTGGAGAGTGCACTATCACTTTGGAAGATGTCAGTCTGCAATTGGGATTACCGTTGGACGGGTACCTAGTCACCGGGTCTGCCCAATCTAGCGATTGGCTTGCGGTGTGCTACGAGCTTTTGGTCGTTATTCCGGAGAAAATGGAGGGAGGTAAGATCGAGATGGGCTGGTTACGAGACACATTCTCGGATCTGGATGAAGATTCAACCGAAATAGAAAGAATCCGATATGCTCGGGCATACATTCTTCAGTTAATTGGAGGTTATCTGATGCCCGACTTGTCACGGAGCCGCGTACATCTAATATGGCTGCTGAAACTCGTTGATTTTAGAGCAGCTGGTGAATTGAGTTAGGGGTCTGCTGTCTTGGCAACATTTTATTGGGGGATGTGCGGGGCGACGCGACCGAGGAAAGCAAAAATCGGAGGTTGCCTGTCACTACTGTAGTCATGGGCACAATTTCGCTTTCCATTTCTACGTCCTCGAGTGGACCACCCATATACATTCCCACTCAGAACGAGGTAAATTTTATATTAGATTTTACAATTATTATGTAGATTTTTAAAAATAAAAGTATACTAAAAATTTATTTAATTAGGTGGAACCATCCGGCAAGTCATGCTTGATTACCTACCTCTCTTGAAGATATACGGCTTCTATTAGACCAATAGTCGGAAGCACATGTAAGTATTAAATAAAATTGATATTTCCATCATTCGCTAGTCAATTGGTATTTAGTATTTAGTATATAACTAATATTTCTATCATGTTCATATAGTTTCAATGGACACCATACGAGGATCCGGCAATTTGGGCAGTAATTTCGGATGAGTTCTTACAAAATCCAAACGCTTGGCAAGCGAAAGTCGCGTTGATCAACTACGCGACCGTGGTGATGCACCAGTCAGACAGGGTGTTACGGCAATTTGGATGTAGACAACCGATTCCCGTGGAACCTGAGGTGTTTGACGATCACCACAAAATCGACCTTCGACAATTGAATACGGATTGGCCGAGATTCTGGTCCGAGTATATCCAAATGTGGGAAGATCGGTATGACTATATACCTAGTATGGAACCGATCATCGTTCCGGAGTTAGCGTGCTTGCCGGAATACATGTCATAGTTTAGGATCCATGGCAAGCCATATTTACTATAGCCAGAAGAGAGGCAGTGGCAATTACGTGTCCAAAGGGAAAGACGCAGGCCCTTAAATCTAAGACGACAGGGTGACGACGCTGGCCCCTCAGCGACGCCCAAACATTCACCCGACCCAACAAGAGCACCGACACAGTCACCCAACCCAGCAGTTCAACCGATGATACCCATGCAACCACCTTTTCAGATGATGCCATGTGCGTTTCCTATCCCTTTTATGTATCCTAACCCTTATATGTTTCCTTTTTCGAGTCCTATGGCAGGTTGGAGCCAATGACCCAGTTCAGCTCCATTTCCTGTTATGCCGAGTGGACCGCCGATGTATAGGCCAGCGACGCACGAAAGATCGCAAGAGGGGCCATCGGGGAGCTCTTCTTTTTACCAATCCCCACCACCGTATGGGTTTCAAACATTGTCACCGTTGGTGATGCAAACACCTCCACATTCACAATTCTATCAAGGTGGCTCATCGTCCCAACTCCGACAACCAGATGCCCTACTGGACAAAGGAGGAATCTAGCGCGTAACCGTCGACGGCCGCCATGTGGCACTGAATACCGTGGGCACAGACATTGATTTTTGTATTTAAATTTATTTGTACAAATATTTTGAATATTTTGATATTTTTTAATGTAATAAAATAGTAATTTTTTGAGTTATTACTTAAAACCCCTAAACCCTTAACTTATTAAAAATTTATAAATTTATAATTTATAATTAAATGAATAATTTAATTGACAAACCTTAAACCCTTAACCTAAAAACTCTAACCCTTAAACTAAAAACCCTAAACCTTTAACCTAAAAACTCTAAACCCTTAACTTAAAAACCTTAACCCCTTAACCTAAAACCCTAACCATTAACTTTAAAACCATAAACCCTTAATTTAAGAACCCTAACCCTTAACTTTAAAACCCTAAACCCTTAAATTAAAAACCCTAAACCCTTAACTTAAAACCCATAAACCCTTAACCTAAAAACCCTAACCCTTAACTTTAAAACTTTAAACTCTTAATTTAAAAACCCTAAACCATTAACTTAAAAGCCCTAACCCATTAACTTAAAAACCCTAACCTTTAACTTAAAAACCCTAAACCCTTAACTTAAAAACCCTAACTCTTTAAATTAAAAACCCTAACCCTTAACTCAAAAACCCTAAACCCTAAACTTAAAAACCCTAACTCTTAACTTTAAAACCCTAAACCTTTAAATTAAAAACCCTAAACCCTTAAATTAAAACCCATAAACCCTTAACATAAAAACCCTAACTCTTAACTTAAAAACTTTAACCCTTAACTTTAAAACCCTAAACTCTTAAATTAAAAATCCTAACCCTTAACTTAAATATAATTTGATAATTTTACTAACATTAATACAATTATCAGTTAATAATTTTACATTCACATAATGTTAGATTTGGAAAAATGTTTTGACTGGTACTCACAATTAATAATTTGATATAATTTGATAATTTTACTAAAAATTAATACAATTATCAATTAATAATTGAAAAAATATAATTTTTTTAAAATTACATTCAACTATTGTGATTAGGGCATGATCGACTTGTATGGCCTGGATTCCTACACCATCCGCACAACTTCTGTTGACTAGTTGTTTCTCGGATATCCATATTGTTACGTATTCTAGTCGAGCAAGGTTGACCCTTTGGTTTGCAAAGTAATTCTCTATCCGGTAACAGCTTAAAAGGAGAAAGAGATACGGGCGGCCACTTACGTTCATCTAAGACCGGTGGAAAAACGTGTCTCTAGACGTTGTACAAGTTTTCCAATTTGTACACTTCGTCCACATAACTCATCGGATCTAGACGGAGATTCTGACAAGCTGCAATAACATGAGCGCATGGATAACGAAGTGCATCAAACATCCCACAGTCGCAAGTCCTATTTCGCAAGTGTACACGATATTGCCCACCAACAACACCTTGGTGCGGTTTGTCAAACTCTGTCACATGAAACCATAAGTTGTCTCGATCGTGACACACTGTGTGCATTATGTTTACCCGCGCCTTGGCCTTGTTAATTTCTTGAACTACCTTACTGCACCATACATGTCCTCCCTGCATTTGGCCTACATAACTTGCTGTTCGCTTTGGAAATAGCACTACCAAACGAAAATATGTCTTTCGTACAACCGATGTTATCGGTAGATGACGTGTTCCTTTAAGAACAAAATTTATGTATTCAGCCAGGTTTGACGTCATATGACCATATCGTAGGCCGCCGTCATATGTCTGTGCCCACTGTTTGAAACGTATGTTACAAAGGTATTCCGCCTCTTCTCCGTTAATTAAACGTAAAGTTGCAAACATCTCGTGAAAACGGTCTTTATTTATTTCATACCCTGCCAATATAAGTTCATAGCGAATATTACATACCACTTCTTCCAATAAAACTAATTCAAATTGAGAAACGAAATAACACAGATATAGACTAAATACACATGTTGGTCACTTGTCGTCGTTCGCTTTTAGATGGATATTGCCTGTAGTAGTTGGAAGCAACGTGTCTTAGGCAATATCGATGGTGTATGCGCTGCCATAAGCTTCCTGTCGATCAAATGTAGCTAGTATACCGACGCCCCGATCTAAAATAACACAGATATCAGGTTGGGGGCACACATGCCTCCTTAACCTAGAAAGAAAGAAATCTCAGTCATCAGACGACTCCCCCGATGTTATTGCAAATGCAATTAGAAGAATTCTCCCACCGCCATCTTGTGCCATTGCAAGCAATAGCCGATGAGTATACCTACCAAACATAAAGGTACCGTCAATTTGTACCGATGGCTTGCAGTATGGAAATACATCTCGGCATTGCTTAAAGGTCCAAAACAGGTATTTGAACACTTGGCATCCATATAGCAATCGGCTGTTGTAGTACGCGCGTTCAGTTTCAAGGTCTGTGATGGCACTTGGGACGTATCTCTCTAGCACTTGACACCACTGCCATATTTCATTATATGAGGCGTCCCACCCACTATGCACCTTCTCCAACTCCTTTTGCTTAGCTATCCAAGCCTTGCGGTAAGAGGGCATGTACCCCATTTGGCTACTGATATTGGCAATTAACATCGGCACTGAAGTCATAGGATTTGCTTTTACTGTGGGCAGTGTCAAGCTAACTAACATAGCTGAATCCATCTTCGAATGATCTTGTGAAACACCTATAAACGGAGTACATTAAATAATGCAACATTACATAATAAAAGTATTATTCAGATACCGTCAATACTGTACCTGCAGCACATGTATATGGACCTTTATACTTTTTAATCTCCCACAACCCTGTCATTTTCCTTAATGAAGCGTAGATTTTCCATGAACATGTGCCATCTTGCACCGCACACTTCGCCTCAAACTTATCAGATTTGGATTTAACGACGTGGTAGTTAACGCCGTTTTTGATGCTATGTTGTTTCAAAGCACCAATAAAACTATCCTTGTTGGTAAACTGATTACCAACTTCAAATTCACCCGAATCTAGCCCTGAACTTGTACGATCACGGAACCGGTGTGGTAGATCTAGAAACTCTAATGCACCATCTGCAGACAGATCAACATTATACATGTGGGCTGGATGTGAGTATGCTCTGAATCGTGGATTTTCTTCTTCATCTGAACTTCTTTCAGCATCTTCAGGTTCTGTTGGAATAGGTTCTGATTCAGAAAATAAGCCAATTCTACACCATCAGGCCCAGGCTCTCGAGGTGGATCCACATCGGAGTCATCTTCTAACCCACAATCATCTGCAATGTAAGAGGTCCCCTCACCGGTTGACGTCTTAGGGAGTACATCATCCCTTCTTCTGGGCATTTCATAACGTCCCTAATTGGATGTAGATTGCCAACCATTAAAACTTGATGTCGTTCCCCAGTACGTATTTCCAGCATCAAACATCGAGCCACCGACGTACATGTCCCATCCACCGACAGAGTGTCTTGCGGGGGATGTGCATTCAACACCACTACCAAACATGGGTTGTTCCGTGTTTTTTAACCCGCTAACTGAATGTCGGCCAAGGGTCGTGTATACATCTCGAACACCGGTCGCAAGTACATCATTTGGCGATGTAAATTGTACATATAACTCAATATAAGGTGCTCCACTAGCAAGATGAGTCTGCACCATTGCCTCCAAGCTACAAGCACCTTTTATGTCGAACAAGTCATATGTCACCGGATCAACAGAGGAATAGAATCGATACGTAATATACAGAATTTTCATTGGCGTCATTTCGAAAATTTTATGCCTAATTCTTTTACGAAGTTCTGTCAAATCTATGTTCTGGTTAAAAACCAGTCGCACCGTATTCTCGACAAAAAAAACTATTCTCGGTGTGGCAAACCTCACCATCGTAGTAAATAACAGTACTAATACGTTCACTCATATTTGAAACTCTAACCTTCTTAGCCTCTCTAAATTGTTTCTGTTGTGACTTATGCAATCTCAGAACATTTTTTGCCTTATTTATAGCCTCAGCCTAAACATGCTACTGTAGCAAAAGCACGTCCACATGGGCGTGATTTCACAAATTCTTCTCATAAAGCATCCTGCTAGAAGCGATTTCATACTATTTACTCAGAAACGTCAAGTCAAAATTATTTTTCCAGGACCTACTGTCGTAAAAGCGCGTCTACGAGGGTGCAATTTCACAAATTCTTCTCAAATAGCAAGCTGTTTGCAGCGTTGTTTTATACTATTTGCTCAGAAACGTCAACTCAAAATTATTTTTTCAGGACCTACTGTGCAAAAGTGCGTCCACGTGGGCGCGACTTCACAAATTATTCTTATAAAGCATCCTGCTTGAAGCATTTTTTTAAACTATTTGCTCAAAAACGTCAACTCAAAATTATTTCTTCCAGGACCAACTGTAGCAAAAGCGCGTCCATGAGGGCATGATTTCACAAATTCTTCTCATAAAGCATCCTGCTTGAAGCATTTTTTAAACTATTTACTCAAAAACGTCAAGTCGAAATTATTTTTCCAAGACCTACTGTAGCAAAAGTGCGTACACGTGGGCGTGACTTCAAAAACCTTCTGATAAATCATCTTGCTTTGATTTTATCTTAAAAACCCATAAACACGAAACGTAATCTAATTTTGAATAAATTTTAATTAATTTAATTACAAAACTCTAAACCTTAATCCCTTATTTATTTAATTTTTTCTCTAAAAACCCTAAAAACCCTAAGGTGGGAAACACGGCGAAATCGCGTCCCCAGGGGCGCGCTACGTGCCAGGAAATCGCGTCCACGTCAACGCGCTTTGCTGATGTGGACACAAATCGCGCTTTAGAGGATGTGATTTGTTGCCATGTCAATAAAGCGCGCTGACATGGATGCGATTTCTTGGCACGTCCCCTGACATCGCGCTGACGTGGACTCGATTTAGGGGAAAAGGGCCAATTCCAGTAAATAATAAAATATCGGGCCCATTTCGGTAAATTTTGAAAAAATTGGCTTTTTTTGTATTTTGCCCTCGTTTGTACATCAATTTAGTTTTTTTGGGGTGAAAAACAAAAATGTATTTAGTTAAGCTAAATCACTAGGACATTCTTTGAATAACTTTAAGCCATCTTCCCTATCAAAAGCCAACTTAGCTATGTGATTAGCTTCTAAAATTTCATCTCTTGGAACATACTGTAGTAGCCAATGATCAACATTCTTCAGATAATGTTAAATATGTCTGATTAGCGTCAAAGGGCTTCGAGTAGACTCCCTAATAGCTTCAATGACTTCCAAGCTATCTGTTTGTAACAAAACTCCTTCACATTGCCTTCTTTTTAGAAGTGACAATCCATCTAAAATGTCCTATAGTTCTGCGTTAGAAATGGTACATCTACCCAACCTCTGATTGAAGCCTATTATCCATTCCCCCCGATCGTTTCTCAATACTCCCCTTGCAGCAGCATAACTTGAATCCACCTTAATCGAACCATCCATTTTTAAATGCACCCACATACCCATCTTGTCGTACGTGCTCCCTCACACTTGCCTTATATTAGGCATTGCCTTGGGAAGGCCCGTATACTGCTTGGCCCAAATAAGAGAACTCTTGTTGTTTTCTTCTACACTCCACAGTGAGCCTTAAAAGATATGAAAATTCTTGTTTTTCCAAATACGCGAAGCAACCAGACCAAAGAAGATCAACCACTCAACCCCTTCAATGACCAAGTTGTGACAATTCTTCAAATTATTTAAAAACTAGACTTGTGAATTATTAGAAAAGAAGATCGCTTGTTTCTCAAGTGGGACTACTTGAGTCCAAACATCCCTTACTAACCTGCAATATCTAAGAGCATGAATAATATCCTCCGAGGCTAACCCACAAGCTGTACAATAATCATTATTTCCAATACCTCATCTGTATCTCTCTACTTGCGTAAGTAATTGTTGCTTAAGAGCCATCCAAATAAAAATGAACCCTCTGAGGCCCCTTGAAAGTCCATAATAGCTTCCACAGATTGTCCTTTAGATTCTACATATCCTCCTTAATCCCCTTATAAGCACTCTTGATAGAGAAGGAACTTGACGAAGTTCCCATCCAAGCCACTCTATCTTGGCTTGCCAAAGGATTTAAGGTTAGTATGCTTGTAATTTGATCTATAATCTCCTCTAGTAACCAAAGCCAAAAAAGTTCCAAATTCCATAAACCATTCACTGTGACCATCTCCCTAAGAAAATAGTCATCATCTATAATGTTCCGAGCTGGGATAAATTTAATTAAGGGCCCAATTCTAGGCAACCAATTATCCTTCAAACATTTGATGCTATTTTCATTTCCTACAGATCAAATAATGTTTTCGTAAAGAATGGGCCAAATCTTAGAGAGGGATCACCATACGAAAGAGTAATTCCCCTAGATATACTCGTGAAAATGATTTCGCTCACCCTATACTTCAATCAAAGAACTCACACCCATAAGGAACCATTATTAGATAAAATATTATACCCTAATTTTAGCATAAATAAGGTATTTTGGTTCATTAACTATCTCAATCCAAGCCCTCTACAAGCCTTAGGTTGACAGATTGATTGCTAATTAACCAAAGCTAGCTTATTACCCGTTCCAAAGTTTCCCCATATGAACTGTCTAACAATGTGTTTAATCTCCTCCCCACTCTAAAGTTTCCCTATATGAACTGTCTAACAATGGTTTAATCTCCTAAAAAATACCTTTTGGGATCATCAAAGATTGCATAAAGTATCTAGGAATGCAAGCAAAACCGATTGAGCTAAAGTGATTCTGCCAACTAAAGACAATTGCCTAGCGTCCCATCGCTAAAGCTTAACCTTAACCTTCTCAACCATAAATCTCAATGAGCTATTGGTGATCCTTTTATGGAAGAGAGGGACTCCTAAATAAGAACCAAGATTCTGTACCTGGCAAAAACCAAAAACACCACAAATTCTCCCTCCATTAGCATCATCAACTCCTTTAAAAAAGAAAATATTTATTTTGCGAGCATTAACTCAGTGCCCAAAGAAACCACAAAAATTATCTAGGATTTCTTTACGAAGTTTAGCTTGCTCCAACTCAACTCTATCGAAGATAACTAGATCATCCGCAAAGAAAAGGTGAGAGAGTTTTTTGTCCTGATCTTGACAAGCTAATCAAATTCCATTATCCAAAGTTAATTCAAGAATGAATTACCTGTCCCAACCAATCTATACACAAGACAAAAAGATAAGGCGATAAAGGACAACCCTGTCTAATTCCTCTAATTGGTTTGAAAGAATGAGTTGAGACCCCGTTCCAGAAGACTTGCATGGTTGAGGTCATAATGGCTGACATTATAACCTTTATGAGAAAAACTAGAATATTCGCCACCTGAAGAGATACTTCAATAAATTCCCAATGCACTATATTGTATGCCTTCTCTAAATCAATCTTAATAATCATCCATCCTATACTCTTACTTCTACTTTTCATAGAATGAATCACTTCTTGAGTTAGTATGATATTGTCGAAAATATTGCTCCCAACAATGAACCCAGATTGCTTCGGGCTGATAATATTTGGAAAGACCACCTTAAAATTAATTATAATGACTTCCATGACCGATTTATGGAGAACCGAACACAAGTTGATTGAACAAAAATCTGTGAAGCTCTCAAGTTTTGCAACTTTAGGAATAAGCACTAACAAGGTGTTATTAAGCTCCGAATCTATCTCTTTTCCTGTGAAAACCTTTTGAACCCATTCACAAACTGCTCTACCAATCAAATCTCATTGGCTTTGAAAAAAATGGGCATGAAATCCATCACTGCTTGGCGCTTTTAAAGGAGCCACGTCAAAAAGAGTGGCTTTAATCTCTTTATGTAAAACTTCTTTATTCTGAAAAAGAACATCACTATGATCAAGAATAAGGAAAAAACTCGAAGGTAAGGCGGACATATAATCTGATTGCTCTCCATACAAAATTTGGTAAAAATGAAGAGCCTCTGATTGGAGCTCCATATCATCATAAATCTAATCCCCATTTCTATTTTTAAATGCAAAAATCTGATTAAACTTCATTCTCTGAACTGTACGAGAATGAAAGAATCTAGTATTTTGATCCCCAAGGTACAACCAATCACAACGAGCTTTTTGTCTTCGAAGTAGCTCATCATGATATAAAACACTTTTTATCTCTTCCTGACTATCACCTCTAGCTACTTAAGATCATTAGAATTTGACCACTCCTGGGCCTTTCGAACTTGTGACAACTCCTACAATAGACTCTATTTTTGTGTACCAATATGACCATAGACATTCTTGTTCCAATCTTTAACATTCAAGGAAAACTTATTCAAAGACTCTGCCATGTTACCATTAAAGAACCATTTATCTCTAACAAAGTTTGAAAAATTAGGATTCTCCACCCATTTGGCCAGAAATCTAAAAGGACGACCCCTAGGTAATAAAATCATTGGTTTGAGGGAGAACAACAAAGGCTTATGATCTGATTTAAGCCCATGAAGGTGAGTGGCAGAACAACTACGAAAGCCTCTGATCCAAGCATTATTCCTAATTGCTCTATCAAGTCTCTCAAAAGTAGCTCTTCGATGCCAAGTGAATGAAAGACCCTTAAAACCTAAATAATGTAGATTAGCCTTTTCAAGAAATTCATCAAATAAGGGACATCCTATACCGGCCCTACTCCCTTCTTTCTTATCATTAGAGATAAGTAAAGTATTAAAATCTCTAATAGTTGCCCAAGGGATATTACCAGTAGGAACAACCGAGCTAAGCCCATCCTAGTGCTTCCTCCTTTTCTATCGATCAAGGATCTCATAAACAAATATAATTAAAATATGAGTAGAAAAATTACCATTACTAACCCGAACACAAATGAATTAGGGCTAACTTCGAATAACCTCTACTGAGACCGAATCTTTCCAACCCACCCAGACACCACTAAAAAGTCCAATAGCTTCCACTCTATGAGAATACTGAAAGCCCAAATTGGCAATGATTTTATCCACTTTACCTCCGCTTACCCTTGTTTCGAAAAGACTAACAATATCATGCTTAAACTCTCTATTATATTCGTTAAAAATTTGGGGAAACTTGGTATTTCCATACCCTTGAAAATTCCAAGAAAAAACAAAAAAGCCCATAAAACTAATCAAATAAAGTAAAGGGACCAACCTTACTATTTGGGAGATCAAGCCTCCTTCAAACATGTACCGTTCGAAGCTGAAGTACCTTGACCCTTCTTATTGCTAAACTGTGCAAAAATTAACTCTACCATGGAATTCATAGAATCATATAAAGACACACTAGCATTCCCATTATACTTAAACTGATCTCCTCGATCTTTTATAGTTTTATTAAGCTTTCGGTTAATTCGAACTGGACATTCTTTGTCAACTTTGTTTTTAGAACCTGCTCGACCACTTCTGCCATTGGCTAAGGCAATACCACCATATTTATCAACATTATTGGGATTAAAATTCTCTTTAAAAGAACTTGTTGAATGCTTCATTGGGTCAAGCGTTGAATTATCTAGAGAAATCAATGTCCCATCACTATCTTCGACTGTAGGATTAAAATGAGTAACGATTACCATGAAAGTGGGGGACCATTTGGAAAAAAATGAGGGAGTTGTCACCAATATCACCCTTAGCAGGTTTAAGATCACCACAGGCATCAGGCCTCGAATCCATGACCGTGCTAAAATTATTATCAAGACCTACACCTGTCAAAAAATTAAAAGAAAAGCTTTGAATATTACCTTCCATACCTATATGCACTTGGGAAACATGTCCAGGTCCACCCTCCTACATGAGCCTCTTCCCTGGTGCCTTATTGAAGGCCCATTTTGCATACAATCCAAAACTGATTCATCTCCAGCGTAATCTCAAACTAAATTAGCGAGCTTGGAAAATGCAGCAGAAAATAAATTTAGGGAAAAACCAGAACTTTAAATTTTTTTCCAAAACAAGATCTTGGTTGTGATATCTAAAGTAATAAACACTTAATCAAAATTGTACCTTTTCGATTCATCTAGGATGAGCGCTTCGACTGAGTAGTCTTCTCCGTTATCCTCAAACTTACGTCTGTCGAGTGTGGGCTCGCTTCGAGTTAGAAATTTTTTTCACAAAAATTACCAGTGGAGTTATTTTGCAATTTCTCTAAACTTTTAAGTTAAGTTGTAAATTAAAAAAAAATCATTAGAAATTTTCTAGAATAATCTCTTAAGAGAATTTTCTTTCTACAACTTTTTCTTGAATTCAAGTGTGTGTAAATAATGACTCAAGGCTTTCTTTATATAGAAGAGTTTAGAGAATTCAACTATGATCAAACTTAATCACTTTAATATTAAATTTAATATAATACTTATCAAGATAAATATTATATTAAATGTATATTTAATCTTATTAAAATAATAGAATGTTTATCTATAAGATAAACATTAAATTAAATTTAATATTAAGATAATCACTTTAATATTAAATTATAAAAATACTTTTAAGATAAATATTAAATTAAATTTAATATTAAACTATTAAAATAATATTATTTTTGGAATAATTAATTTGAAATCAAATTCTCTGGTAGAGTCCTACTAGGAGTATAACTCTTCCACTGCTAAACTACCGATGACTAATTGTCACAGACCACTTGGACGCTGCCGTCGTAATCATCGATACTGCCATATTCGGTGATGCAAGTGTGACACCCTAATGGCACCGAGCCGAATTGGCTACTACTAGTTTGGTTCGGGTCAACAACAACTTGACCGGTTCGGCTAGCCATCGGTTGGACCGTCGGCTCGGCTTCACATATCGAGCCCAGTTCGACCAGTTTTTGGGTCTTGGTCTCAGTTTTGGACACCCAGGCCTAATTTACGATCTCAGGTCTAATTTTCAAATTCAATTACCCATGGTCCAATTGTTTGCTTGAAAATTAACTTCAAAAAATATAATATTACTTTTAATCGATTTGATTAATTTAATTTTACTTGATCAAAATTAATTTTTTAAGAAAATTCTTTAATCAAATTATCTAGTTGAACAATTCTTACGACCACCTAATTTAATTCCACATCGAATAAATCGACTCAATTATGTTATTCCCAAAGTCGTAGAGTTTTCTTCTGATTCACATGGAGCCCGGTCGAGCTTTTGTTGAGCTAACGGAGGGACCAATTAGACATATACAATTAGGCTCTAGTGATTGCAATTATGTCCAAAAGCACCGTTTCGATAATTCACAATTACTTAATCATGGAGTCAGTCCACAAGAAGTACCATAATTGAAAACTCCTTATTGTATACTCTTTACGAAATCAATTCAACCAACTGCTTTGTCCAATAACCTCGTCATGTGTGTGTTACCCTCATATGATATCCTTGATTCTTTTGAGTTAAATCTGTTCACTTAATATAATTCTATTTTATGTCACCATTGTGTCTTCTTAATGATTAATATGATCACTGTCAACAAATGACTGTGATAAATTGCTCGTTTGAGAACGAGCAACCTGTGGCTACGTTCCATATTTATCAATCCACATAATGCTAATGAGAGGATATCATTAACTATTTAGTTGAAATATGAATTCCACTATTTCTAGTAAAGCCATGCCATACACAAGTCATGTACCCAACATGCCGACTATGGGTTCGATCATTTTTAAAGCATAAGCCTCCACTTATATCAAAGCACATGAGTTGCATACAGTGACTAACTCAGGATTTTGGTACACACCATGAAAGCCATAAGTGAATTAATTCACAAATGGATTTAGAATTAATTCATCTTGGGTCCAGCCTAATGTATCATTCTACCAATGAATACATCTATGTCTCAACTCGTGGAGTCAACTGCTCCGATAGCCAAGACTCATTTAGATTATCTACTGAAGTAAGTTGTCTTTCTCGTAATGTAAATGTTCTTTACAATGCCACTTATCTTTAGTTTGAACTTTAGACAATCAATGAACTAATATTTTCTTATCACAATTTTGTTATGCATGCAAAATATAAAAGAGATAAATACAAAAGACATAATAGTGAAATGTGAAATTAACTTTATTTATTTATTCATCGTTCAAATAAATAGAAAATAGTTACATGTTTACTGCAATATGGACACATTTCCCAACAATCTCCCACTTGCCCTAGTGAAGTAAATGTGTCATGTTGCGTATTCCCATATCCTTGACGTGTTTGTTAAAACTCCTAGTTACAAGAGTCTTAGTAAACTGACTCGCAAGGTTATCTTCAGAAGCTACTTTCATCACATTTACAATTCCTTCAGCTACTGGCTCTCGTATCAAGTGATACTTCTAATCAATGTGTTTCGTCCTTTTGTGACTTCTTATTTCCTTGGTATTAGCTATTGTAGCACTGTTGTCACAATACAATGTTATAGCTTTTTCCATACCAAGAATAACTTCAAGTTTGGTTAAGAACTTTTGAAGCCATATTGCTTCTTTCGTTGCCTCAAAAGTAGCCATATACTTGGCTTTTATAGTAGAGTCAACAGCACAAGTTTGTTTTACACTTCTCCATACTATGGCTCTACGGCTTAGAACGAATACATTTCCCGACATTGATTTCCTCGAATCTTTACAGGTTTTGAAGTCTGAGTTTGTGTATCCAATAGGAGTAAGATCCTCCCTAGAATACACAAGCATATAATCTCTAGTTCTCTAAGATAACTTAAATATATGTTTTACAAATTGCCAATGCTTGAGAGCTAGATTCGTCTGATATCAATTAACCATTCCTACTACGAAACAGATATCTAGACGTGTACAAAGCATCACATACATAAGGCTTCCAACTGCTGAAGCATATGGAACCTTACTCATATGCTCTCTTTCTTCCGTTGTTTTAGGACAGTCATCTAAAGAAAAATGAAAACTTGATGTAGTCGGTTGAACGTCTGGCTTTACACCGGTTATTGCAAAATATTCCAGTACCTTGTTAATGAATAAAGCTTAAGACAGTGCCATCGTTTTATTCTTTCGATCCCTAAGGATTCAAATTCCAAGAATATAACTAGCTTCACCCAAGTCTTTCATGCTAAACTGTTGAGCTAACCACAGTTTAATCGATGACAACCTCCTACACCATTTTCTATAAGTAGAATATCATCGATATACAAAACGAGGAATACCATTTTTGTGTCCTTTATACACTTATAAACACAAGATTCATCAAAGTTTTTCTCAAACCCAAAAGTCTTATCATTTGATCAAATCTTTTATTCCATAAGTGGAACGCCTGCTTAAGTCTATAAATGGATCTTAGCAGTTTGCAAACTTTTTACTCTTTTCCCTTGACAACATAGCTAGTGGGTTGAGCCATGTAAATGGTCTCAATAAAATAACCATTCAAGAATGCTGTATTGGCATCCATTTTTTAGATCTCATAATTGAGAGTAGTGGTAATGGATAAGAGTATGCGGATAGACTTGAGCATGGCTACCGAAGAGAAGGTCTCATCGTAATTGATGCCTTTTTTCTATGTGTAGACTTTTTCTACAAGTATAGCTTTGTGTGTTTCTATTTTCTGTTTCACATTTCTCTTCTTCTTGTAGATCCACTTACACCTTATGGGTTTAATCCTAATCGATAAGTCTACAAGTTCCTACACTGTATTGGATTTCATAGAATCCATCTCGGCATCCATGACCTATTTCCAGAGCTTGGAATCAACATCCTGCATAGCCTCCTCATAAGTGAATGGATCATCATCCTCATGATTGGTTTCCGTATTATAAATATTACCATTATAAATGAAGAAGTCTGATTTCTTAGAAACTCTCTTACTATGATGAATTCCTCTATGTTGTTGATCGTTTGTAGGTCTTTCTACAACTTTCTCGAGAATTGAAATTAGTGACTGTTCTATCACTTCTGAAAGTTCATCGAGTACCACTTTACTTCGAGGCTTAAAGTTATCCATGTAGTTGTCCTCGAGGAAAATAGCATGAGTAGAAATTTTAATTGTATTATCTTTCAAATTGTAGAATAATCCTCCCTTTGTTCTTTTTGGATATCCTACAAACATGAACAATTTTGTCTGTGCATCCAACTTCTTTACACCCTTAGCCATAACGTGTGCTGGACAACCCCATATTCTAAAGTGATTTAGAGTGGGTCTCTTTCCATCTACAGTTCATAAGGTGTTTTACAAGAAGACTTGGTTGGCACATCATTCAAAATATAGCAAGTCGTTTGTATCGCACATCCCAGAAGAAAGTAGAAAGTTGTGAATAGCTTAACATTGAACGAACCATGTCAACCAAGGTTCTATTACTTCTCTCAGCTATGCCATTCTGTTGTGAAGTGTCCGACGCAGTCAATTGGGACAAAATCTCATTCTTTATGAGGTATCCTAAGAACTCATCGAACAAATATTCCCCACCTTGATCAGACTGAATATTCTTTATGGATAAACATAATTTCTTTTCCACTTCCTCACAAAACTCTCAAAATTTATCAAAGGTTCGCTTTTGCGGTGTATTAGATACACATATCAATATTGAGAATAGTTTTCGATAAAAGTCACGTAATAATCGTAACTTCCTCGAGCACTGATGCTCATGAGACCACATACATCGATGAGCACAAGTTTTAAAGGCTGGTTGGCCCTTGTACCTTTCGCATTAAAAGACCTCTTAGTCATTTTACCTTTCAAGCAAGATTCACATTATGGAAGACTAATTTCCTTAAGCATACTTAAGGGACCATCTTTCACGAGTCTAATGATTCTTTCTTGATTAATATGACCAAGTCTTAAATGCCATAGGTTACCCTCATTAGAGTGATAAGTTTTAAGCTTTTTATTCACTATTTTAGTTTGAAGCATCGAGTATTTATTTGGTTTGGTAAAGTAGAGATTATATTCCATCCATCCATTACAGATTAAAAAATGATTTCTGTGAATAGAAATCTCTTTATTGAATATCACGGTATAACTGTCATAAAATAAACATGCTACAGAAATTAAATTCCTCTTAAAATGAGGTACATAAAACATGTTCTTTAAACAATCTTCCTAAAATTATCAAAGTGTAAAATAACTTCTCCTACTGCTTTGGCTAAAACATAGCTCCCATTTTCGGTCTGCAATGGGAGGCTCCTGTCACACAGACTTCTTGTTTCACTGAACCCTTGTAAAGAAACACACACATGGTTAGTGACTCTAGAATCAATAACCTAGTTGTCAATTGATTCTTCCACTAAGCAAGCTTCAACCACAAAAAGTTCCATACTTTTTCCCTTTTCAGCTAGGTAATCCAAATACTCCTGCAGTTTGATTTGAAATGCCTTTTTTGGTTGCAGAAGAAACATTTGATCTTTTTAGGATATTTTGACTTCTTAGCCTTTTTCCTAACCATACGAGGTGAAACTGAAGCCTTATTCGGTTTCTTCTTTCCCTTAGCTTTTTGTTTCCTCTTAGAGAATGAAGGGCCCATAACTAAGTTTGCCTCAGGTTTCTCCTAAACCAGTTTACCCCCATTCAACATCAAATCATAGGATTGTAATTTCTTCATGAGCTGAGTCAAGGTAAGCACCTAGTTCCCCAAGTTGTAAGCGACCCTAAAACCAGCAAACTCATTGGTTAAAGATTTGAACACTATTTCAATTTGAGTGTTCACGTGTAGTTCAACCCCATTGGCCTTTGCTTCCGTAAATAATTTCATAAGCTTAAGCATATGTTCTTTGATCGGAGTGCCAGTATTTTGTTGAGAATTCATCAATTTTGTAATAGCAGATTGTCGAACCAATGCGACTTGGCCTCCGAGTAAATCCTTCAAATTTGTCATGATCTCTTGGCAGTACAGAAATTCTCATGTTGCTTTTGCAGCACACTACTCATGCTTGCTAACATTTAACATCGAGCAATCGAGGCAGAGTCTCTCCAGCGATTTCTCGTTTTTGGTTGAGCTTCAGGAGGAGACGTTTCGTCAAGAACGAATTTGTGTTTCTCACAGTTGAGAACTATCAGTAAGTTTTATTTCAATTTTTGAAAGTTATCCCCATTTAATTTATTCTCAGTAAGAATGCTAATGAGAAGAGTAGGAGACATATTTGAACTGAAAAAAAAAATAAAGATTTCACTAATTATTATCTTTGTATTAAGTAAATATTTTTCATTTTAGCAACATATCAAAAATGCAATATGATGCATGTATCTTGTATTAAAACCTTAAAAAAATTCATTGCTACAATCATTCTCTGCAACACCCCTAACTCGTATCCGTCATCGAATTAGGGTTACGGAGCATTACCATAAAAACGTACCTTTAAAACATACATCTCATACATCAACATAATCATAGCATAAATCATTTATTACATGCATATCGTCCCTTAATCGAGCCATCGAGGCCTTAGAAATACAATAGAAACAATTGAGGACTAAATTGGAATCAATCAAAAAATTCAAGTAAAAGTTAGAAAATTTGGATTGCAGGGGTCACACGACCGAGTTAATCAGACGGCTGAGATAGACACCCGTGTCTCAGGCCGTTTAATAATCGAAATAAGGACACACAGTCGTGTCTTAGCCCGTGTAACTTTCAAAATTGAGTCACACAGCCAAGCCATACGCCCGTGTGTCAGGCCATGTGCTAGGCTGTGTAACTGCCTGAATTGCAAACCTTGAAACCTACAGGGGACACACGGTCGTGTCGCATGGCCGTGTGTCACACACGACTAAGAAACACGTCCGTGTCTTAGACCGTGTGGACATGAAATTGGCCAAAATCAAGCCATTTCCACCACCATTACAAGCATGTACCTACAAACTATTTGCACCCATGACCATGGCATCACAAACATACCAAAACATGCATAAAATGACCAATTCAACTGACCAAATCCATTCAACCAATATGCCACATAAGGCACCTCAAAAGCAATCATACAAACCTACCAATACATATACATATTTGACCATTTCTTAATCATAAACATTTAGTTCAATACCATTTTTAAAACATAACATAACTTGACCATATTGAGGTTAATTCATCACATACCACATTGGCCATTCAAATATGCATTAACATATTGCCAAAATAACACATACTAGTAAGGCATCTATATGTACCAAAATGAAACTAATCAACCAACCAACATCAAATGGTACTAAAACAACTTATACATGCCAGTATCATCAACTAGCATTCAATTAGATACCAGCATAAGTCCACCTATACATGCCATTATAACCTTGGCCAAAATATCAAAAGACTATCGATATTTATGCTGGATAGTGTGATAGATATCTGACGAGCTTCCAAATCGATGGAGCTTCTGATAATCTATAGAGTAAAAGAAAGTAATTACGTAAGCAATGAATGCTTAGTAAGTTTGTATAAACTATTAACATAACATTTCATTTCAATAATGAACTTTATAGGGTAAATATAAACCTATACTAATGCCACAAGATTTATCAAACTATATAACCATCAACTCACATATGAGTAGATCCATCAACATCACATATAGTTTTCATTCCTAACATAATAGGATTTATAAGACATAATACACAATCATTAACTTTTTCATAAGATTATGAACCACTCCATTTACTTACTTACCATTCCATTTACTTACTTTCCATTATATTTACTTAGCATAAACTTAAATAACATTATCAATTTACGAATTAGTGTGTTTATTCATGACATAGGTAAATTCATCCATAGCATAAGTAAATTTCTCACATATAAGTAATCCTTTAAGCCATCAATCCTTATATATCATCATATTGTATCTCAACTATGAGCTTACTATTTCATTACCTTTTCTTACCCGTATCATTTGCATAATACAAGACATAAGCATAAACATCAACCAATTACACAAGCTAGACATAAGCCTAAATATCATCATCAATACACAAATTAGTGCATTTATACATAACTCTTTTGGGATCAACCACGTGATAAGTCATTCCATAAAAATATATATCTTTTGATTCATACAACCTTTTCATACACATAAGCATATTTCCATTTGGAGACTTACCATTTCGATGTATATAATTAAGATTAAGCATGATATAATCCAACCATAAGCGTGGCACAAACCTAAGCACCATCCACAACACATGTTAGTGCATTAACGCATAATTCACTTGAATTAACATGAGGTAAGCTAGATGTACATGAACATACTACTTTTGAATTCATCATTTTCATGAACATAGATATACTTTCATTGAACATATCTATTTCAATCCTTTTCATAGATTCATGTCATAATTCATTTGAACATTTACCGTTCTTTTTTATGCCCGTTGAACCATTTAGAATAACATCAGATACGCGGGAAAGCTCACACAAAGTGTGCTAAACATATAGTCGTAACATTTCCTTTATCCTTTACATCGTTGCTCACTCAAGCTGTGAAATAGGTTTGCTCACACAAGCTGACAGTAGGAATGTAAGTTACGTAATGGTGCTCACACAAGCTGTTGAGTATCCGCAACAAATGCATGACCTCAACCATCGGTAGGATATTCAAGACCAACACCCGAAACATGGTAACCCTAATGACATGTCATTTGTATCTTACGTATTCCTAAGGTTCAAACAGGACTCAATAATCGTCGAAACATCATTGGATTTCCACATTTGATTTCATGGAAAATAATACACGAAAATATAATTCAATATAACAATAAAACATTAATTAATCATACGAACTTACCTCACTAACTTACAGCAATGACTAAGTATATGGGCTATTTGGTAATTTTCTCTTATCCTTAAATTTCTACTCGTTCTTGATCTAAATTAACAATTTCATTCAATTAATTAATTTAGTTAGAAAAAAATTTTATTTTATACAATTTAGTTCTTTTTGATATTTTTCCAAACTTACCCCCAACATTTTACCTTTATTCAATTTAGTCCCTGAGCCTAAAACATGTAAATTAACTATTTTTACTCAAATTTAAGCCTAACCAAATTATTGAGACCTTAATACAGCCCATATTTTCTTTTATTACACATTAAATCCTTGTATTTTTACTATTTCAACAATTTAATCCCTAATCGTTAAATTCATCAAAAATCACTTAACAAAATACTTATAAATAACAACTAATACTTCGAATTCATCATTTAACATCTAAAATCACAAGGATTCATCAATGACAACATTCAAAATCTTTAACAATTTAAAAAACGAAGGTATGGGCTAACTGGACCTAGTTGCAATGATCTCAAAAACATAAAAAATATTAAAAACGGGGCAAAAGCACCATACCATGCATGAAATTTCACTAAGGCTGAAAGCTTCCTTCCTATATCCATGGTTTTTTCGGTTGTGTTTGAGAAAACCAAAAAGATGGTAGCATTTACGTCTTTTTGTTTCTTTTAATTAATTTAATTATGAAAGTACAATTTTGTCCATTTAAAAATCAATCAAATTTCAAGCTTTTAACTACCCAAAATCGTCCACCAACAATTAAATTGGTATAATTACCAACTAAGTCCAACAATTCACCTTTTCATAGCTATTAGACACCTTTAATTAATAAACTCAACTTTTGCACCTTTTTCAATTTAGTTCTTTTCACCTAATTAACCCTTTAAACATCAAAATTTCTTAACAAAACTTTAATACGGCCTTAATAACACTCCATAAATATTTATAAAAATATTTACGGCTTATTTTATAGAAACGAGGTCTCATTACCTCATTTTCTAAAACCACTTGACTTTAGGGTCTTACCACTTGAACCTCATTGTTCTTCCATTTATCCAAAAATCATTAAATCAAATTGTATTATTACACCATATATTATTTTTAAATATTAAATAATAATATTTATGGACTCACACGTCAGATTTGTGGCCCTGAAATCACTGTTCTGACACTTTAGAGAAATAGGGTGTTACATTCTCACACCCATCAACCATGTCGCCTTGGCATCCTATGATTAACTAGGAAGAATATAGATTACTTCCAATCTATTCGTGAATTTTAATTCTCAAGACTCCACACGAACTAATGATCGTTTAACGTTTGGCTATCATCTCTAGCTTAAATATCATTTCTTAGGAAACTATTTAATAAGAGATGATCTTGAGTGTGTAACTGTTGGCTCGACACCCATCATGAACATGATTTCGTTTGTGAGTCATATTAGGACAATCTCTCTGAAAGTCATGCATGACTAGTTGTCCTTAAAAGGAAATCTCATCTAGTCAACCCACATGACAAAGTTTATCTTGGAGTGCGACAAGGTTAGGAACCGGCTCGAAACTTTATCATGCTATCACTTAAGGACCATCAATGTGGATGTAGGTTTGTCCAAGAACCTTCTCCCACTTAATATTTTAAAAACATTCAAGGTTTGTTATCCCAAATTTCAAGAATGATCATACAATAGTCCTAGTGGCATTCTTACCTAATCCAAATGACATGCTTCCAATATATGCACGACATGCTATGACAATTTTATAATATTCACATTCATTCACAAGAATCAATCAATCATAAAAACAAATAAGTTTGATTCTCCACATTTTTTCTTTTAAGGGAAAAACTGAAGAAGTTGATGTGAACTGTGCACCAGGTAAGGTTCTAGGAAAGGGAGTTGAGTCAAGTTTGACCGCTTAAAAACCAAGCATTTCCTAGCTAGAGCCTATCCTAGACATGCACCTTCCCAGTACCACACTTCTCACAGTTATCGAATAACCTAAAGAAGTGAATAGAACAATACAACACGTGTATTTTCTCATTTCCATAATTCTTATTTTTAATCAATCACCCGTGAATCATTTCATATATATATATCACAATTATAACATTACATAATATAAATATTATAAAAAATTATAAAACAGATATATAATGAAATAGGTAATTAAAATAAAATTGTTAGCCAAGGTTTTCATAGTTCTATTTTTAGAAAATAAATGGAAAAATAAAATTGCATAATTTTTCACTACAAGGCATTCCTTGGGTTTTCAACTGCCATCACATCTTTTCCTCGCCATGGACTCCTTTTGAAAAAATTACATTTAATTCCTATGTTTATTTCAACTTTTGGGTTAAGTTGTAAATCAAAAAAATATCTCTAGAAATTTTCTAGAATAATCTCTTCAGAGAATTTTATTCTCTCTACAGCTTTCTCTTGAATTCTAGTGTGTGTAAATAATGACCCAATGCTTTCTTTATATAACAAGAGTTTAGAGAGTTCAACTATGATTAGATTTAATCACTTTAATATTAAATTTAATGTAATATTTATCTTGATAAATATTAAATTTAATTTAATATTAAAATAATCACTTTAATATTAAATTAATAAAATATTATTAAGATAAGTATTAACTTAAATTGAATATTAAACTATTAAAATAATATTATTTCTAAAATAATTAATCTGAAATCAAATTCTCTGCTAGAGTCCTAGTAAGAGTGTAACTCTTCCATTGCTCAACCACCGATGACCAGCCGCCGTCGGCCACTGAGACATCGCCGTCGTAGCCATCAGCACCACCGTGTTTGGTGATGCAGGTACGACACCTTTATGACACCCCAAGTCGATTTGGTCCGGGTCAACGATGACCCGATCTATCCAGTCTAGCCATCAGTTGGACTGTCGGCCCGGTTTGACCATTTTTTGGGTCTTGAACTCAGTTTTGGGCTCCCAAGCCTAATTTACGATATAAGGTTCAATTTTCAAGTTGAACTACCTATTGGACCAATTGTCTGACTTGAAAATTAACTTCCAAAAGTATCATATTAATTTTAATTGATTTGATTAATTTAATTTTACTTGATTAAAATTATTTTTTTCAAAAATCACTTAGATTTTCCAAAATAAATTTTCAAGAAAATTCTTTAATCTAATTCTCTAGTTAAACAATTCTTATGATTACCTAATTTAATTCCATATCAAATAAATTGACTCAATTATATTATTTCCAAAGTCGTGGAATTTTTTTCTGATTCACATACAATCCGATCGAACTTTTGTTGAGCTAGCATAAGGACCAATTGGACATATACAATTAGGCTCTAGTCATTGCAATTATGTCCAGAAGCATCTTCCGATAATTCACAATTACATAATCATAGAGTTAGTCTATAAGAGGTGCTATAATTGAAAACTCCTTATTGTATACTCTTTACGAAAAAAATTCATCCAACTGCTTTGTCCAATAACCTCGTCATGTGTGTGTTACCCTCATATGATATTCTTGATTCTTTTGAGTTAAATCCGTTCACTTAATACAATTCTATTTTATCTCATTGTCACCATTGTGTCTTGTTAATGATTAATATGATTACTATCAACAAATGACTATGATAAATTGCTCGTTCAAGAATAAGTAACTCATGGCCACATTCCATATTTATCAATCCACATAATGCCAATGAGAGGATATCATTAACTCTTTAATTGAGCTATGAATTCCACTATTTCTAGTAAAGTCATGCCATACACAAGTCATGTACCCAACATACCGGCTATGGGATTGATCATCTTTAGAGCATAAGCATTCGCTTATATCAAAGCACATGAGTTGCATACGCATGGTCAGTGACTAACTCAGGATTTAGATAAACCACATCATGAACACCACAAGTGAATTAATTCACAAACGGATTTAGACTTAATTCATCTTGGGTTCAGCCCAATGTATCACTCTACAAATGAATACATCTATATCTCTACTTGTGGAGTCAACTGCTCTGATAGCCGAGACTAGTCATCTCCCAAAATGGAATTGTAGACGACATAATAATCCTTTTCAGTATTTGAATGAAATGCTCACTTTGATTCTTTTATGAGATTACAGACTCATTTAGATTATCTACTGAAGTAAGTTATCTTTCTTGCAATGTAAATGTTCTTTACAATGTCACTTATCTTTATTTTAAACTTTAGATAATCAATAAGCTAATATTTGCTTATCACAATTTCGCTATACATGCAAAATATAAAAGATATAATAGTGAAATGTGAAATTAACTTTATTTATTTATTCATCATTCAAATAAATAGAAAACAGTTACATAGTTACTATAATATGGACATATTTCCCAGCACATCTAGGGTCCATACGTCGTACCCAGCGCTCTACCGTCTTTTTTATCAGTTTCTCTAGTTACAACCGTCATTCGTTCAACTCCTTCCTTAAGATTCCGGTCCATAACCACCATTGTACACATATCCTTATTATGCCCATGTTTACAACACGAGAATTAGATAACAGGTAGAGAGTCATACTCCACTCTTTGGATTTCTCCATTCACTAACACTTGTGAGACAAACAACCTATCAAGGTTAATGTAAACTTCCATTCTGGCAAATGATCCCCTAGAAGCCCCGTTTTAAAATTGAGTTTTGCCACTTTACCAATCATGCTTCCTAATGGTCTCAAGAATCAACCTCTTATACATTTAACCTGAAAGCCTCGACAATCTAATCCAAGCCATGACTACACTTGGGTAAGGCTGCAACGGGCTGAAATCCTTGGTCCATGGCTGGACGGTCAAATATTGACCATAAACTATCCATGGCCCTTGAGTCAAAACCTTATCATAGTCATCGGCACTTTGGAACTTAGCCAAAAAGTATCCATTTTCTATATTCATGAGATTGAAGGGTTTTGAGGGTTTCTAAAGGCTACTGATTCTGTCATGGAGGGTAGCATAGCCAATACTTCGACCTAGGAGTTTTAAAATCACCGTCCTCTCTATCTCTTTGAAGAGAATTTACTGAATGTGGTCTGAAAAATTGATTGTCAGGATCTCATTGTTAGTGGATTTTATTATGTCTCTTTCAAGCAACACAAACCCTCCATCAATTTCATCATCAGAATCACTACTCCTCTTGTTAGATCCGAATGATGCTCCCCCTAAAAACTTATCCTTCCAAGATGGTGGCGACATAGGTACAACATCCACAACCATATCAACACTCGCTTCACCATTCCCTCCCTTAAACCTGACCTTTTTAGTGTCCCGATCCTCGGAGGATCTCACAACCTTGCCACCGTCGTCGCTTAAAGACATCATTTTCAGAGAATTCGAGAATATAACATCCCAATGCTTTTGACTTTGAAGGTTAGTTACAAAAGATGCTATCAATTCAGAGATCACAGATTTATATCAATTTAGTTTTAATGTTGAATGTACCATTCGACTTTTTTTATTGGAAACCTAAATTTGGTAACCTTTACATAATTTATTTTTGTCCAGGTTAGTACTTTCTATTGTACCCTTTGCTCATTTCTGTAAAATAAAATTTAAAAAATATGAAAAAAATTAAAATATTAAAAAATTCAATATAAATTTAATTTAGATTTGAATGTTAAAAATAATATAAATAAAGTAGTAAAATATTTAGAAACGTAATATTCATTATAATTTCTCAAATCTATAAATTGTTGGCGTGTGAGGATAAAATAAACTTATAAGAAATTAACGAAGGTTTCAAGGTGTGTATCAATGCTATTTTCTTTAAGGTTCTATTTGCTCCCACCTATATTATGGTGTGCAAAAGAGTTACAGACAAATAAACCTCGATGATATAATGAAGCCCAATGATTGATTACGTTTTGTACTAACGAAAATAGTTTATTAAACACTGAGTGGAGCATAACAAGGATAATGATATAAATGGAAGTTCACTAGGAGGTCTCATGTTTCTTTATAGGGGCATAACTACATAAATAAATAGTAATATCTTTAGCAATAAACATAATTATTCAATAGATATCTACTTGAATAATTATGACTATTTGTTAATAATTAAGTTATATAACTTTTAAATTTAAGAGACCTAACTTACTACTATAAATAGTGATAACTTTTGGTTAATAACCAAGTGACATAATTTTTAGTTACTTATAACTTTTCATTGCAATTATTGAAACAATATATATATTTTGAAAATATTCCAACATAAATTTATTATATATCTATTTAGTAATAATTTTAAAATGCTTAAAATATTTTTGACTTTGATAAATAAATATTTTTATACTTTTCAAATATATATTATATTAAAATTTAACTAATTTATTCTTAATTTATACCTTTTATTTTTACCATTTACATAATAAATGAAATCCGAAAATACTGTTGCAAGTTTGGAGTGATGTTTTGTACTGCTAGGTTTTCTTGTGGGGTAATATGGGGACAGTTTTGCTAGGGATGTTGGATAACCAAAATAGTAAGGGTCATTGTAGGAACACTCATCATGATAGGCATATTATTGATTTTAAGGTGGCATTGTTTGGAACCCTTGGTCCGATTGTTGGGGATGGTTGACAGCGTTGAACGATATAGAGGAGGCAGCTGAGTCGTACTATTGTTGGAAGTCAGATAGGATGTCTTGGTTTGACATGTTGGGTTGTTTTTGTCAGGTAAAGTTAAAATTTTTTGCTCTAGGCTTTATAGACAACACCAATTATTGATATAAAAAGTGGTATCGAAGATTAGAGATGATTCACATAAAATGTTGAAAGTTGTTAGTTGTAATTAAGAGTGTTTGGAGAGTTACGATCGAAAAAGAGTGAAGTTTCGGTAACAAAAAAGTTGCTTGTAGACTTCTTGAATATGACTATACTTTGTAGAGGAAGTAGTAAAATTATGGGAGTCTTTATTGGATAGAATATTTGGATTTTAACGTGATTTGATGGTGGTCCACGTGATATACATATAAAATTCTTCAATTGAGAAATCTAAGTGGTTATCCTAATGAGGTGGTTAGATATATCACAACTATGATATAGGGACATAATAATATACATCTTAGGTTGCAACTTATCCAGCCATTGATTTTCCTGTTTCTTGATGACATGCATGTTAGAATGAATCCAACATCTGAATTTTCTGCTTTTGTTCTGTACTTATTATACAAACCAACAAAATGGGTAAAGACCTTTTTGAAGAATAGCAGGAAAAGAAAATGCTAAAATTCTATCTATAAATTCAAGTAAATTTAGCTTATGATCGAAGTGGTTTTTCCAATACAGCAGAAAAGAAAGACTCATCCTCCAATTTATCTGTCTTTGGAACAACTCTCCACAGTAGCTTCTTGTAGTGTAGCCTGGAAAATTCATCCAAATACATCTTCAACTCATCTCTTTTGCAGAAGAATCGATCCACCCAAAGAAGTCCTTTGGGTCGAAGAACACGATCCCAATCATGAAGTACAAACTGAAGAAGATCTAATCCCATCCACCCATCTAAAAATAGGGTAGAATGTACAATATCTAGTGTGTTATCAAAGAATGGCAGTCTTGAGCCAATTAATAGGTAGAGAGGTAAGAGGCCTCTAAGTGCAATCACCTCATTAAAAGGAGCCCCTAAGTTTAGGGTAGCTGATGCAATTGTTACATTTCTTTCCTTCATTAGTGCAGCAAATGTGCCGGTTGTGGGGCTAAAATCAAGTCCAATTCTGATCTCTCCTGGCTTCAATCTAAGAACTTCATCTATGGTGAACTCAGCTGAAGCTGATTCGTTGGTTGGGATTTCCCATCCTCTTTTCGAAAGATCAAAGCAGTTTGAACATTTGAAGAAGCCTCTTTTGCCTATTGTTCCATTAGACACAAGACAGGAGTAATCTTTGCACTTGTAGTGACTCCACATAATGTTGGTGTCAGCCGGTTGAGACCAAAGGGACGAGTTTATTGGAAGTGGTTTACTGTAACGTGGAGGTGTTTTCGAGAAGCATCGTCTTCTTGGTAATGGATCGCAGCCACTGATCATAAGCTTCTGAGCGATGTCCCAGTCATCAGGGCACATCCTATAGATCTTATAACCCATAAAGCGTTCTACATTTGAGGCCATGTTGGCACAAAGGAGTCCTACAGATGGGCTAATAGCTTCCACCCCAAGGAAGTTTTTCTTCCCAATCAGCCTATTTGGTTTCAATGCGGTGTAGTTATGAAGCTCACCTGAGTTAAAACTATGAGTATCTGATCCTTGGTTGATTTCACTTTCATCAGGGTCGCTGAAGTCTTCGTCTACAGTGCTGACTTCATTTGTACCGGATGAATTGCTGTCGTAGAAATCTGATAAGGCTTCTGCAAACTTGTCTAAAGATGTGGCAATATGTAGAAGTTGATCAGCAAATGTTGTTAGTGCTTTGGATTCTGCACTTGCACCATGTAACTGCTCCAGCAGAACTCCCACTTGGCTTTGTAAATCAGCGATTTGATTCAGAAGTGAATGAGGCAAGACGAGTTGGCCTCGGGAGACACTGGCCACGGAAGTGGTGGATCTGAAGAGTAGCTCGGAATAGAAGATGTTGGAGCTTAAGATTGCAGCCGTTAGGATGCTTCCAAGCACACACAGACATAGCATTACAGGAAGGCCAGCAGGAAGCCATTTTCGAGATTTCAATACACTTGGTTTCTGCATTTCTTGGTTGAGGTTGAGCTATGTACGAGGAGCTATCAAACCGTCAAGTTTTTCATTATATCCCAAGAGCTATTGAGTATTGACTTGATTGGCCACTTTGATTTTCAGGTTGTTTTACTTCCTTAACTCCTCCCTAGATGTTTGACTTACAAAATTTTACTTTTTCCCCCTCAAATAGGGACAACTTAGGAATTTTATTCGTCTTTGGTAATCTCGAAGTGGTGAACATTGTTTTTGTTAATGGCTTGATCTAATAAAGTGGCGTTTAACTGCAGTTGGAGCAATGATCTGTATACTTGGAAGCACTTCCAATGCCTCGGCAATAAAAAATAAGCTACCATAACTTATGGAAGAATAGAAAAATGACGAGATGCATTTCACATGGTGTTCTAGAGACTAGAGGGTTGTATGAACCAATTGTTGCTTAGTTTAATAACATTACTTGTAAAGAGAGAGAAAAGGTAAAAGATAATGGGCTGAAGTAGATCCATGCCACAAGAATTACAAAAGCATCATCTTCAGCTAAGAAGTTTTAACGGGTAATATCATCATAATGAATTATATTCTACGAGGTTTACAAACCTTAAGACAAAATTGTAAGAACTTGTTAAGCCAACAGAACATCTTTACCACAAGCTGTAGGGTAAGGGTATGTGTTTCCATCAAAACTTACGGCCAAAAAGAAGGGCTAAAAGATACGACCATCACAAAACTATAACTGGAAAACAGTTTAGAGCAGAGGTCGACGAAAACTGTTAAAGATTCTGGGGTATGCCCAGATTCCATCAAAACTTACGACCAAAAAGAAGGGCTAAAAGATACGACCATCACAAAACTATAACTGGAAAACAGTTTAGAGCAGAGGTCGATGAAAACTGTTAAAGATTCTGGGGTATGCCCAGATTCCTTATCCTGCATAAGTTATTCAGTCTTCGCAGTTATGCACTTGGTTCTTTGTCATCTTCATCATCCTCTCTATCTTCATTTTCATCTTCTTGACCATCATTTTCATCATCACTGTCGTCATTAATGTCATCATTTCCAGAGTCAAATGGATCACCATGATTTCCATCATCTTTTCTACCTAGTTTGGCATACTGCTCAAGAGATGTAGAAGAAAATATTTCACCCACTCTACCATTTTCTTTGTTGGTTCTGGCTTTTGATGAACTTTTAGAACTATTTTTATCCATCTGTTACAACAAAGTAAGGTAAGCATTAAGGCATTTGACAGAACAAAGCACCAGAAAATAACAAAAGATAAGGGAATGGATGGCAATGTTGATATATCAAGAGTAACTCCAAGTACATATGTCCCGCTCAGCTTAGAATCACTTCACTCCATGAGTACAAAACTGATGTTAGCATCAGTAACTTGCCAATGCAGAGGTATAATGGTATATTGGTACATTCAACATATTCAAAAGCACTGCTGAATTCCATATGCAAGGAGTCTTAGAGAGCCCAATTACATTTCTACTGTCCTTGATGTTTAAGTTGATGACAGAATAAATGCATTATCAACCTTGATCTACATACTGATTTTAAGTAACTTGTCCAAAAATAAATACATGCCTATTACATTTTCTCACTCAAGCAGAAGCAAGAGATGAATCATAAGAAATGCAAGAAGAAATTTTGTATGTCTTGTGAAACTAACAAAGACTGATTTGTTTATCTAATTAGGATATATCTTTTTTATGAAATAGCTAACATCCAATGGCAATTGTTGGTCTAAGATTCAAATATCCTAGCACCATCGGATCTTGCCAGAAAGAACCATATCATCTCAACCAAGGTAAATTCAATTCAATAAAGCCTAATGTAACTTCTAAGCATTAGTTTAGTCTTTCCTTCTCATGTTACATCAAGAGATTATTAACCTAGAGGTGTAAGCTACAAAGAGCTTACTACAGTTTACAATCACAAGAACTTATCAACAATCACAACTTCAGGGTAAGCAAAATTCGACCTCAATCAAGAAACCCTTACAATCAATCACAATCAGGAAAAGACAGAAATCTCATAATATAAAGGTAAATCCCTTCTATGTTACTGCTTTATTAGAAGTTTGGATCCACTAAAATTTTATTATGCATCACCAAAGTAATAATTAATTGGATAGAATTCCTAATTGTTAGCATAATCATGAACCATCTTGATTACTATCATCAAATAGTTGTGAATTATTTCCAATGCAACGAGTTCAATTTATCAGTAGCTGACAATTGAAAGCAATAAGAGAATCATCACTTGACACTTACAGCACGTAATAATGTTCTTCTATCCCTCTCTCGAGCATTTTTAATAGCCTGAAACAACATTCGTGAAAATCAACCATCAAAGTAAACATAACATCTAACACTGAAAGCAACTAATAAATAAGAAAAGATATCATTCCAAACCAACCTCCTCAAGCATCTTTTGCTCTTCTTCAACCTCCGCAGAATCCCTATACGAACAAAAAATGACAAGTTCAGCATTTGATCTTTACCCGAAATATATGCAGTGGAAATGAGAAATCATAAATTTCTCAAAAGATTCAAAAACAAACCTCCCAACTATTTGATTAACGCGACATCGACACTTTGCACATACTTTTTGCTCCTTAGCACATCCTAAAACAAAATAGCCATCCCAATTTTATTAATTTCAATAAAACAAATACATTTTAGCAAAATATGTCTGCTCAATTTAAATAGCAACTTTAGAATCAAAACAAGCAAAAAACTAAAAGCAGAGGAAACGAACCAGAACAAAGATTATGATAGGCTTGACGCACATTACGTTTGGAGCAAAGCTGACTGCCAAAAACCAATCCATAAATAAATAAATAAAAATCCACAAAAACCCATTATTATTCTGACAAGAACATACCACTTTGCCGGCTCCGTTAGGGGTTTATATTTGCCGTAACGACGTTTCCAATCGATTTGTTCTTTGCATCGAGGGCAAACTCCAGTTATTTCAGAGTAAGGCCTTAGCTTCCCTCCAACTTCCTACTAAAAAAAATGAATTTCTTAGAGATTAAATAAAAAAACATGTGATTAAAACATTAAAAGAAAAACTAGTATTTATTTACCTTCTCGTTGATTTTAACACCGGCGTTTGGCTTCCAGGCGTAGCTGTTTTGGTGCTTCGGTGGCCCTCGCCGACTACTCATCTTTTGCTTGCTGCCGACTCGATCACCCTTTCTCTTACTCACTTTTGGAACTTATTAGTTAAACCTAGAGTATTTTTCTAATTTTTTTTTTCTATTTTTTTCGAATTTACAAAGAACATAAATTTGAGCTTTAAAAATATATATATATATATATGAAAATATACTATAATATTTTATATTTTATATTATTTTCAAAATATCAAATAAACGATAAGAAAATAAAAAAAATTGATTAACGTTATAATTTTATTTGGATATAAAATTAACAAAATTTAAAAATAAAGATCTTTACGTCTTCTAAACTTTTTTCAAATTTAAAAATTATGGGCAAAATACTAATAAAAGCCTCTCTTTTTTTTAATTATTGAAATGGGCCCGGTAAAAAATTAATTACCGAAATGGCCTAATTTTCCGAAAACATGTCTACGTCAGCGCGTTGTCAGGTGACAAAGCAGGAAAATGCTCCCTTAAGGAATCGCTTTATCCACGTGGACAGAAAATGCGTCTTTGAGGGTGCGCTTTGTGTCCACGTGGATAAAGCGCTTCCTTGAGGAAGCGTTTTCCCCGTGTTGCTACAATACCAACGGTCAAAAAAATAGCTGTTGGTACCCCCAATGGTAAAAAAAAAACTATAAACCCCCCTTTCATTTTTTTCACACTTAAATCCTTTCTCTCAAATTCTCTCATATTTCTCTCCAATATTCTCTCATATTTCTCTCAAATTCCTCTCAAGTTCCTCTTAAAGCTCTCTTTAATTATTTAAAAAAAGCTCTAATTTTATTTTTTTGAATTTTTTAAATCATAAAAATTTGATCGTGATAGCAATGGCCGGAGAATTAATTCGTCTCGATAACAAGCACATATCCATCGAACAAATGAAAATGGTAAGTGTTAAATTTAATTTTTAAATATTATTTAAGATTTTTTCATTTATGCAATTTTAAATAATTTTTATTTTATTATTTCTTATAAAAGTCTGTAGATCGGATATTGCAATGCTATATTTGTAATATGCATGGTCCTCCATCACCGTTGATAGAGAATTACCTACGGGAAGCGGGTTTTTAGCACAAGGCGACGGTAGGCCGGGGATACAAGTTGGACCCGAAACTCATTAGTGCGTTGATAGAGAGGTAGAGACCTGAGACGCACACATTCCATCTTCCATGTGGAGAGTGTACTATCACGTTGGAAGACATAAATTTACAATTAGGATTGCCGGTGGACCGGTACGTAGTCACTGGGTCTATTCAATCTGGTGATTGAGGAGAGGTATGCTACGAGATTTTTGGCGCTATTCCGGAGAATATTAATGGAGGTCGGATTGAGATGGGCTGGTTACGAGACACATTTCCGGAGCTGGATGATGATTCTACCGAATTAGAAAGAATCTGATATGTTCGAGCATACATTCTTGAGATAATTGGAGGTTATCTGATGCCGGAATTGTCACAAAACCTTGTACATCTGAGATGGCTACTGAAACTCGTTGATTTTAGAGCAGCTGGTGAATTTAGTTAGGGCTCTGTCGTGTTGGCAACATTGTATCGGAAGATGTGCGGGGTGACGCGACTGAATAAAACGAAAATCAGAGGTTGCCTATCACTACTGTAGTCATTGGCACGGTTTCACTTTCCATTTTTACGTCCTCGAGTGGACCACCCATATATATTCCCACTCATAATGAGGTAAATTTTATATTAGATTTTACAATTATTATGTAGATTTAAAATATAATCATATGCTAAAAATTTATTTAATTAGGTGAAACCATTCGACAAGTTATGCTCGATTACCTACCTTTCTTGAAAATATACGGCTTCTATTAGACCAACGGTCAGAAGCACAAGTAAGTATTAAATAAAATATATATACATAATGAGATAGTCGATTCGTATTTAGTATTTAGTATTATGTATATAACTAATATTTCTATCATCTTCATATAGTTTTAATAGACACCATACGATGATCCGACAATTCTGACAGTAATTTCGGATGGTTACTTCCAAAATCTGAACGCTTCGCATGTGAAAGTTTCATTGGTCAACTTTGTGATCGTGGAGATGCACCAGTCGGATAGAGTATTACGGCAATTTGGATTCCGACAACCAATTCCCGTGGCACCTAAGGTGTTGGATGATCATCACAGAATCGGCTTACGACAATTGCGTACGGATTGGCCAAGATTCTTGTCACACTATATCCAAATGTGAGAAGATAGGTATGATTATAAACCTACTCGGGAACCAATCATTGTTCTAGAGTTAGCGTACGTGCTAGAATACATGCCATGGTTTAGGATCCATGGCAAGCCGTATTTACTGTCGAAAAAGGAGAGGCAACGGCAATTGCGTGTCTAAAGGGAACAACGTGACCCTTTAAATCAACAGCGCCCACACAATCACCAGGCCCAGCAACAACACCGACATAGTCACCCGACCCAACACTTCAACCGACGACACCCATAGCACAACCTTTTCAAATGATGTCAGGTGCATATCCTAGCCCTTTTATGCATTTTAACCCTTATATGTTTCTTTTTTCTAGTCCTATGGTAGGTTGGAGTCAATGGTCCGGTTCATCTCCATTTTCGATTACGCCGAGTGAATCGCCGATCTATAGGCCACCGTCGCACGATGAGCCGTCAGGGAGCTCTTCTTTTACCAATCCCCATCACCTTATGGGTTTCAAACACCTTCGCTGTCAGTGATGTAAACACCTCCACAGTCACTATTCTATCAAGGTAGGTCATCCTCCAAACACCGACAACCACATCCCCTATCGGAGGAACCAGAATCCCTCCTAGAGCAACCACAACCCCCGCCGAAAGCTGGACAAAGGAGGAATCCAGTGCGTAAGCGTCGACGACCGCCATATGGCACTGAATCCGGTGGGCACGAAGATTGATTTTTATTTTAATATATTTGTACAAACATTTTGAATATTTTTATATTATTTCATGTAATAATATAGAAATTTACTTTTATATTTTTAATAAAATAGAAATTTTTTTAAATAAGGTAATATTTTGAATATTTTATAATATTTCATTTTAAAAAATATAAATAATACAATATAATTTTTTACAATAACGTTCAATTATTGCGATTTGGACATGATCTACTTGTCGAAACCTACTTTTTTTAACTTTTTTGAAAACAAGAAAAAAAATTAGGTCGACTTAAAAATGAAAATTGGAGTCGCCACCGATCTTTTATTGAGGTGTGATCGGATCACCTTGAAAATAATTTTAGGTCTGCGAATTTTGAGAAAAAAGGTTCGGGAGTCGGTTACGCACAAGGAAGGGTTAGCACCCTCATGACGCCCCAAATTGGTACCGAATTGATTATTTAATGTCTTCGTGTCGAAATTTTGAAAAGATTTTAAAATAAGATCCTTCCTTTTTTATTAATGTTAATTTTATAAAAGATGCTTGGATAAATCGAGGCGAATGCTGAAAACCTTCTCGTCTAAGAGTAATAAAATGTCATGCCCAATACATTAGGACACGACATTTTTAGTCCTCGAGAATAAGCTTGTCTTTTGATTTTCAAAACCCTTGCGGTGAAGTTAAAAAGGGATATTCAATTGCTTTAAGTCAGATGAAAAATTGAAACCCAATACGTTAGGGCACAATTTCTCAAAATTCATAACATTGAATATAACCCTTTTTTTTTAAATCTTCATTTCGAGAAAATGACATGTCACATCCAATACATTAGGACACGACATATCGAATTCTCGAGAATGAGTTTTTATTTATGTGTTTTGATTAAAGAAAGTTTTTGATTATTTAGATTCGACGAGGAAAATTGGAACCCAATACGTTAGGGCTCAATTCTTTTGAAGATCCCAAATACCGAACTTTGCGTTATCTTTGGAAACTTTTGTATGAAATAACTTTGTCATTTGTAATCTTTTGAATGAATAAAAACGATTGAATAATAATGTACAACGCGAAATGATAATTCATAAACTAGAGCATACACTAATGAATAACAAAGGTTCAATATATACGAATAAACAATATCATATACATAAGAGCAACAATTTTACATCTTACATTATGCAAATACTGACATCCATATTAGCAAGCAAAATGAATTAAAAGGTTAATCTTAAAAAAGTACCAAGCGAATTAAATAAAATGTAAAAAGTTTTTAAATAACAAAAAAAAGCAACATGAAAGAAGGGAAATTATACATTAAAATAAGTTTAAAATAATACATATACATGAAAGTTTGAAGTAAATTAAAAATATAGTTAAAAACAAATACTTCATAAAATAATGGTATCCTGATAAATTTAAAAATAAATATTATATCAAAATACATAAAATTATATACATATGTTAATTTAAATAAGTAATACATGAGAAAAAAATTAATAATAATAAAGATGATAATATATACACAATAATATATAAAGAATTTGAAATAAACGGAATACATAGAATAGGGTTTTTTTTAAAAAAAAAAAAGAGGATGACTACATGTAGAGAAATAGTTAAAAAGCAGCTTTTAAAAGCATACTATAAAATAAAATTTATTAAAAATATATTATATTAGATTAATAAAAAAATAAATCATCACAAAGTAAAAATAATAATGTATGATAATAATAAAATAAGAGAATTTAAAAATAATAGTGCATAATAAAGTAATATATATGTAAAAAAATAAGTTATCGAAAATTTAACCAAATGTAACAATAATCTCAATAAAAATAACAAATAATAATAATAAATTAATATTAAACTAATTAATAGAACAATGGGCTAATTTGGAATTAAAACGGAAATTTAGGGGTAAATCTGAAATAAATAAAAGGGAAGGACCAAATTACAAAGCGCGAATAACATGAGGGCCAAATGGGAAGTATTCCCTTCCCTCAAAACGCAGCGCCTTGACACGGACCAAATTGGAACACATTTCCAATGCGGAGGGACTAGAGGGACAAATAACCCATTTAACAAATAACGCGCGAATCCCCCATGGAGCGGGTCGGGTCGCGCGCGGGTTGCTGGGTAATACGACGCCGTTTTGGGAGCCACTGATTCAGGGCACAAACGGCGCTGTTTAAACACCCCATAAGAAACAACTTTGAAACCCTAAATGAGATTGATCTGCCATTAAAACACAGCAAAAAAACTTTACCTTTCCCCTCTCCTCTTGCGCCGTTTCAATCATGAAACACCCCATCTAAACTCTAATTTGGGCAGAGTAGACGAGGGCTCCGTCGATGTGCTTGTAAAGGTAAGATTAATCCTTCTTTCTTTCTGGCGCCACAACTCCGAGGACCCTTCCAATTCCGATTTCGGACGGAGTGAATGGAGCCCCGACAGTGTGCTCACGATGGTAAGAACCTCTCTCCCTTTCTTTTTCTTTTCTTTGCCCACGATTAACTGAAATCAAAGCTTCAAAATCCCAACAGAAAACGAAAGAAAAAAAATAAAATCAACAAATCAATAAAACAATCACCTTTTTGAATTTTTGATTTTTTTATTGCTTTCTCATTTTTTTCAATTTCAGTGTATTTATATTGTCTCCCCCTTTCTATTCTATTTGCCATCGGTTTATATACCGAAAAGATACAGAACAAAAATCATCAAAGAAAAAGAAAAATCAAAATCTATCATTTTCTTTTGTTTTCTTTTTTTTTTGCTTCTTTGTGTGCTGTTGGTCTGTTTTGCTGCTTGCGTTTGCTTGTCCTTCTTGCAGGTACGGCGTATGGAGGGTGGACGTGGCACATACAAAGGTGCGCGTTAGGCCGAGGAAAAGCTCTAGTGGCTGCAGCGCTGGAGCTGTTAGGGTTTCTGACTTCTGGTTTAAGCTAGTCAGGCCAGGGCATTGGGCTTAGGTTTAGGCTAATTGGGTTTAGTGTTTGGGCCACTTAAGCCCATTGTAATTTGGACTGTGGCCTATTTAAAATGTGGTTCTATTTTTATATAAAATTGGCCCGGGCAAATTGGGTATTACAGTTGCCCCTCTTTGCTCATTGTTGTGTATTAAGAACGGAGCAAAGACTTTAAAAATGGCCAATTTGCCCGGCCATGCTGGACTTTGGTAGTTTCATTCCAACCTACTGTATCTTCACAGGTGTAGGAATTGGTGCTTCGATCCACTCCACTGCAATGTCGGGGAGATAGGACTTGTAATCTTCAACCTATTCCACTGCTGGTCAGGGAGATAAGACTTACAATCTCCCACCTATTCCACTGCTGGTCAGGGAGATAGGACTTGTAATCTTCGACCTATTCCACTACTGGTCAGGGAGATAGGACTTACAATCTTCCACCTATTCCACTGCTGGTCAGAGAGATAGGGCTAGTATCTTTGATCTGCTTCGCCGTCAGTACAAGAAGGCAAGATTCATTATATTCAACTTGCTCCGCTACAACCCAGGGAGGTAAGGCTAGTGTCTTCAATCTGCTTTACTGTCAGTATAGAAAGGCAAGATCTGCTATCTTCAACCTACTCCACTGCAACCCAGGGAGGCAACGCTGATATCTTCGATCTGCTTCGCTGTCAGTACAGGAAGGCAAGATCTGCTATCTTCAGCCTATTCCGCTACAACGGAGGGAGGCAAGGCTGGTATCTTCGATTTGCTCCACTACTGCTTAGGGAGGTAAGATTCGTTATATTCAACCTGCTCCGCTGCAACCCAGAGAAGCAAGGCTAGTGTCTTCGATCTGCTTCACTGTCAGTACAGGAAGGTATGATCTGCTATCTTCAACCTGCTCCACTGCAACCGAGGGAGGCAAGGCTGGTATCTTTAATCTGCTCTACTACTGTTTAGGGAGGGAAGATCTGCTATCTTTAACCTGTTCCACTGCAACCGAGGGAGGCAAGGCTGGTATCTTTGATCTGCTCCACTACTGCTTAAGGAGGCAAGATTCGTTATATTCAACCTACTCCGCTGCAACCCAGGGAGGCAAGGCTAGTGTCTTCGATCTGCTTCACTGTCAGTACAGGAAGGCAAGATCTGCTATCTTCAGTCTGCTTTGCTGCAACCGAGGGAGGAAAGGCTGGTATCTTCGATCTGCTCCACTATTGCTTAGGGAGGCAAGATCTGCTATCTTCAACCTACTCCACTGCAACCGAGAGAGGCAAGGCTGGTATCTTCGATCTGCTCCACTACTGCTTAGGGAGGCAAGGTCTGCTATTTTCAACCTGCTCCACGCCACCGAGGGAGGCAAGGCTGGTATCTTCGATCTGCTTCGCTGTCGATGCAGGAAGGCAAGATCTGCTATCTTCAACCTGCTCCACTGCAACCGAGGGAGGCAAGGATTTGTGATTTCATCGGTCTGTTCTCCGAGGAACATGACTTGTATAATGAATCTAAATATGCCTAAGATTATGATGGCATGATCAAAATGCATCAAATGCTCCTAACTAGACATGTGTGAATGGTGTTTGCATGAATGTAGAATGTTTTTTTTTAGAATGATCACATTTTTTTATCGTTTAAATTATCATTGCTCGAAGTTTATTAAGGCTTTACCACTGACGTGCTACAAGACCTTCTTGCTCGGCTGGTTTTTCTGAAAAAACACTTAGCCAGATTGCCCCCCACTGTGAACCTTAAAGCTTCATCCACTGGAACGTAAAAATTTGTACCATCATTTTCCCACTATAACCCAAGGGTAGAAATATGTGGATTTTCGTAAATCCTCTCCTATCACAATTCAAGGATACAGGATCTAAATCTCTCTGGTCCCTTACACATTTTTCAGGGTGTCATACCAAAGGCTCACACGCAAATGAAGGCTCTCTTCTTTGAGAAAACCCCTTCCTATTGCTTGGTGATTATTGCTTGCTTGTTCATTTAAGCCTTGTCATCAACACAACTTGTCATTTTGTTCAATCAATGTTTTTGACAACAAAATCCAAAGAGAAAGTCCTAATTTAGGCTCTTTCTTTTCAGATTTCCAACCTTTAAACTTGGTGCGTTCTAAACAATAGTCCTGTTTCAGGCTCCTGTATTATTTAGAAACTTCTAGAGTAATATGCAAAACGTCCCTTGTGAATGTTTTATTAGTCCATTAATCATTATTCTAATGCAACATGCTTACAAAAAAGGTCACAACAATGGATAAGAATAAAGTTGGTTCTAAGCATAGCTCGAAAGGAATAAATTATCAAAAGTAGTAAGGAAGGATAACAAAGAAATTGTATATCTTGGAAAAAATGAAGTATTCCAAGAACAACAAATTCAGTATAAATAGTACAAAAATTGGGTGCCCCAGATATCGTAGCTTGAACTTTTCTGTACAAACTTTCTAAAAATCATTATAAGTTTAATATGTGTTTAGGAGATCTACAGTACTTTGTCGATGCCCCAAGATGTCACCTACCATTCATGTTGATTCAAGTATAGCAAGATCATCATATGCCCCAATCTAATCAAAATTTGAACTGCTCTGATCCCCTCATGCCCTATTCTGACCAATATTTGAGCAGCCCTTTTCGGGTTTTCAACTCAAATCCCCTTTGGTCTCAAAGCGCCCTTTACGGGTTTTCATATTGGCCTCTCATTTTTTCTTTTTCTTTTTTATTTTTCATTATTTTTTTGACTCAAAGCGCCATTTGCGGGTTTTCACCTTGGTCTCTTCTCCTTCTTCATGTGAAGTATTTCTTGACCGAATCTAAGTTTATAGGATTTGGTAAGTTTTTACCATCAATCTCACTCAAGATAAAAGTTCCTCCAGAAAAGACCTTCTTTACGACATAAGGACCTTCCCGATTTAGCATCCATTTTCCTCTAAAATCTTTTTATATAGGAAGGGTCTTCTTCAACATAAGGTCCCCTTTATGGAATTCTTTAAAACGAACCTTTTGGTTGTAAGCCTGCATCATTCGCCTTTAGTACATTTGACTCTGCTGAATAGCTTTTAGCCTTTTTCCTTCTGATCAGATTGGATCCATTCTGCTTCATCTATCTTTAGCTCAACCAATATCTGGAGAAAAGATATTTCTACTTCAATGTGTAAAACTACCTCCATCCCATAAACCAAAGAGAAATGTGTTGCCCCAGTGGAAGTCTTGATAGATGTTCGACAAGCAATGAGGGCAAATGGTAATTTCTCATGCCAGTCCTTGTAAGTCTCAGTCATTTTCCCTTCATCTTGATATTCATTTCTACGTAATACAGTGACGAATCGTGGTGTCTGATTTTGAACTGATTACAAACCTCAGCTATCGTACTATTGTTCAAGCTCAACGCATTTTCCAATATAATCCTCTCTGACATTCTATATCGTCATATGATGACATTGACGTATAAAACAACCTCTACCCATTTGATGAAGTAATTAATGATATCAATAATGAAGTAATGCCCATTAAAAGCCTTCAATGATGATGACGTCCATGCCCCATTTGCTCAAAATTTGAGTCGCCCTTTTCGGGTTTTGAACTCAAAACCACCTTTGGTAACAAAGCGCCCTTTGCGGGTTTTCGCCTTGGCCTCTCCTTTTCTTTTCTTTTTTTTTTCTTTTTATCATTTTCATATTTTTTATTTTGACTTTGATTTTTTTCTTTTTTTTTGCTTCTGATTTTTTTCTTTTTTTCATTTTTTAATTGGATCTGAACTCATGGGATTAGGCCAATGCTTTTTTCAATAAAGTCCCCCATGTAAGATCTTCCACTTTCATATTGTATGCGAAAAATCTTCTTTGGTACCAGATTTCTTTCATAGAACCTTTTGGGGCGAAATGATGAAATCCAACAAAAGTGCAGAGCAATCGACTTCAATGGACAAAGCTACGATAAGTCCAATAGAAAGTGGTTCCCTGTATTAACCCGAATGGCCTTCTTTCTCATATCTTCAAGATGCATCTTTTATCTGATTGTATTCAGAGAAGCCATTTTCGAAGGAAAACAGTAAGCAACCTGCCATATTATCCACTAAAGTGTGAAAAATAATAAGTTTTGGGACTGGCTTTGTTCAAATCCCTATAATCCACATACATTCGTATTTTCCATCCCTTTTTAAGGACTAGTACGATGTTGGCTATCCATCCTGAATATTTGATCGCTTGTAAAAATCCAGTATCAAACTACTTTTTGACACAATATCGGGCCTCATTCTCCTGAGCTTCTGCTGCACTGGCTTACAATCTTCAAGAAGACAGCATAGCACAATGTTAGTGCTTAACTTGGGCATAACCTGGTATGACCATGCGAAGACATCCTTGAATACTCGGTGTAACTCAATGAAGTCTTGTTTCATCTTTACAATCATGTCAATTCTAATTTTCACCAAACCCACAATTCCTAATGATTCTTTGTGAAGTAGGATCTGTCTATCCTCTTGTGCTACCATCCTCAACAATTCCGGAGATAGGCTACAACCCATGTCATTTTCAAAGTCATGAGATCCCTCTAAACACATCTCTCGCTCAAAAGGAGATTCTAAGTCTGTAGCAGCGTCACTCATGTTATTGATATCTAGGGACCCGTAGTAGCCACAAAAAAATATTCAAAAGAATGTATGAATTTATGAATAATTATTTGTACAATATAATTATGAATGAAAGAATGATGTGGAAGAAAATCCAAAAGAATGAAAGAATCTGGAATTATTCGTAAAGAATGAAAATATTGGCTCCAAAAATAATCGCAAAGACGTATTTCATTAAAATAATAACATTCAGACATGAGCTTATTTCATAAAGAAGTTCTCATTGCTTCTAGGCTAAAAGCGACAAGTGTGTTCTGAATATTACTCTAAGTAAATTCTAAATACTATAGGGATTTCTTCCGCAGTCCAATTACTTAGAACACCTCTAAGTTGATAAGGGCGAATATCTAACAAGGACCCTTTTTAATTTGTGTCTTCATAAATGGCATTGATGTGAATACTTCCCGACACCTCTTCATATATTGCATTCACCCCATTGTCAATCATGATTGGGTAGCAGATTTTCTGCACTAGATGAGTCATCAAACTTGACAACACCCATGTTGATGAGTTTTTCCACTAGCTTTTTGAAGGTGATGCAATTCTCTATTGAGTGCCCCATAATTCCCGCATGGTAGTCACATTGTGCGTTTGCGTCATACCACTTAGGATACGGAGGTTGTGGGGTTTTTAAGTAAGAAGGGGAAACAACATTCGCATTGAACAAGCTTTGACACAGCTCCTTATACGACATTGGAATTGGCGTGAACTGGAGCTTCTCGGTACCTTGCTTCACTCCGGGTTCTTGTCTCAATGAACCTTGTTGACTAGTAACCCCTTTCTCGGATGACTTACAGTAATTGATCTTGAGTAACCTATGTTATTCATCTCATTTTCTTTTCTCTTTTGAGACTGACTTTTTGTCACTCTCTCCACCATCCATTCTTCCACTTCTGATGGCATTTTCAATCATTTCTCCATTCATGATTATATCTAAGAAACTCTTTGAAGCACTTCTTAACATGTGCGTGATGAACGGGGCTTTCAGTGTGTTGATGAAAAGCATCGTCATTTCTTTCTCTAGGAGTGGTGGCTGAACTTGGACTGCAACTTCTCTCTACCTCTGTGCATACTGTCTAAAGCTTTCATTCAAATTCTTTTCCAAATTTTGCAAGGTGATTCTATTAGAAGTCATTTCTGATACGTGACTGTACTGCCTCATAAAAGCCTATGCTAGGTCCCTCCATGAACTAATCTCAGTACGGCTCAATTGATTGTACCATTTAGACGATGCCCCCACCAAACTGTCTTGGAAGCAGTGTATTAGCAGTTGATAATTATTGACGTAACCAGTCATCCTTCTACAGAACATGGTGATGTGAGCCTCGGGGCAACTAGTTCCATTGTATTTTTCAAATTCAGGCATTTTGAACTTGTGAGGAAATACTAAGTCTGGCACCAAGCTCAGATCTTTAGCGTCGATTCTATGATAACTATCAGCGCTTTCCAGGGCTTTGAATTTTTCCTCCAACCATTTACACCTTTCTTCTAGCTGTTTTGGCAATTCTTTATTTGCTTTGTCCTTTTCAGCCATTTCATCAAAATCAGGGATAGCGAGATTAACAGAGTTATCTCCAGGGTTAATGCCTAATCCATTGTGGAAGTTTATTGGCACTGAGACATCGGCATGAAACTGCTGAGGCCTGATTGTGACAGAGGATTTACATGGGTGCATCTCTGCTTGGGTCTGCCCATGCGGAGGGGTAAAGCCAGAAGGATAGAGAGATTTGTCATTGTCTCCTTCTTCGGCATTAGTCATAGGGCTCTTTCCTTTATCATTTCCCCCAGTCAATAGTTGAGTCAACAGATTCATCATGTCTTTTTGAGACTCTTGCATTTCGTCCTTAATATCTTGCTGAATTTTTTCCAACTGTTCCTTCACATGCATATGTAGCTAAAACCACCTTTTTTGAAAACAAGAAAAATAAGTAGGTCGACTTAAAAATGAAAATTGGAGTCGCCACCGATCTTTTATTGAAGTGTGATCGGATCACCTTGAAAATAATTTTAGGTCTGCGAATTTTGAGAAAAAAGTTTCGAGAGTCAGTTACGCACGAGGAAGGGTTAGCACCCTCGTGATGCCCAAAATTGGTACCGAATTGATTGTTTAATGTCTTAGTGTCGAAATTTGAAAAGATTTTAAAATACGATCCTTCCTTTTTTATTAATGTTAATTTTATAAAAGATGCTTGGATAAATCGAGGCGAATGCTGAAGACCTTCTCGTTTCAGAGTAATAAAATGTCATGCCCAATACATTAGGACACGACATTTTTAGTCCTCGAGAATAAGCTTGTCTTTTGATTTTTAAAACCCTTGCGGTGAAGTTAAAAAGGGATATTCAATTGCTTTAAGTTAGATGAAAAATTGAAACCCAATACGTTATGGCACAATTTCTCAAAATTCCTAGCATTGAATATAACCCTTTTTTTTTTAAAATCTTCATTTTGAGAAAACGACATGTCACATCCAATACATTAGGACATGCCGTATCGAATTCCCGAGAATGAGTTTTTATTTATGTGTTTTGATTAAAGGAAATTTTTGATTATTTAGATTCGACGAGGAAAATTGAAACCCAATATGTTAGGGCTCAATTCTTTCGAAGATCCCAAATACCGAACTTTGCGTTATCTTTGGAAACTTTTGTATGAAACAACTTTGTCATTTGTAATCTTTTGAATGAATAAAAACGATTGAATAATAATGTACAACGCGAAATGATAATTCATAAACTAGAGCATACATTAATGAATAACAAAGGTTCAATATATACGAATAAACAATATCATATACATAAGAGCAACAATTTTACATCTTACATTATGCAAATACTGACATCCATATTAGCAAGCAAAATGAATTAAAAGGTTAATCTTAAAAAAGTACCAAGCGAATTAAATAAAATGTAAAAAGTTTTTAAATAACAAAAAGAGCAACATGAAAGAAGGGAAATTATACATTAAAATAAGTTTAAAATAATACATATACATGAAAGTTTGAAATAAATTAAAAATATAGTTAAAAACAAATACTTCATGAAATAATGGTATCCCGATAAATTTAAAAATAAATATTATATCAAAATACATAAAATTATATACATATGTTAATTTAAATAAGTAATACATGAGAAAAAATAATAATAAAGATGATAATATATACACAATAATATATAAATAATTTGAAATAAACGGAATACATAGAATAGGGTTTTTTTTTAAAAAAAAAAGGATGACTACATGTAGAGAAATAGTTAAAAAGCAGCTTTTAAAAGCATACTATAAAATAAAAGTTATTAAAAATATATTATATTGGATTAATAAAAAAATAATTCATCACAAAGTAAAAATAATAATGTATGATAATAATAAAATAAGAGAATTTAAAAATAATAGTGCATAATAAAGTAATATATATGTAAAAAAATAAGTTATCGAAAATTTAACCAAATGTAACAATAATCTCAATAAAAATAACAAATAATAATAAATTACTATTAAACTAATTAATAGAACAATGGGCTAATTTGGAATTAAAACGGAAATTTAGGGGTAAATCTGAAATAAATAAAAGGGAAGGACCAAATTACAAAGCGCGAATAACATGAGGGCCAAATGGGAAGTATTTCCTTCCCTTAAATCGCAGCGCCTTGACACGGACCAAATTGGAACACATTTCCAATGCGGAGGGACTAGAGGGACAAATAACCCATTTAACCAATAACGTGCGGATCTCCCATGGAGCGGGTCGGGTCGCGCGCAGGTTGCTTGGTAGTACGACGTCATTTTGAGAGCCACTGATTCAGGGCGCAAACGGTGCCGTTTAAACACCCCATAAGAAACAACTTTGAAACCCTAAATGAGGTTGATCTGCCATTAAAACACAGCAAAAAAACTTTATCTTTCCCCTCTCCTCTTGCGCCGTTTCAATCATGAAACCCCCCATCTAAACTCCGATTTGGGCAGAGTAGACGAGGGCTCCATCAATGCACTTGTAAAGGTAAGATTAATCATTCTTTCTTTCTGGTGCCACAACCTCGAGGACCCCTCCAACTCTGATTTCAGACGGAGTGAACGGAGCCCTGACGGTGTGCTCACGATGGTAAGAATCTCTCTCCCTTTCTTTTTCTTTTCTTTGCCCACGATTAACTGAAATTAAAGCTTCAAAATCCCGACAGAAAACGAAAGAAATAAAAAGAAATAAAATTAACAAATCAATAAAACAATCACCTTTTTGAACTTTTGATTTTTTTTATTGCTTTCTCATTTTTTTCAATTTCAGTGTATTTATATTGTCTCCCCATTCTGTTCTATTTGCCATCGGTTTATATACCGAAAAGATACAGAATAAAAATCATCAAATAAAAGAAAAATCAAAATCTGTCATTCTCTTTTGTTTTTTTTTTGCTTCTTTGTGTGTTGTTGGTCCGTTTTGCTGCTTGCGTTTGTTTGTCCTTCTTGCAGGTACGGCATACGGAGGGTGGACGTGGCATGTACGGAGGCGCGCGTGAGGCCGAGGAAAAGCTCTGGTGGCTGCGGTGCTGGAGCTGTTAGGGTTTTTGACTTATGGTTTAGGCTAGTCGGGCCAGGGTATTGGGCTTAGGTTTAGGCTAATTGGGTTTAGTGTTTGGGCCACTTGAGCCCATTGTAATTTAGACTGTGGCCTATTTAAAATTTGGTTCTATTTTTATTTAAAATTGGGCCGGGCAAATTGTGTATTACACTACTTGTATGGCCTGGGTTCCTACACCATCCGCACAACTTCTGTCTCTTGGCTGTTTCTTGGATATCCATATTGTTACGTATTCTAGTGGAGCAAAGTCGACCATTTGGCTTGCGACACAATTCTTTATCCGGTAACAGCTTAAAGGGAGCAAGCGATACAGATGGCCACTTACGTTCATCTGAGAACGGTGGGAATATGTGTCCCCAGACGTTGTACATGTTTTGTAATTTGTACACTTCGTCGACATAGCTTATCGGATCCAGACGAAGATTCTGACAAGCTGCAATTACATGAGTGCATGGATAACGAAGTGTGTCAAACATCCCACAGTCGTAAGTCCTATTTCGCAAGTGTACACGATATTGCGCGCCAATAACACCTTGGTGAGGTCTGTCAAACTCTGTTAAGCGAAACCGTAAGTTTTCTCGATCGTGACAAACTATGTGCATGGTGTTCGCCCGCGCTTTCGCCTTGTTAATTTCTTGCACTACCTTACCACACCATACATGGCCTCCCTACATTTGGCTTGCATAACTCGCTGCTCGCTTTGGAAATAGTGTCGCTAAACGAAAATATGTCTCTTGCACAATCAATGTTATCGGTAGATGACGCGTTCCTTTTAGAATAGAATTTATGCATTCAGCCAGGTTTAAGGTCATATGACCATATCATTGGCCACTGTCGTATGCTTGTGCCCACAGTTTGAAAGGTATGTTACAGAGGCAGTCCGCGCCTTCGCCGTTAATTGAACACAAAACTGCCAACATCTCATGAAAACGGTCTTTACTTATTTCATACCCTGACAATATAAGTTTATAGCCAATATTACATACCACTCTTTCTTTTAGAATAAATTCAAAATGACAAACGAAATTATATTAATAGAGACTAAATACCCATGTTGGTCACTTGTCGTTGTTCACTTTTAAATGGATATTGCCTCTAGTAGTTAGAAGCAACGTGCCTTAGGCAATACCGATGGTATGTGCGCTGCCATAAGCTTCCCTGTCGCTTAATTGCGGCTAGTATTCTGGTGCCCCAATCTGAAATAAAACAGATATCATGTTGGGGGCACACATGCCTCTTTAACCTAGATAGAAAGAAATCCGAGTCATCAGCTGACTCCCCCGGTGTTATTGCAAACGCAATTGGAAGAATTCTCCCACTACCATCCTGTGCCACTGCTAGTAATAGCAGATGGGTATATCTACCAAACATAAAGGTACCGTCAATTTGTACCAATGACTTGCAGTATAGAAATACGTCTCAGCATTACTTAAAGGTCCAAAATAGGCGTTTGAACACTTGGCATCCACATAGCAATCGACCATTGTAATACGCATGTTCCGTTTCAAGGTCTATTATGCAACCTGGGACGTATCTCTCTAGCACTTGACACCACTGCCATATTTCATTATATGAAGCATCTCACCCATTATGCATCTTCTCCAACGCATTCTGCTTAGCTATCCAAGCCTTGCGGTAAGAGGGCGTGTACCCCATTTGCCTACGAATATTAGTAATTAAGACCAGCACTGAAATCCTTGGATCTGCCTTCACCGTGGGTAGTATTAAGCTAGCTAACATAGCTGAATCCATCTTGGGATGATCTTGTGAAATACATGTCAACGAAGTACGTTAAATAATGAAACATTACATAATAACAATATTATTCAAAAACCCTAAATACTGTACTTGCAGCACAGGTATGTGGACCTTTGTAATTTTTTATCTCCCACAACCTTGTTCTTTTCCTCAACGAGGCGTAGATTTTCCATGAACATGTACTATCTTGCACTGCACACTTCACCTCAAACTTATCAGCTTTGGATTTAACCACGTGGTCGTTAACGCCATTATTGTTGCTATGTTATGTCAATGCACCAATAAAACTATCCTTATTGGAAAAACTCATTACCAACTTCAAATTCACTCGAATCCAAAAGAGAACTTGTACGATCACGTATTCTATGTGGTAGATCTAGAAACTCCAACGCATCATCTGCAGATAGATCGACATTATGCATGTGGGTTGGAGGCTAGTATGCCCTGAATCGTGGATCTTCTTCTTCATCTGAACCCCATTCAACATCTTCAGGTTCAGTTGGAATAGGCTTCGGTTTAGAGAATAATGCAACTTCTGCATCATCGGGCCCGGGCTCTCGAGGTGGATCCACATCAGAGTCATCTTCTAACCCACCATCATATGTAACGTACGCGGTCTCCTCACCTGTGAACGTCGTAGAGAATACATCATCCTTTCTTCTGGGCATTTCATAACGTCCCCAATTGGATGTAGATTGCCAACCACTAGAAGTTGATGCCGTTCCCCAATACGTATTTCCAACATCAAACATCGACCTACCGAGGTGCATGTCTCATCCACTGACGGTGTGTCGTGCAGGGGTTGTGTATTCCATATCGCTACCAAACATGGGCAGTTTTGTGTTTTGTAACCCACTAACCGAGTGTCGGTAGGGGTCGTGTATACCTCTCGAACAGCAGCCGCAAGTGCATTTGGCGATGTAAATTGTACATATAACTCAATATAGGGTGCTTCACTAGCGAGATGAGTTTGCACCATTTCCTCCAAGTTACAAGCACCTTTTATGTCGAATGAGTCATATGTCACCAGATCAACAGAAGAACAAAACCGATACGTAATAGACAGAACTTTCATTAGCGTCGTTCCAAATATTTTACACTTATGCCATGTTTGGTTGGGTGTATTGGCATCGGTGGGCCCCACTAATCCCTCTTTATTCCGTCGTTTGGTTCAATGTATTGCTAATACGCGTGTAATACATTACTTTTCTAATCGGTGAAAACCACCGATTTCTAATCCCTCTCTTTTGCCCAGATTAGATGCCTCTTCAGTTTCCCCTCCCTATTTTACCCTCTGCCTCTTCTGTTCCCCTTTGCCTCTTCTGTTCCTTCCTTCTAACTTCTGCTGATTTGCCCTAAGCGTACATACGAACCGGAAGTGGCAGCTGTTCCCTAAGTGCTAAGAGCAACATATGGAGATAATGACTCATCGGACTTCGACTTCGACCACTCCCCTACGCTGTCTCTTCCTGCCAATTCCAATCCCCAAAAGGAGGAGACGCTGTCGTCTCCTCTCCCTCTGCCTCCTGTTTCAAAAGCGGTTTGATGTTATTCTTTACTATTATTATGCTTAATTCCATTATTAAATAAATAATCTTTAGGTTTTCTTCCTTATGATTCAAGGATATGGTTTTGATCTTTGTTCTTATTGCAAGTAGGTATTGGATTGATTTTAACAAATGGGAGGTTTTTATCAATGATGATCGAACGCGCACCTTTCTTTCACTCGAAGTTGTTATGGGAGGATTACCCGAGGTAAGTGTGCTAGAGTTTTCCTTTTTTCTTTTACTGAAATTGTAATTCTTTTGCATATTGAGCTTGCTTTCATTGTTTATATATATGGACATCTCAAGTGAAAAAGAAAAGCTAAAGAAAGAGGATGATATACCATAGCTTTATTGCCTATCTTATTTTGTATAGAGATGCTTGGGTTTCCAAGTTATGTTTCTAAAAGTGGTATATAATTTAGAGATTGATGCTTCAGTTGGAGTAAAAACTTCTAAATAATGTTTATTTTGCACTGGTTTGTCATACTGGTCGGGTATTTGTTCTATTCTCATTTCCTGACAATTAAGTATTTAAGTCGTATCTGCTCTTAGTAGGATGGCTATATTATGTAGAACAAATCGGGATGCTCATCTTGCAGTTCTTTTTCTTTTCCCTCTATATTCCACTGTTCTTTTATTTCCAAATAAATGGCATTTACTTTGTTGCAATTAACTCGCAGATAACTAAGCAAATTCAGGCTGTTAACGAGGTTTACAAGTTTCACAATCTTCCCGAGTTCTATAAGGTCTATGCCGTTATAATTAATTGCCAACTCTAATCAATACTTTATAAAATGCAGAGCAATGATCTTATTCTTATATCATATTATTTGTTAACCTACAGGATCCAAGGCCTCATATATCATTGGCTTGGGCACTAGGTGACGTTAGTGGTTCCCTTAACAAGTCGTTCGTACAACTGAAATTGTTTCTTTTCAGAGGGATTATTATTGTGAAGTTACGGCGAGGGCAAGAACTGAGGCTGAGGGCAATTGCGAGGAAATGGATAGGGAAAGATCACGCCAAATGGTCACCTGCTGCGACGATGACTTTTATGTATGAACCTGAGATTCATATCAATGAAGATTTGATGGAAAGCTTGACGCTTGAAGAGAAGCTAAGCTTTGTTGAGAGTAGTCCAACTAAAGTCTTTGACATTGACCCAAATACCCAACAGGTATGCTATGCCTTTACTTTCTACATCATTACATCTATTCTAACAAAGAAATTGTTTGGGATTAAACTTTGGGTTGTGTTGGCTATCACTAGAGCTTCTGGATTATTAAAGCAATTGCTGGTTTTGATTAATTACATCTATGGTCTGTCCAATAGGAGGATTGAATTGCTTTGCACGTCAACAAGGTCTTTCCTTTTAGAGTTTCTAGTTTGCTTGAGCTTAAAATGTGGATATGTTTTAGTAGCATTTTGTCTTTATATGTTTCTTACAAAAGTTCCTCTTATGTGCCTTTTACTTTTGTGAATCATGAGGATATTGATAGAACTTGAGCTTCAGTTTAGGTTTCTGGATTGGAGTGTTTCTCCTCTTATTAGGGCTGTTAATACCACCCTGTGTTTATCTCAAAGCTAAAGATACGAGGTGTCAAATTACATTTCTTTCTGCTTTCATTTAAATGGGGCCTGCTTGCTACTGCTGCCATTACTGTGTTGAAAACCTTATTTCTATAGGAAGTCTCCAATGATACCGTAATGTTGTTACTGACTATTATTGCAGTGAGTGTTGGAGCATTTCGGAATTAGTTCGTTTGATTAGTGCTTTTTTGCCTCATATTTTGTGTAGATAGATGTTCTGACTTGCTTGAGCATCATATGTTTCATGTATGTTGAGTGCATTGTTTCAATCCCTATATTGTGAGCCAAAAATTGGAGGTTATGCTATTTCACTACTGCTGCTGTTGGCGCTGCTAACTATGAATTCTATTTTTATCTTGAAAACAGGTTGTGGTGGTTGATCCAGAGGCGTATACCTATGACGATGAGGTGCTAAAGAAAGCTGAAGCTATGGGCAAGCCAGGTATTGTAGAGATATATGCCAAAGAAGACAGATTCATCTTTACAGTTGAATCCACTAGTGCGATCAAAACTTCTCAGTTGGTTCTTAATGCTATAGAAATCCTGAAACAGAAGCTGGATGCAGTTTGCCTGTCTGAGGATACTGTGGAAGCTGATGATCAGTTTGGTGAACTAGGTGCCCATATGCAAGGAGGATGATCTGCTTGTAATTAAGAACTAGCCATTGACATTTGTAGGTTTCAGAAAAGGTGTGTTTACATCTAACTAACTTCCTTTTGTTTAAAACTCTTGAGATATTTTGGATACAAAGGACTACTTGTTTTCCTCGATGAAAATTGTCAGCTATATGCCATTTGTTTTAAACTTAAAAGCCAGCAAAGCATGGACTGGCAAATGATTTAGCCTGTAGCTTATTACTTTGTCCAAACTATCAGCCTTTGTATTTATGTTTCTGCTTTGTTGTTTCTTCCCACCAGTGATTCATCAGTGAGCTTTTAGCTGGTTGAAATGTATAGTAGCATTTCGCTTTTTGCCTCTATTGTATGTCGAGATTAAGTTTCCCTTTGGCTTCGTCAAGTTGTCATCTAGGTTTAAAAATGGTGGCTACAACTACAGTAAAAACTTATATGACTACAACTTTATTACTCCATTCTTATTCTGCTTCTCTACTTGAGCCTTTATGGAAGTCTTCAGAATTAAATTGACGGTCAAACTGATCAAACCATCAATTTTCGGTTCAATGAGTTCGTCCATCTTTAATCACGAGTTCAATTAAATTTTTTCTTGGTTCAACTGATTTACACTTATTTGTGAATCAATTGATCTAATTTGAACCGATACAGTTGAAACTAAATTTTACTTAATTTATGTAAATCTTGGCGGTCCAAGAATTCTCTTATCAACTTAAACATAAAACAAGCCAAAATAATACAATGATACGTTTAATAATCGTCTTCCTTGGCACGTATGTTTGGAACTCGGATTGAGTGTTTATGCAGAATATAATTCTCAAGTTATATTTTGATTTTAGTAAATTCATATAAGAACATTTTATTATTAAGAATTTTATGAAATTATATATCATTATTAAATTATATTTAATATTAATTATTTTAAATTGTATAAATTCATATAAGAAAATTTATTATCAAGAATTTTATGAAATTATATATTATTATATTATATGTAATAATTATTATTTTAAATTATACAAATTCATAAAATATAATTTATTAGTTATAATTATTTTAAATTTTATTAAATCATATATTTTAATTAAAATATATTTAATATTAATTATTTCAAATTTTCTTTTATAGTATCATATATTATGATTTGAGTAAATTCATATAAGAATATTAATTATTAAGAATTTTATTAAATTATATATTTTAATTATAATATATTTAATAATAATTATGTTTAAATATGATTAAATTATTTATTATTGATAATAATAATCTTATTAAAATTTAAATAACAATAACAATAATCATTTACCAAAACAAATTTATGCTAAGGGTATTCTAGTCATTTTAGTTTTTTCCATTATGCTATTATTACACCTCTATTCCATTCAACCAAACACAAGATTACTATTACGCCTCTATTCCATTACATTCAACCAAACAGTTGATTTGCTATTACACCTCTATTCCAATACACCTCTAATCCATTACACCTCTAATCCAATATAGCGAACCAAATGTGCCCTTAATTCTTTTACGAAGTTCTGTCAAATCTATGTTCTAGTTAAAAACCAGTCGCACTATATTCTCCAATAAAAAAATAACACCGTTCTCAGTGTAACGAACCTTACCATCATAGTAAATAACAGCACTAATACGTTCACTCATATTCAATTTCTATCCTTCTTAGCCTCTTTAATTTTTTTGCTGTAACTTATGCAATCTAAGAAAAACTTTTGGCTCATTTATAGCCTCAGGCCAAATAGGAACTACTATAGCAAAAAGCATCCACGTGGGAGCTTCATTCAGTACTTTTGCTAACAAAGCATCCTGCTTAAAGCGTTATTGACACTATTTGCTCAGAAACGTCCTCTCGAAATTATTTTTTCAGGAACTACTGTAGCAAAAAAGCATCCACGTAGGAGCTTCTTTTAGTACTTTTGCTGACAATGCATCCTGCTTAAAGCGTTTTTGGCACTATTTGCTCAGAAACGTCTTCTCGAAATTATTTTTTCAGGAACTACTGTAGCAAAAGAGCGTCCACGTGGGAGCTTCTTTCAGTACTTTTGCTGACAATACATCCTACTTAAAGCGTTTTTGCCACCATTTGCTCAGAAACGTCTTCTCAAAATTATTTTTTCAGTAAATACTGTAGCAAAAAAGCATCCACGTAGGATCTTTTTTAAATTAACAAATAATTTAATTAAGTAACCCTAAACCCCAAACCCTAATTTATTTAAGTTTTTCCTTAAAACCCTAAACACTAAACCTTAATCTAAATTGTTTAAAATTTATAATTAATTTACTCAAGTAACCCTAAACCCTAATTTGTTTGATTTTTCCTTAAAAACCCTTAACACTAAACCCTAATATGATTTTTTAAAAATTTATAATTAATTTAATCAAGTAACCTTAAACCTTAATTTCATTAATTTTTCTTTAAAAACCATAAACACGAAACCTTAATCTAATTTTGAAAAATTTATAATTAATTTAATTAAGAAACCCTAAACCCTAGCCCTTATTTATTTAATTTTTTCCTTTAAACCCCTAAAACTTTAAACCCTAAAACCTTAATCCTAAACCCTAAACCATAAACCCTAAACCATAAACCCTAACCCTAACCCTAACGCAGAGACACAGGGAAAACGCTTCCTCAAGGAAGCGTTTTGTCCACGTGGACACAAAGCGCGCCCTCAAGGACGCGTTTTCTGTACATGTGGACAAAGCGCTTCCTTGAGGAAGCGTTTTCCTACTTTGTCACATGACAACGCACTGTCGTGGACGCATTTTCTGGGAAATAGGCCCATTCCGGTAATTAATTTTTTACCTAGCCTATTTCGGTAATTTAAAAAAAAAGACTTTTATTGGTATTTTGCCCAAAAATTACAATAACATTCTCTTTTTACTTTTTAGAAAAACATAAAGATAATAATTTACCTTCTCTACTAATTTCACCTTTTATTCTTACTTTAAATTAAATTTTATCATTAACTTTTCATAAAGAGTCAAAACGTTTTTAACAGATATAATGACTAAAAAATATTAAAATTTTGATAATGTTGACGTGATAATCCGCATGATAACCCACGTGTATTTCATACTTACATGTAGATTTGATCATGGATTGGGCCACCCGGCCTGAAGACCCACTCGAAATGTGGGAGGGCTTGGGTAAAAATATAGGCCCAAAAAATGGGCTTGAACAAAAAATAAGGTCCATTTAAAAAATAAGCCGAGATTCGGGTAAGACATTTTTGGCCCGGGCTCGATCCAGCCCAACCTGAATTCATTAAAGGACAAAAAATTTGCTCTTTTCTTTTGTTTTTGAATGTTATTTTCTTGTTATTTTTTTCCTATTTTGCTACCATTTTACTATTATCACTACACCAAAACAGGCTTTTAGCGGCATTTTTAGTGGCGTTTGAACAAAAAACGCCGCTAAAAATCGAGCATTAGCAGCGCTTTACATAAAACGCCGCTAAAGATCGAGCATTAGCTGCGCTTCCAAAAAAGCGCCACTAAAAATTAGCATTAGCAACGTTTTTTGGAAAAACGCCGCAAAAAAACCTATGCCCAATGGCATCGTTTTCTGACCATTTGGTTCTTTAGCGGCGTTTTTGAAAAAGCGCCTCTAATGCTCAGAGATTTAGCGGCATTTTTGGAAAAGCGCCGCTAATACACAGATCTTTAGCGGCATTTTTGAAAAAGCGCCGCTAATGCTCAGGCTTTTAGCGGCGTTTTTGAAAAAGCGCCGCTAATGCTCAGGCTTTTAGCGTCGTTTTTGAAAAGCGCCGCTAAAAGCCTGATAAAGCGCCGCAAAAACATTTTATTTCTCTATTTACTATTTAATTTGTTTATTTATATTAATGCAAATTATTTTTAATTGAATATTTGTTAAAAATGGATAAATTTGAAATAATGACACGTAGAAATAATTTGAAATAAAAAAACATAGAAAAATATTTGTTAAAAATAGAAAAATTAAAATACTATTATTTAAAATAATTTTAAAATTTTTTGGGTACATGACTAATTAATTTTTAATTTATATATTAAATAATTTCATATATAATTGTAAATGATACGATAGTCTTAATTTTAGAATATTTAATTAATTATCATTATAGTTCAGGGTTTAATATATATGTTTTAAGGTATATGTTTTAGGGTATATGGTTAATTTAGGATTTAAGGCTGGTTTAGGAGTTACAATTTTAAGGTTTATAGATTATGGAATTAGGGATTATGGATTAGGGATTCTGGTTTAAGGGTTGTGATTTAGGGGTTAAGGGTTAGGTATTAGAGATTAAGAGTTAGAAATTTAGGGTTTATGAATTCGGTGTTAGGATAGGGTTTAGGGTTTAGATTAATTAGTTTTTTTAATTTATATATTAAATAAGGTTTAAGGGTATTAGTTAGGGTTTAGGGTTTAGGATTAGGGGTTGGGGTTAGAGGTTAAGAATTAATGATTTAGGGTTTAGAGATTCGAGGTCGGGTTAGGGTTTAAGGTTTAGATTAAGTAGTATTTTTTAATTTATATATTAATTAAGTTCTTATATAATTGTAAAAGAGGGGTTAGGGGTTTAGTGTTTATATTTTATGATTTAGGGTTTAGAAGCTAGGGGTTTAGGGTTTAGGGTTTAGATTAATTGGTGTTTTTAATTTATATATTAATTAATTTCTTATATAATTGTAAAAGAGATAATATTAATTTTAATATATTAAAATTATAGTTATAGTTTAAATTATTTAAGATATAATAGATCAATTTTATATATATATTAAATGGTTTAGGATTTAAGGTTTACTTTAGATTTGTTAAATGATAAAATTTTATACAATTAATTAATGTTTTTATATTTAAAATTATTTAATGTAAATTTAGATTAAATGGTTTAAACCATTTGATATATTTAAATATTATATTTTGAGAGTACTTAGTTTTTTTTTTAAAATTTAATTTATAAAAAATAATAATAAAAAATATTTTATACAATAACTTAACTAATAATTGTTAACAACAAAATAAAAGATTTTTAGAAATAAATATTTTTTTGTGGCATTTTTTTAAAAAAACGCTGCAAAAATACTTACCTAAAAACATAATAAGCTAACCAAAACTTGACCGACGTTCTAACATTTAATACATCTAAGTTTCATACAATCTTATTCACAACAAAAATATCCAAACATGATTTTTAGCTTGTACATAAACATTCTATATACATGCCACAAGTAACCCAACTATAAAACTTCAAAAATCAACCAAATCAAGTGACAGTAGGTGCAAGCTCCTTGTTGATCCGATCGACACGTCTCGAATGTCCACAGTCTACAAAAAAAAAATACGGATAAGTATATCAAATACTTAATAAGCTCATACAATTTAAATATCACTTACCTCTAATCCTATAATATACAAAACTCAAATTGAGATATAATTTAACCTATCAAAATTCAATCCACATCATTAAAATAGGCAACATGCTTGAGCTCAATCATATGAACATCTATAATTATTGTCAATTCCAAGTAAACCAACTATAATCCCATAATCAAATCACATAAATTCTTTAATCAATTTCACAAATAAGTTTCCAAGACTTTAAAGGCAACCTTCTCAATTAAATTTCGTAAAATACCTTAACATACAAATGAAAACAGTAGTACCCGGTTACCTAATAGAGTCAACCTACACGATAATTTGCTTGGCCAATGTTTAATATTCTATATTCTCTAGTTCGCAACATATGTAGGACTTGGGAACCTAAATCATTATTCTCCAGTCCGCAACATATGCAGGAGTTGGGAACCTGGGCAAAAATCACAAGTTCGTATACGAGCATTTACTAATTTCGTCGGGACATACTGAGGTACATTATAAATCCAGACCAACGACAATAAATGTCAATAATCTTAGTTTCAAAAAAATAAATGAGTAGCTTCATAATATATGAACTTACTTCACAAACTGGTAACGATTCAACTATTAGGGACTAATCGACAAAATTTCCTTTTCCTCGTACGTCCTTCGACCATTGAGATTATTGATCTAAAATTTAATTTAGTTTAATTAATCACTCCAAGCAACATAAAAAAAAATTTAAATCTCATGTCCCAATTCAAGTTTATTTATACTAAAACCTCTCAACTTTTACATTTATCACAATTTAGTCCCTAAAACCAATACTATTATAATTCTACATTTGAGTTTCAATTTCAAAATCAACCTCAATTTAGTCCTCCAACAGTCCATTAATACACAAAAAATTAGAATTTTCCTACACATTTGAACTTATTGTATTTTAGTCCCTATGTTCAAAACTAACAACTTTTATTTTACAAACGAGTCTATTAACATATCTAAAATTCAAAACTAACCAAATAACCATAAAAGCTTTAAGAAAACATCAATGGAAACTTTAACAAACTTAAATAGTTTCGCAAACTAGTCCTGAGTTAGCTAAATCAAGCTCCCGGGATTCCAAAAACATAAAAATTACAAGAAACTTGCTTGAATTCACTTACCAATTGAAGAAACAAAGTTGAAAATAAAACCCTAAGCTTCCCCCTAACATATGGCCATGGAAGAAAAGAAAGATGATAGTTTATTTTTCTTAAAATAATTATACCATTAACTAAGTTTAATCATCCTTAAAAAATAAATAATGTCATCGTCCATGAACTAATGTGATAACAATGGTCCATTTGCTTAATTAAACCCCTAAACACTAAAAAATTCTGTAATAGTTCACTTTTGTTAAGTTTACAATTTAAACTTTTTTTCTTAATTAACTATCTAAATATCAAAATTATCGGACCAAATTGTAATATGACATTCATATAACTTCGTAGATTTTAAATAAATAATATTTTCTAACTCACACATCAGAATTGAGGTCCTGAAATCATTGTTTCTGACACCACTAAAAAATAGGATGTTTTAGAGTTCCTAAATCCTCATTGTATGAATGTCCTTATCCTTCTTTATAATAGTCACTTTGATGATGAATTGTTCAACTAAATACCTAAGCACTTTTCTAACTAGCTTAACTTAGGAATAATCTTCATTAAGAGCAATGCTTGATTTGTTATGTCACATAATTTTGCATAGACATTAGACAAAAATTTGTTCTTTGGTATCCTCAAGGTTTCAAGCTTTATTGACAACATTCGTAGCTTGGAGTGCTTGATAATCTTGGTTCCTTTATGAGCAGTCTCAAGGACAATCCAAGCTTCTTTAGAAGTAGTACACTTAGAGACATATTGGAACTATTAGGGGTCTACTTCATTAAAGATCATATTGAGGGCTTTAGCTTTTTCATTGGCCAGCTTGTCCACGTTACCAGTTCACGTGACTTCAACCTTTGGGGTCTTCATACAACTCACATCAGTTCTTGGAGGCTCCTAATTTGTTAATATTAATCGTCAAACTTTCTCATCTATGAACTTAATGAACATCTTCATTTTTGTTTTCAAGTATGAATAATTCATGCCATCCAATGTTAGGGTCTTTTGATTGATGTTCTTTCCATCTTTTCAGCAAATCAATGACTTGATTTCGTACATTACAGAATAAACAAGATTTTTTTTATATAGACATATATTGGCTTCTCAAAATTAGAATCAATGTGAACTCCAATCTCCTTTAATTTATCTTAATCCAGTCTTCAATATGAAATCAAATAAAAAAAATATGTTCTAGGAATAAACTTCTTAAGAAAACAAATCTCTCTAAATAAGAAAAATCAATCATATTGAAAGTCTTCAAATTTGATTTTTTTTCACATTTTAACGTAATAAAATGATACAAAAATTCTTCGTGTATATGCATTAAAATATTCAAAAATATTTTATCAAAAGATATCAACTACATAAAACAAGTTGTGTAGTCATCCAAACACAATTAAGTTGCAACCGGAGTTATATACTACAAGTGTAAGTGACATAAACACATTAGAAATGAATAAAACGGTTTCACGCAAATAAACATTTTAGAAAATATGAATTTGGTTTTCAAAATATAACGACTTCGAATATTTCTGCTCCAACCTATGTTTTTCTGAAAGAAAAAAACTATTTAAGGTTTCAGTAACAAATATAACAAGAAATATGTTTTTATAAAATATGAACTCTTTTTGAGTAATAAACTATATGAGGTTTTAACGTGATAAGGTTAGATGCGAAAACCCTTCTTCATAACACCCCTAGATCCAACCATAACGTCTAAGCCGGGTTTAAGGTGTTACATTTAGTGGTATCAGAGCCAGGTTACAAAATTCGGGCTGCGAATTTTAGTTTAAAATTGTATTTGTAAAGGAATCGATTTTCTACAAATTTATTTTTTTAGTAAAGTATATGGTACACTAAGTCTCCGGTGCTGATCTTGTAAGCACTTCTAAACTTAAAAATACTATAGTTAGAATTGTCTGAAACTATACCGAGTTAGTTAGAGACTAAAACTTCTGAAAGATTTCTGAAACTTCTTATAAATACTTGAAGCATAATATACTTGCTAATAAATACCGAAACCGATGCATAAAAAATTTCATAATGTAGATAAAACTTTGAAAGCAATGAGCGCTCGTGGAACACGTGGTCGTGGTGTTCGTAGGCACGGTGGGTGTCGTAAGAGGACTCGAGTTAAGTCTTTCTCACTGGGTAGTATGCCTAATTTGGATGCGAGCGAGACTCCAGCTACACCTACTGTCGAGATCAGGTCTTAAAGTGGCTCGGCTAGGGACGACGCACTGTCCTAAGCCATGCTGAGAGTTTTAAAGAGGGTCATTGGACCCCATTCTGGATTTGAAAGCCATGGGTCGATAATTGAACGAATCTGGTCTAATAGTGCTGAATTGTTTAAGGGTGTCATTGGAGTCGCCCTTATCGTACTAGAATACTGGTTGGAGGTCACTGAAAAAATAATGAACGATATGGACTACACTCCTGAGCAGAAACTGAAGGGTGCAGTTTTTTTGCTTCGCGACGAGACATACTAGTGGTGGTTATTGGTTGAGGAGGGTACTCAATTGGATCGTCTTAATTGAGATTATTTCAAAACCACCTTCTAGGGGAAGTATGTGGGTGCGAGCTATGTATATGCTCGTAGGCGTGAGTTTATAAATCTCACGCAAGGTGATAGGACTATGGCCAAATCTGAGGCCGAATTGCTAAGACTGAGCCACTGCGCTTGATGGATGGTAGCATCTGAATACGAAAAGTATGTCCAGTTTGAGGATGGTCTGAGGAACAGTGTAACGATTTTGATAGCCCCGTAACGAGAGTGAGAGTACACCGCTCTGGTGGACAATGTGAAGATCGTCGAATAGGTTAAGCACGTAGAGTGCCAGAATAGAGACTGAGAGAGGGGCAAGAATAAGAGGGATTTAGAGCCTTTTAATTCTCTTCAGAGGTCTAAGAAACGGGCTACACCTGATGGGCATTCTAAAGTGAAAGTTCTAGTTGCTCCTATTAGGGTTCAACCATGCAGTGACTATGGTAGGCGTCATCCGGACAAGTGTAGGAGGAGATTGGGGGCATGTTTGCATTGTGGGTTGATGGAACATCGTATTAGAAATTGCCCATAATACTCAAGCTTTTAGTGGCGTTTTTGAAAATGCGCCGAAAAAGCGTCGCTAATGCTCAGGCTTTTAGCGGCATTTTTGATAAAGTGCCGCAAAAACATTTTATTTCTCTATTTACTATTTAATTTGTTTATTTATATTAATGCAAATTATTTTTAATTGAATATTTGTTAAAAATGGATAAATTTGAAATAATGACACGTAGAAATAATTTGAAATAAAAAAAACATAGAAAAATATTTGTTAAAAATAGAAAAATTAAAATACTATTATTTAAAATAATTTTAAAATTTTTTGGGTACATGACTAATTGATTTTTAATTTATATATTAAATAATTTCATATATAATTGTAAATGATACGATAGTCTTAATTTTAGAATATTTAATTAATTATCATTATAATTCAGGGTTTAATATATATGTTTTAAGGTATATGTTTTAGGGTATATGATTAATTTAGGATTTAAGGCTGGTTTAGGAGTTACAATTTTAAGGTTTATAGATTATGGAATTATGGATTATGGATTAGGGATTCTGGTTTAAGGATTGTGATTTAGGGGTTAAGGGTTAGGTGTTAGAGATTAAGAGTTAGAAATTTAGGGTTTATGGATTCGGTGTTAGGATAGGGTTTAAGGTTTAGATTAATTAGTATTTTTTAATTTATATATTAAATAAGGTTTAGGGGGTAGTAGTTAAGGGTTTAGGGTTAGGGGTTAGGGGTTAAGAATTAATGATTTAAGGTTTAGAGTTTTAGGGTCAGGTTAGGGTTTAAGGTTTAGATTAATTAGTATTTTTTAATTTATATATTAATTAAGTTCTTATATAATTGTAAAAGAGGGGTTAGGGGTTTAGGGTTTATATTTTATGATTTAAGGTTTAAGAGATAGGGGTTAAGGGTTTAGGGTTTATATTAATTGGTGTTTTTAATTTATATATTAAATAATTTCTTATATAATTGTAAAAGAGATAATATTAATTTTAATATATTAAAATTATGATTATAGTTTAAATTATTTAAGGGATAATAGATCAATTTTATATATATTAAATGGTTTAGAATTTAAGGTTTACTTTAGATTTGTTAAATGATAAAATTTTATACAATTAATTAATGTTTTTATATTTAAAAATATTTAATGTAAATTTAGATTAAATGATTTAAACCATTTGATATATTTAAATATTATATTTTGAGAGTACTTAGTTTTTTATAAAAATTTAATTTATAAAAAAAATAATAAATATTTTATAAAATAACTTAACTAATAATTGTTAACAACAAAATAAAAGATTTTTAGAAATAAATATTTTTTGTGACATTTTTTAAAAAACGCTGCAAAAAATAAGCAATAGCGGCGTTTTTCTCAAAAAAAAATCATTTTACTTTACAAAATTGCGCCATTTTACCCAAAATTTCCCCCGTAAAATCCCTAATCTTCCCATGGCCGACAATGTTTTGAAATTTGTGTGATTATTGTAATTATTATTTTTAATTTTTTGTCCGGTCGCAGCTCTCTTTGAAGTTTGTACTTTTATTATTGGTATGTGTGTACTTTTATTTTATTATTGGTTTAGATCTCATTTATTGTTCTTTCGATTTTGATGATACAGGCTCCGTGAGCTGAAACAACTTGGTAAAGAATGATTGACTCAAAAAAATCAAACCTTGATGTTTCTTAGTCTATGCCAAATGCAAGAACTAAATCTACTTATTGTTTCCATGTTCCTATTCTTGTTTGCAGCAAATATGCCATAGAGATTTGAAATTAGAAAATACCCTTTTAGATGGAAGTCCTGCACCTCGTTTGAAAATCTGCGATTTCGGTTACTCTAAGGTTTGGGAATAATTAATTATATATAGTCCATCTTAAGTGTCAGTTGCTTTATGATTTTCCAATCATTAAGTTGTTTTTTTAACACTTGGTGTAGTCATCTCTGTTGCATTCAAGACCCAAATCAACAGTTGGAACTCCAGCATATATAGCACCGGAAGTTCTGGCGCGGTGAGAGTATGATGGAAAGGTATTATTTCAACTGTATAAAAAATAAAAGAAGAAGAAGTAATATCTGTGTGAAGTTCCAAATTACTAATTAGTAATTGGCCTTTGTATGTGAAATAACTGTCCTTTCGGATCTGCACTTTATTGTATGTTCTGCACAAGGTGGGATTGTTGTGTTGGTTGTTACTAGGGGTAATGAGTTTTGGCATATGGATATACAGATCTGTGTGTTTGTGTTCGTCAGCAATGAGATACAGCTTAATTGGTATATGAAGAGTTTCCACAAGAAATGCTTAAAGCAATATTGCTTCCATTTTTGTCATGACATATTAAGCCTTTTCCACAAAAAAATGATGGCCTTTTTGCCATTACATATTAAGCCTTTTCTACATCTGACATGATGGCACATGTAGGGTGATTGAAAATGAGTATTTAGGTCTGAGAAATGGCATACTGGATCAATCAGCCATACTGCTTTCAAGCCATGGTTGTCTAACTTACATGAACTGCAAAGTAAGTCAAACTTTTTGTAGTAATTTTAGGAATAACATATCCTTGTTTTGAAGTGTTAGATCTATTTTTGTTAGCTTGGCACTGCTTATGCTTAATTTAGTCTTCATACAATTGCTATAATTTGGTTATCAGCCAGATTTATAATTGTTTTCTATTTTTATTGATTTATGTAATCAATCTCAATTCTGCTTTTTGCAAATTAATACTATTGTTTCTTGTTAAAAAATTGAATAGTTTAGACAATCATTAGAAAGAATGCCTATTTGTGACACATGGAAGAGCTATGATTGAGATTGTTTGTTAGTATGGTTCAACCTGCTACTAAAGTTGCACATAATTGTTTGTTATATTTTTTTTTTGAGCCTTAATGGCTATATATATTTTTTATTTTTAACGTCTCCGTTGTTTACCAAGTTTGTTGGTTTATCTAATCATTTGGTTTTGCATCCTTTAGATATTAAAGGTGTAGTTGAGGATTCAATCTCTTCAAGCTGGAAAAGCCAAGGCTTAGCACTTCTTCAAGTGAAGTGTTATTTAATGTTGTATTCCATGGTCGTTTATCTTAGTCGGAACTTGAATTTTTGTAGCTACATTGTGTACTAGCTTCTTTAACCATGATTGTTAATTATTACGTGTTTTGTAGCTTCTTTTATATTTGGCCGATTTAATATAGATCAGATGAGCTGTGAGATAGATTGCTCATTTATTTAAACATAATATTTTAATTCTAAATTTAAATTCATTAATTTTTATATTTAGCTTTAAATTTTAAATTTTAATAGAAAATTTAATTTAATTATTTTTTTATCCTTAAAAGTATATAGTTTAAAGTTTAAATTTCAAAAATAAAACATAATATAATATTTATCATAGAAATAAATATTATTTAATTAATTTTTTTAAAAGCATGTTTTTAGTGGCGTTTGTGAAAAAGCGTCGCTAAAAGTCATTTTTTATAGCGGCGTTTGTAATAGAAGCGTCGCTAAAGGTCATGATTTTTAGCGGCGTTTGTAGCAAAAGCGCTGCTAAAGGCCATGATCTTTAGCGTCGTTTGTGGCAAAAGCGTCGCTAAAGAGCATGATCTTTAGCGGCATTTTGCGCTAATGAAAGCGCCGCAAATACTTTTAGCTGTGCTAAAAAGCGCCGCTAAAGGCCTAAAAAAATGCCGCTAAAAGCCTGTTTTGGTGTAGTGTATGTTGCTACTATTTTGTTGTTATTGTTTGGATATTGTATAAAACTTATTTTATTGTTAATTTTGTTATTATTTTAAAGACATTTGTTAATTTTGTTATTATTTTAGAGGCATTTGCTTGTTAAGTTGCATTTATCTTAGTGTTATTTAAGTCCACATATTTTTTAAAATTTATTTTCAATTTGTTGGAAAATATTTATTTTGATGTTTTTAGTATTTTTGATGTATTATATATATTTAAAAATTATATAAAAATAATATAAAAAATTAATATTGGAGGGCTGGGTTGGGGCCGGGTTTTAGCATTTTTATCTAGGTTGGGCAAAATTTTAAGCTCATTTTTTGGGTCGGGTCAGGCCGAGGCCGGGCCTAATAAATGGGCCTAAATTTTTAGTTGAACCAGGCCCATACTGGCCCATGAGCACCTCTACTTACATGATATTATTTGTCTTATATAACATGTCAACAAATAGTACTAAAAATATAAAAAAATAAGAAATTAAAAATTAAAAATATTTATGAAAATTTCATAAAAATTCAAAAAATTAATATGAAATAGATGCAAACTGCCATGTGAGCTATCATATTTGAAAATTTAATATTTTAATTAGTATTTCTATTTTAAAAAGTTGGTAGTAAAATTAATTCTTTTTAAAATGTTAAGGGTGAAAAATAACTTTAAAAAAATGGACCAAATTGATAAAAATATATAAACATCAATTATGGCCAGGGAAAACTATCTCAAACCTATTATTATTTATTTATTTCTAAAAATTCCATCTATGTCAAGCATATTACAATATTTAGGAATTTTTTGGAGAGTGGTTTCTCTATATGTGGCAATGTTTGATTGGTTGAGGTGGTTTTGTTTTTTTAAATGGAAAACATAGATGGAGTAATGTGATGAGGAATGATACAAGAATCCAAAAGAGGTATGAAGCCTAGAAAACTAAATTATTGTGGAAATATCAGATTCATTATGCTAAATTATATAATCTCATATTTCTTTGGGTGTTAGAATGTTATGACCATTCTCTTCTTCTTCACCAAGTTGAATTAACATATTTTAGTTAAAACATTTTGTTATGCTTTATCACTATCCATCAAAAAAAAAAAAAGAGAGTATAAAATTGTAAAATTTATCAATTTATATGTAAAAGTAGAACAGGTAAAATACAAAATTTTAAATAATTGAATCTAAAGTAAATCTTTTGATATATGATAAAAAATTATCTTAATTACTTGTAATTGATATAGTTGTATTAGTTTAATTTTCATAATAAAGTTTCTAATACATGTATATTATTGGATTAAAGAAAATATACTATTTTTCTTTTTTTCATGACATGTTAAAACTATAAAATTATATTAACCAATTTCTACAACAAAACAATTGTAACAAACTTACCTATAAATCCAACAGTTCGTCACTCATGGCACTTCACTGACAGATAGAAATCATCAACAAGGCTACGTCAAATGGGGGTATTACAATTCTCCCTCCCTAAAAAGGAATTTCGTCATCATCTTGAGTTCTCATATCACAAACACCGGCTGATACCTTCGAACGGGTGTTAGCATAATTTTTACTTGAAGTTCCTTTTACAGAATTCGATCTTTCAGCATTCCTTATTTTCGTCTTACTTTGATTTTTACTACATGCTTGAGCTGTTCAATCATCTTGGTTTCCAGTTCTTAATGGGTAGTCTCTTACCAAATGATTTGGTTACCCAAATTCTCCATCTTTTTCAATCCAACAAAACTTGTCTCAGATATAGTTCGATATTCACCACTATTACCTCAACTTTTTATTACTTACTCTTAAGACTTCTCAAAGCTTGTAACGTTATACACAGATGAATTCAACATTCTTATTGAACTCTATATAGGCTTCTCAAAACTTGTCTTGGATAAGAAATCCAAAACATCGTTTAGTTTTGAAAAAAAAATAATTAGAAACATAACAAAACCAAGTCAAAACTGAAAACATGAGTGTTAAATTAAAACTTACCCCTTATTTCCATTATCTTACACAAATATATATTGAAATATGAGAAAAGAAAATACATTTGTTGGTTTTTCAATTAAATTAAAAACTAAATAAATAAGATAAAATATTTGGTACACTATTATTGAAGTTTTTAGACTCAACAAGGTCAAGGAGTTGACAAGTATCCTATAAGGATATAGTAAAATATTTAAAAATATATTTTAAAACAGACACATTGTAATTTTTTAAGATACTGTTTGTGAAAAAATAAATATATATTGTCAGTATACCAAATACTTAACCCAATAAATAATACACTTTGCAACTTGTGGAGTTAAATAAAACTAACTCTAGGATTGGTGTACGATCCAAAAAAATAAAGTATTTTGGTTGAGTTTGTAAGAGAAACTAATACTTTAAAAACAAATTTAAATTAATATATTTATAATTTAATTTAATTCCGTATATATAACTAATGAAAGTTTAAAAGTACTGAGACAGACAATTTAATTTATTTAAGGTTCGGTATACTAACAATATATATTTTTTATTTCACAAGCAATGTTAAAAAATTAGCATGTGCTTCTTTTTTAAAATATTTTACCATATCCTATAGGACAGTTGTCAACCACTAATTCTACTTGCACATTTTAAAAACTCCACTAGCATATCAAATAATATTCCTTGGAGGCCTTGGATTCAAGAAAATTGACTGTCAAAATGATGCTTTCCTCAAGAAAATTGGCTTTAATATTGTTAAGAAGCCTACTACCTTACATGTGGGCGATTCATCTCGACTATGGAAAGGTATTTGTAAAATCTAGAGCAAAGTACAAGATGGTGTTGTATGGAATGTAGGGAAAGGTTTGGATGTTGATTTTTGGAGAGATAATAGGGTACATGAATAGGGTTCTCTCGTGGACGTTTGTACACGACTTGATTATATACCCATTGACCACATACCTGTAATGGATATGGTATCAGTGAGTGGGAACTGGAATTGCAATGTGATTAAATCTGTTTTGCCGCATCCACTAGTTTTGAACATTTCAGCCTATAAGCCTACTTTCGTTCATGACGTGGTCGATTTTGTGGGATGGGGTAATAATAAGAGGCATACATTTACGGTTCGTTCTACTAACGTGTCTATTTGTGGGATATAGAGGGATAGAAGTGATAAAATATGGCATCATATTTGGCACTTATAGAGACCTCAAAAGGTACAAGTCTTCCTTTGGCTTGCAGATTTAAACAGGGTCCTTACTAATGATGGTCGAGTGAAAAGGCACCTTACTTTTGATGCAAGTTGTAAGGTGTGTGAAAATTCAACAAAAATCATTAATCATATTCTAAGGTTTTGTTCCCCAACTGTGGCGACATGGTTGGTGGTGATCAAATCGAATAAAATACAAGAATTCTTTAACAACAACCTAGAGGATTGGTTCGATATTAACCTATCAGATCCCGATTATTTTGCTTACAATCCTAATGTTTGGTCGACCCTTTTTGGTGTCAATTGTTGGCATCTCTGGATTAGAAGAAAATTTTTTGTTTTTATTGCAAATTTCATTGAATGTGATAGTGTATTGGAGAAGAGCTACAGAATGAGAGATCTTTATCTTCAGTCTAACCATGGGACGGCGAGTTCTTTGAGGCATAGTGATAAATGCTAAAAGTAACATGTTTTAATCTCATTTTAATGCATTTTTGGATGATTATTCGATGTTAATTGTGAATTTTATGCTTCTAATCCTTTAAATTCATGTTTTTATGCTTAATAGAGCATTTGAGAGTAAAAGGAGCGAAAACCAAATAATAGGAGCAAATTACAGAAGCCACAGCGCTGACCCATTCCATAAGGTCGTGTGAGCCACACGGCTTGCCACGCGGCCATGTGGTAGGCCGTGTCGATTTCATGAATTTGCACCTTAAATTGCGGGAAATCACATTTTTTTAGGTTTTTCGGGCATTCTAAGACGTATATATGATAAAAATAAGAATATAAGAGTGAGTCGTCATAGAATATTTAAAAAACAACTCGAAAAACACCATTGAAGCCGATTTTGAAGCATATTTCTATCAAGATTGAAGATTCGCATTTGATTTCTTAGGAAGCCATCATGAGTTTCTTTGTTTCTTATGGTTATATTGTATTTTGAATGTTTTTATTTTTAGGTATCAACTAATTTTCTAAATACCTAGGGGAGATAAACCCTATGATGAATTTTGTCTTTTGATTTTTATTTTACGCAATAAATACTTAGCTTCTTGTTCTCAATTATGTGTGCTTAATTCTTGGTTTAATATTTCTAGATTATTGATCCATGTTTGATGTGCTTAAATCAGAGGAGGAATAAACTCTATTTAAGAGTAGATATTGCGTAATTGAGTGGAGGTGCATGCAACACTAGAAATAGGACAACATAAATCTACCGGATTAGATTCAAATCTAATAGGGGAATCCATAGCACGAGTTAATGCGATAATAGGGGTTTTAATTAGAAAGAAATTTCAATTAATCAACGTAAAGTCAGTTGCTCTTACTCTTAAAAGAGATAATAACATAATTTAGAGATTTCTACGATCAAGTTACTAAATGAAGAAATTGCGTAATTTGGATTGATAGTGACAGATGAAATCTAGGTGAATTCTTTCCTGGGTATTGTTTCGCTTCTTTGGTTGTTAATCATTTATTTTCTGTTTTGTTCTTTGTCATGTTCATTAGTTAATTTTAGTTTTTAATCAATCACTTGAATTTATCGGTTAAATAATAGAAAGACGATAATTACTAGTACTTTTAGTCTTCATAGGAACGATATTTGTTCTCATCGTAGCTATACTATTAATTGATAGGTGCACTTGCCTTAGTCGAATTTTTAGTTAGTCTTACAACGCATCACATAGAAAAACTAAAATTTGCAGATTAGTTAGGTGGATTCTAGTTAAGGATGGATGGCATAAGGTGAACACCGATGGTGCTATTAGTAATGTGTCTGGGAATGCTTTAGTTGATGGTTTAATCCGTGACCAACATGACAATTGGATTCTTGGTTTTTCTAAAACTATTGGCCGTTGTTCTGTACTCAATGTCGAGCTTTAGGGGTGCTCTTGAGGGACTGCAAGTAGCTTGGAATCTAAGGCTAAAAAAGGTGGTACTTGAGATGGATAGTACTGCATTTATTCATTTGAATCAAGCAACTTCAGTAGAATAACATCACTCAGCTATGTTACGAGCTATTAAATATCTATTCCAACTATCTTTAACGGTTAGAGTTACACATGTATTTAGAGAGGGTAATTGGGTAGCCAATGGTTTGGCATCAATGACGTCTTCAAAACCTCTGGTTAGGTATATTTACATACAACCACCAAATGAAATTCTTTAACTACTACACGATGATTGCTCTAGAATAGCTTGGCATTGCCTAGCCTAGCCTAGTTATGATTTTATCCTTCTTCTTGTACCAAAAATATATATATATATTATTCCTTCATTTAATAGCTAAATATATAAAATCATATATACAAAAAAGGTCGGGCCTGGCCCCGGTTCTTCAATGGATCCACCCCGAGAGAAGCAGCGAGGAAAGTACACTGCTTGGACTTAATAAGATTATCACCTATTTAATGTTCTAACTTAAAAACAAAAGGATGAAATTGAAGCTAACAACTCTCCAACTCCAAAGTTAGGCTTTGGAATAAGATTTATAATCATTTCTCACTTGTTCGTCTCTCTCTCTGGTACCTACAAGGTCTTGATTTCTAATGAGAACTCCTTCACTTTCCAGCTTTTGTTTCTGTACAGTATCTGAAAGCAAATTAAAGAAGAAGCCGAGCAAGGGAAAAGCTAAATCATCACTTCCTCAACATCTATGCCGTCGATTTTCACTCGACGAGATCAGAGTTGCCACCAATAACTTTGACTCCCATTTGGTTCTTGGTAAAGGTGGCAGTGCAGTTGTATACAAAGGGCTTTTCGATGACGGGGCTTCGGTTTTTGCTGTCAAATACTTGCTGCTCGGATCCTCACGACAGAAAACACTTGAAGACTTTCGAAATGAGGTGCAGCTACTTTGCCAGCTGCGCCACCAACATATTCTTACTCTGATTGGATTCTGCGATGAGGCCGAAGACGAAAAGATCATAGTGTTCAATTATATGAGTAAGGGATCGCTCTTTGATCATCTCCACGGTACTCGCTATGATCCCCTCCCATGGAAACAGAGGTTAGAGATTTGCATTGGGGCAGCTCGTGGACTACATTATCTTCATGCAGGAGCAAAGCGTGCGATCATCCACCGTGACATCAAGACCAAAAACATTCTTTTGGATGACCAAAAGATTTCTAAGATTGCGGATTTCTCCTTGTCTAAGATCGGCCCTTTTAGTTTATCAAACACTCCCATCAGAATAGAGTTACCTCCTCTGGATGAAATTGAATTGGAAACAAGTCGAACGAGGCTGTTTGGTACTTTGGGTTATGTGGCTCCTGAACTTTTCATTGATACTACTCTTGTGACAGAGAAATCAGACGTTTACTCATTTGGGGTTGTTTTGCTTGAAGTACTTTGTGGTAGAAAAGCAATAAAGTTTGATGCGGGGTACGATAATCATCGACATATAATTTCTTGGGTCAATGAACACCTAAAGATGGACCCATATTTGGAAGGGAAAATAGCCCCGAGTTGCTTACAGAAATTCCTGGACATCGCTTTAAGTTGCGTCCATGTTGGGGAACATAAACGACCTGCTCTTGGTGAAGTGGAGATGACATTAGAGCTTGCCTTGGAGCTCCAAAACAAAGCAGACTCCGAAGTGGAGTGGCATGGAGAAGTTATGTATGAAGAAGTACTTTTCCCTGCATCTGCCTTCACCAATTTCGCTGATTATCAGACTGATGTACTCTGCCCCCATGGAAGTTTTCGTGTCGAAGATGCATATAGCTGCAAACCTGAGGATACATTGTCAGACATTGAAGATCAAATTAATTAGGCATGTTTAAAGCAGATGGGATGTTTCTTAGCATTCCTGACTGTTGTCAATTGAAGATTTGATGGTTCAGAAAGGAGAAATCTAGTTTGTTAAGGCAATTGAATAGAGACAGCCTCTTTAGTTTATTTTCTGCCGTGATTTATTTGTGTTATGGTGTGAAAATAGCTGTGCTTAAGGAGGAACAGTTGACTTTAGATTTAATCAAATGATGAATTAAAAATTTTTCATGTCCTGTGTCAGTTTAGACTCGGTCAATTTTAGACCCTTGCGATGTCAAAGTTTTTATTATGCTGTAAATGGAGATAATTAGATTTAATTATGTTTAGCTCGATTGGCAGGAGGACCCTGAGCTCAAGCGTGTTAAAATGTATTATCTTTTTATTTGTGGGTTGGGAGGGGCTATGGATAATTTTATCTAAATTATTTATTTATGTATTCATGTAGGGAAATTAATAATTTTTAGTAATTTGTTTTTATTAAAAATAAATTTGTTATAAAATAAAGAAAAATAAAGAGAATAAAGAACAAAGAAAATGTGAAAGCAATAGAGAACGTGCTTTATTGATGAAAAGGATGATTACAATGCTTCATCAGAGTCTCTATTTAGAGGCATAATAAGTATAAAAGAAGTAGAGATTACATTCTGATAGTTATTAGAATTTAAGATACATCAAAATTTTATCTTAATCATGATGGATATCCACTTAATAAGATATTCATAACAAAATTTTAATTATAAAATTATTTTTATTAAGTAGTAAATATTTATTTTACTTTTTAAGATTAATCATTTACATCAAATTAATTTTGAATTAAGTGATAATAATAATTTTATTTCAAAAGATTGTGAACGAATATACACAAATACGTCATTTTTAAAATAACAAAAATGTTTTTCTTTTAGCAAGCAAATCGTGCATTTCTCCTAAATAAAATTAATTTGCAAATGAATATATTGATTAAAATATTTAAAAATATCATTTAAAATTAAATTAAGAATGTTATAATTAATAATACCATATTTTTTTTATTATATAATCATAGGTATCCTCATCCATTTTACAATTTGAGTTTAATCTTATTTGGATTGTAGTAATATTCAGGTTAAGCCTTCTCAACAATGTCGACTCCAAAATTCAAATTTAATCCAAATTATAGATTTTTCTAATTAATATTATAGTAAATTTTAGATTTAGTCACTTATATTTAGAATTTATTAGCTAGTCCTAAAGTATTTTTCTAATTAATATTAGAGTAAATTATAGATTTAGTCACTTATATGTGATTTAAATTATGTTTTGGTCATCAAACTTTAAAAAATTAGTTATTAACGTTATCCAAAAATACAATATTGTTATTAATGTTATTAATTTGTTATATTTTGACCATCAAGCCATTAATTATCATTGGTGGTGTAACAACAAAATGACATAACGCATTATACTATTATTTTAAACAACAATTTTAGGTCAAATTGTATAACTTGAAACATCCCAGTTTTGAGGTTAGAGGAATTAAGGTTTGCATAAGTCAGAGACTTTAAGTAGGTTTTTAAGTTTCTCGTGGCGAATTGGAAACAACAATGGGTCTAATGATTCAGTGGTTAGATGTTCAAATTATTCCAAGTCTAGTTCAAGTTTTAATGTGAGCAAAGGGGAAACTTTGTTTTAGTTTTTGGTTTCAACTTTTTCTCTTATAAAAAAAAAAAAGATTGATAGGGTTATGTCTAAATAGGATTGTTTTTATTTATTTTATTTTAATTAGATTTTTAAAGAAAAAAAAGGGGAAAAATAATCCCAAAAACTTCTTTCACGTTCTTCCTCTTTTATTTTCTTTTGTTTTCCCCAATTTCCAGATTTTTTTATTTATTTTCTACTTATTTCTTCCGTTTCTCAATTCTCCTCTTCTTCTTTTTAGTTTCTACATTTTTGTTATTTTTTGTTTGCCAAGGGTGATTGTTCCTGTGTGTTTCGTCTAATTGGATGTTGAATCGGGTAGGTTTTGTCTATTGGGGTTCATGAAAGATTTGCGTCTATTTCTTTTATGTTGTTTAATTGAAATTCTTATAGTTTAGTTTGTATGTGAAATTAAAGTTTCAGAACAGTTTTTGTGGAGGTGAATCAGTTAGTTCTTGGTGCTTGAGATCTCGATTATCAGTTGTGTTTCTGAACTATTAGAGATTAGGGACCATTTAGTTGTCTAAATACACGATTTTCAGCCTGATTCAGTGTGGTTTCGTAACCACACAGGTAGGCACACAGGCGTGTGCGTCACATGGGCGGTCCACACAATCGTGTGACCACTATTTGGGGATTTTATCGTTTTTTACACGGGCGTGTGCCTTGAACACACAGCCGTGTTTCTTAGCCACAATAGCATGTGAGTTTGCCATACAGCCGCGTGGTTCTGTTTTGCAGATTTTGTTTTGTGTTGTAAAACTGACTTATTTTAGTTCCTATGTAATCCAATGCTCGTTTAAGCCATTTTAAATGTGTTTGAGACTCTAGTACTATTTGGTTTCGTGAATGTATATGTACTTAGAGGATCAATTTGATTGTTTGTTTAAGTGTTAATGATGTGATGAATGAATTTGAGTTTCTTGTTGTTATCGTTACTTAATAAATGAATACAAGTGTAACTGATTCTAAACTTGTTCAACTGAATACGTACCTCTGTTTTTGTAAGTCTGTTAGTGAATTGTGTGCATTCCTACATTTGCATAAAAAATATGGGATTTTGGTTGTGAAGAGAAAGAAGACTGATTTGGCAGTTTGACTACAATATTTCTGTACAACGGTTTACCGCATTATATTATACATATGTCAGTTCAGCTGCATATTTTTATTCAAGTGGCTTAGTTCCACTTTTGTGGTGTGTAGGGTGAATGGCCTATTATGGTCTTATGCGGTGTGCAGGGTGGATTGGCCTACTGTAGCCTTAATGTGGTGTGCAGGGTGGACGAAGTGGTGTTTGGTTGGTGGGGTAGGTTTTTACTATTCATTGCTACTTATTTGAGCATGACTCTTTCTGTTTATATTTGAATATGAATGTTAGATCATCAGTAATTAAGTTGTGAAGTTATTGTGGTAATGTAATATGCATGTTATGAATTTGTGAAGTTCTATGTGCTTTCGGTTCGCATATTTGTTATGAATGTTGATATTGCGAATACGTTAATTTAGTGGGAGTTCCAATTTACAAACAATTCTATTACGCTGTTTACATTCGTTAAATTTTGTTCCAACATGACCTCACTACTTAGTTTTAAGACTCACACTGAGCTCACGTAGCCCATCCCTTTAGTTTCCTCTCTTTTCAGGTTAACTTTCAGCTTGAAGGTTGGACTCGACAAATCGGTGGTCTCAAAATTTTAAAGAGTTTGGTTTGTTTTAATGATGTTTCTTAAAATTCAGTTTATTATTTTCAGTTGATTGGTAAGGAAGATTATAATACTGTGGTATGAGTTTTTGTTTTCGGACAATTAGTACATTCTGAGTTTATGATTTTCAAAACTTAAAATTTCTAATGTTGTGCATGAGTTTAAAACTAAATATGATTTTCTGGCAATATAACAGTTTAGTTCTTTCGATGTAAATTTCTGACTTAAAGCTCGTTGGTTTAAACTTTCAAACCTATTTTGGATTGCAAAATCAATAGCTCATTAAGTGTAAACTAGTTACAAGTAGAATTTTAAACTTTTGTAAAGTATATTGGGAAAAGTCGTTTTGGTGGAGTGGGTGTAAAAGAAAAAAATTTCGAAAAGAATTTATTTGTTTAAATTCGGGATTAGTATTGTGCCTTTTTGGTGGTGGCTAATGTGACCTCCAAGATCCGGTCAAAATTTTTGGGCCGAGTTTTGGGGTGGTACATAACTAATCCTTATACTTTTTTTTAAGCAATTTAGTTCTTGCCCTTTTATTTTCTTTTTCTTTTTCTTTTTGTTATGCATAGCTAAAAATAATTTGATGAATTGCTGTTGATGAAAAGCTACATTTAGAGAAATTATTAGATAGATCTTTCCTACCACGTGATACAATCCATCCTAATATTTTTATACCATATAAATCTTTTTCCACATCAGCTTTTTTTATTCTCACCCAAATCTATCATGTTTCTTTTTACCTTTTATTCTTTCCCCTTCCTTCATTAACTGGACTTATCGTAGATGGAATTTTTTTCCTTATATGTTGATCATATTACACTTTTCCAAATTAACGTCAATTAGGTTCTAGTAAAATTGAATTTCATCTAATTTTTCAACCACCTTCTTCACATTAACTATATTTGAATAACATACAAATCCCAACATTAATGCCCCTCTCAATCTTTTTTAGGGTTTGGCTGATACACTTTGGGGTTGAACTTTTTTATAGTTATGCTTTGCATGTGGGTTTAGGGGTTCAACTATATGACTTTCTCTTGTGGTGGTTTTAAGGAGTGATGTGTTTTTTCCCTTATTCTAAGGTATTGATTTTGACTTTGTGTTCTTAAAATTGTGGGAGCATGTTTGTTTGTTTTATAATATTTGGAGATTGGAGACAGAGGTAATTCAAAGTGAAATTATACAAAACGATTCTAAGGAACTTTTTAAGAATTTTGTTGGTGATGGTGGAAAGTTGTGATGACTTTATTGGCTTTGTTATATAATCTCTAAAAAAAGTAAAAAACTTATGTATTTGGTCACATACATCAACATTTTAATCTGAATTAGTTCTCATGTCATGTGCATTGTACGTGATTTTATGAATTTATTTTTTAAATTTTTTAAATAATATATTGTTATAGTTTTAAAATAATATATATTCTAATTAAATGAGAATTGATCTAATTTATAATAAAATGTCATTAATTTTGAAAAATAATTGAGAGAATAAAATAACATCTTAAAATTAATGAAAATGAATAATTGGGAAAGCAACTGATAGTAAAATATTAAATACTTAGATAAAATAATTTTTCATTCGAATATGAGTCAAAATTTCATCTACAAAGAACCATTACACTAATATTTAATTGCCTTTGACATAATATTTTACAACAAAATGATAAACAACATTGACAATGTAACATCCCTGACATTTCCCGAGAAGTGAATAGTGTCAATTCTGGTTGACATGTATTCGAAATTTTCAAAGAAGGCAGAAATAGAAATATTAATATTAGTGGATAGGATAATTAGATATTATAGGAAAATAAAAATGCTTTTGAATTTAGAGAAATTAAATTAAGGATTGGACTCAATTGTAATAGCGTGAAAAGTATTGGGCTATAGTGTAAAATTTAAAAATAAGACTTGATGGAATTAGATGGATGAGAAAAAGAGAAAGGACTTAGAGTGTAAATTGACCATGAAACTACTTGGAGATGTAACATAATGATGATTAGATTTTATTCTAATTAAATACAAATTTTTTTTTAAAAAAAAGAGAAAGGTCAGAAGAAAAAGATGATGGGTAGATATTTGGTATAGAAAGATGTAGAAAAAGGCAGGAAAAGGAAAAGTCAACTATTTTGGTTACTTTTATCTTTTTCCTCATGTCTCCCTCAGCTCCATTTCTATCAAATTTCATTTTCTTTTATTTTAGTCCTCCTCCACCATATTTTAAACCCTTTCAAGTTTTAAACTCTAAATTCTTTCATAGGTTTTTAGTGAAAATAATAGAACAACCCTATAGTGAGATTATCATATTGTGAAGGATTTTGAGTAAATAAGGTAAGAATGATGAATTTTCTTAAAGGAATTCATATTTATCTATTTGAAATGCGTGGAAATGATGTATGATTATTGTATTGATGAGTAAATATTGTGTATGTGTATTATGACAAAGAAGTGGAGAAAAAAGGAAAAAAGATTCATACAAGCATTCTATGTAAGTATATAAAAAATTTTACTTTATTTTAATCAAGTCTCTAATTGAAAATTTGATTGATTGGTTTAGTAATATTCATGGGATTTATTAATGTATAAAAATATGTATTTTTGAACTATGAAAATTATTTGAAAGTGAAAGTATTTTCTTATAGTGATTTGAAAAATATATGTACTAATTTGAAGAATAAAGACTTAATTGCAATGTAACTCCCCAAAATTTCTAATTTCATTATTATGAAAATATGACACAAATATCTGTCAGTTTTAGTTGTTATGTGTTTTAGGAGTGTTTGGGAGGTCCCAAGTTCAAGCCTTCGCTTGGGCAAATTTTGGTATTTTGAATGAATCAGGCCTTACTCTTGTTCAGTAGGCTTTTATTTGATTATTGGGTAAATTACATTAGAATAGATCTGCTGGTCTGGTGGTTAAATGATGTGTTATTGGTGGAGGTCTTGTGTTCAAATCCTTATGCAAATAAGGGTATTTTTTTTTGCTCAAATTTCTGGATAGAGTTGTGTAATAGGGGATTCTGAGTAGTGGATGTGTAGTGGGAATTAGGGGAGAAGATTAAGGGATTTTGGGAGTTATAGGGATTTTATTTTATTTTTTTCCCATAACTGAATTTTGACTCTCTTTTCTAAAAATATTTTGCCGTCTATTATTCTCTCTCTCCTCTTGTCAAAATTATTTGAGTTTTTCCATCTTTCTCTTCTTTTTCTTCTTCTTGATTTTTCCCTAATCCATTTATTTTCCTTTGTTTTTGCACGCGGTTAGTGCTAGCTTAGTTTTGGTAAGTGTTTATCTTCATTTCTGTCATAAATCTCTTAGCGACTGAAGTGGTAATGTTTTTTGTCTGTGGTTTGGGCGTAGGAGGAGGCTCGGACTTGTGATTTCAGTCTTCTCGTCTTAACAATAGTTAAATGGAGGGTTATCGTTGATGGTAAGATGGGTTTCTTTTCGTTCTTGGTTGTCAATTCACTTGTAAATCCATTAAATTGATATTGAGTATCTTGATTATAGGCTTTGGAGTGCTCGGGGACTATTTTAACATCAAACAAAACCAGGTGTGTACCTGAAATGCAAAAAAAAGGGATTCGGCGAAAAGCCGAAATTGCTTGCTGTTTGGACAGCAGTAGTAGGTTAATTTTGAAAAATCGCCATAAATTATGGAAATCAAATTAGAGGATGAAAAAAATATAGAATTAAATCTTATTGAGTCTAGTTTCTCATAGAAGAAGCGGTGTAAATAATGGAATTGTAAATCGAGAGATATAATAAACTTTGTGAGACAAGGTTAGAATGAATTCCGGTTCCCCTGTTTTGACTTTGGAAAATCATCAAAAATTGGACAAAAATAATTATGGGTTAAAATTTACATGTTTAAATTATTAATGAGTCTACTTTTAATAGAAATAAATAGAAACTTCATCAAAAATTTTTACTAAGAGATAATTAATTTTTAGCAAAGAAGGGTTGAAGCTGTCATACAGCTGAACAGGGGTAATTTTGAAGATTTTAATGTACTTATTGGCTAAACCAAAAATTTTAAAAATTTTATGGTAGAAAGGTATCTGAGTCTGTTTCAAAGACATCAAGCAAATTTTAATTTGGAATTTTGTAGCTTAAGATATAAATAATTTGTAACAGTGACTCAAGTAGACTACTTTGAAGGAACACATAAGTAAGTAGTGAAAACATATATAAATATTTAGCTAGCACGGGTTACATTAATGGATCACGCGGCCAAGGCCAATTTGGGCTGAGTGGGCCATATAGGCTTGTGAGCCCATTTTTCTGAAAAGTTCTATAAGGTTGCACGGGTCGCCCAAGTTGACTGTGGACCTACTGTAGGGTCGGTAAGCTTTACTTAGACCCTTATATGTGTGATCTATCTGACTGATTTCTATACCGACATGACTTATGAAATCTGAATGTATGTACTATTAATTGCATAATGGCATGCCATATTTTGTATGATGCACTGCATCGATGTGGGTTGATGATATTTGGAGGAAGTGTCTGAAAGGCTATTAAGCCTGTTTTCTAGCAGCTCAGCTACAACCTTTTGATTATGTGTCGCATTTTGGTACAGCATGGTGTGTAAGGATAGGTGGGTTGATTTAATCCCCACATGGTAGGGTTGGACGGAGATGGTGTGTAGAGGCTAGTGGGTAGGATTCTGATTTATTGTATCTGCATTCTGTATCTGATATGGGCCAAGGCCCTAATGTATTTCTGAGACTATATCTGAACAGGCTAAGGCATAAATTAATTCTGTGATGGGCCCAGGCCTCAGGCTATATCTAATTGAATTTTATTGATTATCTATATGCATGTTTTCTGTGCCGATTACACACTGAGTTTGCGAAAACTCGCATTTTCTCTATTTAATCTATACAGGTAATCCCCAAACTTGATGGGTCGGTGCAGTGGAGGACTCGGCGGTGGCCACACGTAAAATTTGGACTGTTTTCTGTTAATGCCTAGAATTTATTACTTATTTGGGGTTTTTGATGCATCTTTTGGACTATGAACTGGTTAGCTTTAAATTTAGGACTTTATAATATTTTTTATGGTTTTTTTTAAACTGCAACTCCACGAAACACGATTTTTTTCTAAAAATTAAGGATTTTCGTAAATAGAAACGATTTTACCTAAATTGATTGGTTATAAAAGTTTACGTTAAGAGACAAGTTTTAAAGCAAATCAACTAGATTTTTTAGAATTAAATAAAAGCTAACTTATTGTAACGATTTTTGAACTCGACAATCTTGTCTTTAAATTCCTTTCCATGTGATATCACCAGATTCAACCACAACGTCTAGGTCGGGTTTAGGGTGTTACATTTAGTGGTATCAGAGCCAGGTTAAAAAACTCAATTGTGGATTTGGGTTTTAAAACGTGGTTTTAGAGAAATGATTTTTAAATGGTTTGATATATTTTTGATTATGTGGTACACCGAGTCTCCGGCTTCGATTCCATAAGTGTTCTAAAAACTCTGATAAGTTTTTGAAAATATGAGTAGCATATTCTGAAACTACTATGGGTAGTACACTATACTGAGAACACTTTAGATACTGTATACTGAAAATAGTAGTAAAACTGAAAACTATAGTAAGACTGCGATTCGTGATAACAAACTCTAAACTTTTGATACTGTTTTGCATAAAATATCTACTAATAGATATCAAAACTGTACCTGAGTTATAAAATTGTTAACACAGATAAGCTATGAATTCTACAATGAGTGCACGAGGTATCCGCGAATGGGGTACTAGAGGTCGAGGTAAAGGTCGTAAAGGGGCTCGAGTTGAGTCCTCGTCGTTAGGCAGCATATCGAATCTAGATACCAGCGAGACATCAGTTTCACTTGCAACAGAGACTAGGTCTCATGATCACATGGCCGGGGATGGCGCCTTGTCCCAGGCTATGCTGAGGATATTAGAGAGGGTCGCGAGGCCTAACACTGGATCTGGGGCTGAGGGTCAGTTACGGAATGACTCCGGTGCAATAGGGCTGAGCTATTCAAGAGTGTTAGTGGAGTCACCCCTAGCGTGACCGAGTACTGGATAGAGGCCATAGAAAGAATTATGAACGATCTGGACTTTACCCCTGAACAAAAATTGAAAGGGGATGTTTTCTTGTTTCCCGATAAAACATACCAATGGTGGCTGACCGTTAATGAGGGCACTCAATCCAAATGACTGGCTTGGGATTTCTATAAGTCTGCTTTTTAAGGTAAATATGTGGGGGCAAGCTACATTGATGCTAGGAGACGTGAGTTTTTGAATCTCACGTAAGGGGATCATTCAATGGCCGAGTATGATGCCGAATTTCTAAGATTGAGTCACTATGCATGAGGCATGGTTACGATTGAATATGAGCGTTATGTCCTCTTCGAGGATGTTCCTTTAAAGGTTCAAGGGACAATATTTCTGGATAATTTGATAGAGATTCTATTTGGGCAGTTCGATATGATATTAAGGATAGACTGGTTGGTCAAACATCATGTCAGTTTAGACTGTGTGACTAAGAGGGTCGTATTGTGAATTGAAGAGGGGTAATGAAATAGTTGTGATTGGGGAACGGCATAATTACTTGGCAAATGTGATATCTGCACTGGTAGTTGAGAAATTGGTTCGCAAGGGATGTGAGGCGTATTTGGCCTACGTAAGTGTTTCTGCTTTTGGGGACTCTACTGTTAAGGACATCAGAACTGTGAGTGATTTTTCGAACGTCTTTCCTGAGGAGCTACCAGGTTTACCTATAAATCGAGAAGTAGAGTTTAGAATTGAGCTTTTTCCTGGTACAGCTCTAGTGTCTATCGCCCCCTATCAAATAGCACCAAAGGAGCTTACAGAGCTTAAGGCTCAGATTTATGAGTTATTAGATCGTGGGTTCATCCACCCTAGTATGTCTCCGTGGAGAGCACCGGTATTGTTTGTAAAGAAGAAGGATAGATCCATACGGATGTGCATCGACTACTGGCAACTGAACAAGATGACCATTAATAACGAGTACCCCTTACCGAGGATAGATGATCTGTTTGACCAGTTTTGAGGAGCTTCAGTTTTTTTCAAGATTCACCTCTGATCTGGATATCATCAATTAAGGGTTAAGGAGGCTGAAGTTCATAAGACGACATTTAGAACTTGTTATGGTCACTACAAGTTTCTAGTGATGCCATTCGGACTGACTAATGCACCGGCAGCTTTCATGGATTTAATGAATCGAATGTTCCAGCCTTATTTGGATCTGTTTGTGGTGGTATTCATTGACGATATACTAGTTTACTCGAGGACTGATGATGAGCATGATGAGCACCTTTGAGTCGTTCTTCAGACTTTGAAGGAAAAACAACTCTATGCTAAGTTTAGTAAGTGCGAGTTTTGGCTGCGTGAAGAGATATTTCTTGGTCATGTAGTTTCGGTTGAGGGGATTCAAGTTGATCCTTGAAAGATTGAGGCTATGTTAGAGTAGAAGTAACCTAGGAACGTGTCTGAGATCTGCACTGGCGAGATAATATTGACGATTTGTAGAGGGTTTTTCAATGATTATAGCACCCTTAACTAAGCTGTTACGTAAGGGTGTGCTATTTAATTGGACTGATGCGCAGCAAGAGAGCTTGAGAAGCTCAAGACTGTATTGACTGAGGCCCTTATTCTGATACAACCGGAGCTTGAAAAGAAGTTCACTGTTTATAGTAATGCATCATATGTCGGTTTGGGATGTGTGTTGATGCAGGATGGTAAGGTGGTAGCCTATGCTTCTCGTCAGCTTAAAACACATGAGGCGAACTATCCGACGCCCGATTTGGAGTTGACCGTTGTAGTCTTTGTAGTGAAAATTTGGAGGCATTATCTGTACGGTTAGAAGTGTATTATCTACACCGATCATAAAAGCCTCAAGTATCTCCTCACTCAGAAAGAGTCAAATCTTAGGTAGTGTAGATAGGTTGAGCTGCTTAAGGATTATAATTGTACCATTGAGTACCATCCCGGCAAGGCCAATGTGGTGGCTGATGTATTGAGTCGTAGTGCTATGACTGATCTGAGAGCTATGTTTGCTTGACTTAGCCTATTCGACGATGGAAGTCTGTTACCAGAACTTCAGGTCAAACTGACATGAATTGAAAAAATTTGAGGTAAACAGTTGGGGGATAAGTCTTTCAGGTTATGTTTTAGTCAGGTTGAGAATGGTGGCACTACTGATTTTTGGATAAATAGTGATTGGGTAATTTGTTTCCGTGGTCGGATTCGTGTACCGAATGATGAGGATTTAAGGTAATCAATTCTAAGAGAGGCACATGGTAGTCCCTATACTATGCATCCCAGCGGGAACAAGATGTACCGAGATCTTTGGAAATTATACTGGTGGCCATGGTTGAAGCGTGAGGTTACCGACTTCGTTACTCCCTGTTTGACTTGTCAGCTGATTAAGACTAAGCATCAGTTACCTTCGGGTTCACTGCAGCCGGTTAAGATACCGTTATAGAAATAGAAGCGAGTAATTATGGACTTCATTATTGGGTTGCCTCTAACACCCACTAAGAAAGATTCTGTCTGGGTCACCGTGGATCGATTGATCAAGTCAACTCACTTCATCCCGGTAAGGATAGACTTTTCTCTTCAAAAATTAGCTAAGCTCTACATATCAAAAATAGTGAGATTGCATGGGGGTACTTGTCTCTATCATTTTCGATAGGGATCCTCGTTTCACGTCTCGATTCTGAAAGAAGCTTCATGAGGCTCTAGGTTCAAGATTAGACTTCAGTACTGCTTTCCATCCTTAGACAGATGGTCAGTAAAAGAGGGTGATTCAGATACTGGAGGACATGTTGATGAGATGTGTTATTGATTTCCGAGGAAGTTGAGAGGAGTACTTGTTGTTAGCAAAGTTTGCCTATAATAATAGCTTCCGGTCTAGCTTCCAGATGGCACCTTACGAGGCATTGTACGATCGTAAGTGTCACACTCTTTTATGTTGGACTGAGTTGAGTGAGCGACATGTTCTGGGTCCTGAGTTGGTCTCTGTGATAGAGGATAAGGTTAGATTGATTCGGGATCGATTGAAAACGGCTTTTGACAGGCAGAAATCTTATGCAAAATTAAAGAGGTGTGAGATCGAGTATTCTGTGGGGACTTAGTTTTTCTCAAGGTCTCGCCATGTAAAAAGGTTCTGAGGTTCGGTCACAAGAGCAAGCTAAGCCATCGGTTTATTGGACCTTACCGGATTCTAAAATGTGTGGGACCTGTCGCTTATCAGTTAGAGTTACCTCTAGAGCTGGACCGCATTTATGATGTTTTTTACATCTCGATGTTGAGGCTACCGCTCTGATCCCAAGCATGTTGTTTTTGTTAGGAGATTGAGGTTAGGCCATACTTGACCTTTTTGAGGAGGAGTCGGTTCAGATTGTGGAGTGTGATGTAAAGATCTTTCGAGAAAAGTCTATTCCCTTAATGAATGTGGCATAATCATAGTACTGACGAGGCCACGTGGGAGCCTGAGGATGCAATGCGTTAGCAATATTGTCATATGTTCTGATCAGGTAAAATTACGAGGACGAAATTTTCTTTTAGGGGGTAGAGTTGTAACTCCCCGAAATTTTTAATTTCGTTATTGTGAAATATGACACAAATATCTGTCAGCTTTAGTGGTTATGTCTTCTTGGAGTGTTTGAGAGGTCCCAAGTTCAAGCTTTCACTTCGGTAAATTTTGGTATTTTGAATGAATTAGGCCTAACTCTTGTTCTGTAGGCTTTTATTTGATTGTTGGGTAAATTAAATCAGAATGGGCCTGCTGGTCTGGTGGTTAAATGGTGTGCTATTATGGTGGAGGTCTTGTGTTCGAATCCCTATACAGGCAATAGTATTATTTTTTTGCTCAGATTTTGGGATAGAGTTGTGTAATAGGGGGATTCTCAGTACTGGATGTGTAGTGGGAATTAGGGGAGAAGATTAAGGGATTTTGGGGGTTATCGAGATTTTATTTTATTTTTTTCCATAACCGAATTTGACTCTCTTTTCCAAAAAAAAATTTTGCCGTCTATTCTTCTCTTTCTCCTCTTACCAAAATTCTCTGAGTTTTTCCATATTTCTCTTCTTTTTCTTCTTCTTGATTTTTCCCTAATCCATTTATTTTCCTTCGTTTTTGCACGCGGTTAGTACTCGCCTAGTTTCGGTAAGTGTTTCTATTCAATTCTGTCATGAATCTCTTAGCGACTGAAGTGGTAATGTTTTTTCTTTACGATTTGGGTGTAGAGGAGGCTCGAACTGGTGAATTTTGTGTTCTCGTCTTAACAATAGTTAAACGGAGAGTTATCGTTGGTGGTAAGATGTGTTTTTGTTCGTTCTTGGTTGTCAATTCATTTGTAAATCCATTAAATTGATGTTGAGTATCTTGATTATAGGCTTTAGAGTGCTCAGGAACTATTTTAACATCAAACAAAACCAGTTGTGTACCTGAACCGGAAAAAAAAAGGGATTCAGCGAAAAGCTGAAATTGCTTGATGTTTGGACAGTAGCAGTAGGCTAATTTTGAAAAATTGCCATAAATTAAAGAAATAAAATTAGAGGATAAAAAATATATGGAATTAAATATTATTGAGTCTAGTTTCTCATAGAAGAAACAGTGTAAGTAATGAAATTGTAAATCGGGGGATATAATAAACTTTGTGAGACAAGGTCAGAATGAATTTGGGTTCCCCTGTTCTGACTTTGAAAAATCATCAAAAATTGGAAAAAAATAATTAGGGGTTAAAATTTACATGTTTAAATTATTAATGAGCCTATTTTCAATTTAAACAAATGGAAACTTCATCCAAACTTTTTACTAAGAGATAATTAATTTTTAGCAAAGAAGGGTGGAAGTTGTGGGATAGCAGAACGGGGGTAAGTTTGAAGATTTTACAGTACTTATTGGCTGAACCAAAAATTCTGAAAATTTTATGGTGGAAAGGTATCTGAGTCTTTTTCAAAGACATCAAGCAAATTTTAATTTGGAATTTTGTAGCTTAAGATATAAATAATTTAGTAACAGTGACTCAAGTAGACAGCTTTGAAGGAACACATAAGTAAATAGTGAAAACATATATAAATATTTAGCTAGCACGAGTTATATTAAAAATGGATCACGCAACCAAGGCCAATTTGGGCCGAGTGGGCCACATGGACGTGTAAGCCCATTTTTCTGAAAAGTTCTATAAGGTTGCACGGGTCGCCCAAGTCAACTGTGGACTTACTGTATGGTCGGTAAGCTTTACTTAGACCCCTATATGTGTGATCTGTCTGACTGATTTCTATACCGACATGACTTATGATATCTAAATGTATGTACTATTAATTGCATAATGGCATGACATATTTTGTATGTTGCATTGCATTAGGGTGGGTTAATGATATTTGGAGGAAGTGTCTGAAAGGCTATTAAGCTTGTTTTTTGGCAGCTCAGCTACAACCTTTTGATTATGTGCCGCATTTCGGTACAGCATGGTGTGTTGGAATGGGTGGGTTGATTTAATCCCCATATGGTGTGTAGGGTTAGACAGAGATGGTGTGTAAAGGCTGGTGGGTAGGATTCTGATTTATTATATCTGCATTCTATATTGGATATGGGTCAATGCCCTAATATATTTCTGAGACTGTATCTAAACGGGTTAAGGCCCAAACTAATTGTGTGATGGGCCCAAGCCGCAGACTGTATCTAACTGAATTCTGTTGATTATCTGTATGCATGTTTTCTATAGGGATTACACATTGAGTTTGCGAAAACTAACCCTTTCTCTATTTAATCTGTACAGGTAATCCCTAGACTTGACAGGTCGGTGTAGCGGAGGACTCGACGGTGGCCACACGTAAATTTCGGACTGTTTTCCGTTAATGCCTAGAATTTATTACTTATTTAGGGTTTTTGATGCATCTTCTGGACTATGGACTAGTTGTCTTTAAATTTGAGACTTTATAATGTTTTTTTATGGTTTTTTTTAAAACTTCAACTCCACAAAACACGATTTGTAACACCCCAAACCCGACCTAAACGTTATGGCCGAATCTGGCGATGTCACATTGTAACACCCCTTACCCGTATTCGACGCCAGAATAGGGTACGAGGCATTACCAAAACACATACATTTATAAACGTATTAAACTGAGTTATAAAATTTCATACTGATTAAAACTTTCAAATTGTTATCTTCGAATAGCTAATTAGGGCTTACAAGGCCCAATATATATACTCATTCGATCTAAGCCTTATAGCTATCACCATTTTTTTCATTTCATAGCCATATATGAACTTATAACCCTTCACTTTCTCGTCATATGAATTTATCAATTATTACTTGCTTCTCGCAAGTACCTGAATTGATCCGTATCATTTCATATTCTCGTATCGTCATATTTTTCCTATTAAACCATTGTAATATATTAAATATTCAATATCTTGTAAAGATTCGCTAATCTATCCCATATACTTTCACACAGATTAATTCACAATTCACAAGTCTTATCATTTCAAAGCTTATAAGACACATGTACATATCTATACTAACTCGTATGAGTCTCATACTCATTCATATACTCAATATATCTGTTAAATCATTTCAACATCGAAGAATCCACATTATGTTAGAAACAATACTAATAACAATCATAAATCTTTTCATATTAATTTCATATATCACTTACTGAACTTCAAATATCATTTCATAAATATGAAATTCACTAACACATCTTGCCATATACAATATCCAATTGGTGAAATCACTTAATTGAATTCAACTTCAACAATCACAATAAATCTATCACTTGAGTGTGAGTCCATGTAACACTTACCAACTTTGTCAAATTAGTGAACGTCTTACAAAATTGAGTACTTTATTTTCTCGATGCCATAGTCCAACTATTGTCTTACACATAATCACATAACATATACCGATGCCATAGCCCAGCACATAATCACATAACATATACCGATGCCATAGCCCAGCTATGGTCTTACACGAAATTACATATCACTTATTGCCATGGTCCATCCATGGTATTTTCCGTCAATTCGTCTTTATCACTGAACGAAAATACTCAACCCTGCGTTCTACTCAATTTGAACTTTCTTTCCAATTTATCTATTTTTCTCAACAATCATAATTCAACCATGAATATATATATAGAATAATACATTATGTCATGCATAATACTAACAAAAAATTGTTTGATTTCATCCATATGAATTTACAATTCAATTCATAATAACTAATTGAAATGAAACATTATGTCATTTCTAATTCAACGTTTATCAAATATAATCGGCATATGACCAATTTATATACAAATCATTCATATATTTTATTTTTCCTCCTCCTCCTCTCCATTCCACATCCTTAATGTACATAACACTCTTATAAATAACATTTTCTATAATTTTACTATTCACTCATATGTATATTCAAAGTTGTCTATCTGAGTCAGAGTCACTGAATTATTTTTATTCAGAGCTACAAAACTCCAAATTAAGATCTATTAATTTTTCCTGAAACTAGATTCACATATCTTCTTACCATAAAATTTTCAGAATTTTTGGCTTAGCCAATAAGTACAGTTTATTCTTTAAAGTTTCCCTTGTTTCACTACTAGATAGTTCTGCCCTCTCTTCACTAAAAATTAATTATCTCATTATCCAAAATTCAGATGGTACTTACATTTATTTAAATTAAAAATAGACTCATTTAGGGTTCTAAACATATAAATTTTATCCCGTAATTATTATTGTACAATTTTTAAAAATTTTCCAAAATCAGAACAGGGGATTCCAAACTCATTCTGACCCTATCTCACTCAACTTAAAATATCTCAAAATATATAAGCCTTTTTCCTACTCTGTTTCTTTTTTGTGAAAATAGAGTCATTTAGCTTTAATTTCATATTTCATTTAGCTTCTAATTCAATTTCCACCATTTTTGGTGATTTTTCAAAGTGACACAACTGTTGTTGTTCAAATCTATTTTATTTCTAAATTTACTCTTTAATAGTTTAATTACTTCATATCATCTTACTCAAGGGTCGATTAAATATCGAACCCAATATTCATCATGTAATCTTATTCATTTCACATGTACTTTCACTTGTCCAATTTCCTCGATGAACACTTCAGAATATTAACAGTTACTCGACGGAATCAACACTTAGTAACCACCGTTAGAATAAATAATTCGGGGAATTAACACTTAGAAACCCCTCGGGGAATCTGCACTTAGCAACCCCTTTTTGATGAGTGATTCGGGAAATCTGCAATTAGCAACCCCTTATATTCAATGAATCCCGGTCTAATCCGAGTGTTCAATCGGGAACCTTATTTACAACATTTTACCAACCTTTTCAAATTTAACCATATTTTTTAAATCTACATCAAATATTTATTCTATATTCAATCATATCTCAACAATATATTAAATAAAATTAAAACAATGCATTATTCACATACAAACTTTGGTGTAACAATATAAAAATTTAGCAATTTAGTCTTTAATCTTTTTTTTTCTCCGATCAAGGTCGATTCCACTTCTTTCTTGATCTATAATAACACATTTGACTTATTTAATACTCACATTTATCAAAACAGTCCTTGACTCAAACTTTGGCAAAATTATAATTTTACCTCTAAACTTTTGCATATTTACACTTTTGCCCCAAAGCTCGTAAATTAAACTTCATCCCTTATTCTTATGTATTATGACATGCTGAACATTTTTCCCTTCTATGGCAACATCGAATTCCCACTCTAACACTTACTTATGAACATTAGGTATTTTTGCCGATTATGTCGTTTTACTCGTTTTCACTTAAAATCGCTTAGCAAAAGTTGTTTAACATAATTTCAAGCTTCATATTCTACCATAAAACATCACAATAAACACATTTCACCTGTGGGTATTTTTCCAAATATAAACCCTAGGTTAAATTATTGCTATAATAAGCTAAATCAAGTTACCGAGACTCTAAAAATATAAAGAACATTAAAAACGGGGCTTGAAATCACTTACTATGGAGCTTGGAAGCTTGAAAACCCTAACTATGGCTCTCCTCCTAGTGAAATTCGGCCAAGGCTTGAAGATGGAAAATTTTTTGGCTATTTTGGCCTTTTTAATTCTTTTAATTACTAAATAACCAAAATGCCCCCAACTTAAAAATATTCTATTTCACTTATCTCATGTCCATTTTTGTCCAAAAAGTTAACCAATGATATAATTTACATTTAAGGACATCTAATTTAAAATTTTATAACGATTGGACACTTTTAACATGTAGAACTCAAATTTTTCACTTTTTACAATTTAGTCCTTTTTACTAAATTGAGTGCCCAAACGTTAAAAATTTTGAACAAAATTTTCACAAAATCATTCCATGAAATCGTGGACCATAAAAATATAATAAAAATAATTTTTTTCCTCTTAGGATTTGTGGTCCCGAAACCACTATTCTGACTAGGTCCAAAATCGGGTTGTTACACGTTTTTTTAAACTAATGATTTTCGTAAATAGAAACAATTTTCCCTAAATTAATTGGTTACAAAATTTTCTACTAAGAGACAAGTTTTAAAACAAAACAACTAGTTTTTCTTTTCAGAATTAAATAAAAGCTAACTTACTGTAATGGTTTTTAAACTCTACAATCTTGTCTTCAAATCCCTTTCCATGTGACATCGCCAGATTCGGCCATAACGTCTAGGCCAGGTTTGGGGTGTTACATACAAAGAGTTCAAAATTAAATAAGTGATATATATGTTAATATAAGGTATTCAAGTGAAATGTAAAATTTTGATAAGGTGAATGTTAAGTGAAATTTTATGAGTGTTGGTTCTATTTAAAATGTTAAGTAAATATAAAAAATAGTAAAATTTGAATTGTTTTATTGTTGAGAAATAATTATATGAAGTATATAAGTGAGACATTTGATGGTGATGAAATAAAATATTGAGTGAAAATAAATGATAGTTTATTGTATATAGAGAAAGGACTAAATCATAAAAAGAGTAAAGTTAGAACTATTGAAAATTGTTGAGTGAATATAGTGAAATTTTGTGTTGAATACCCCATGTAGACAATATCAGAACTAGTAGGATATAAATGACACGCCATTTGAAAAGTGACTAAGCGCGCAAGTAATAGTGGCACTACAGTACAAGTGAGTGGCACTTCGATGCAAAGTGATATCTGCACATTCGTGCAAAGAATAGTGACACTTCAATGCAACCTATCAATATTCTCGTATATCCTACCATGGTCTATTAATTCTACAATTAGACACTAGCAATACGAGGTAAGTGAATTTAATGTGGCATAGGTAAGTAATTTGAAACTGGTAGAATTGATGTTTCAATAAAGTTATTATGGAAACAAAATTTTGTATATGGTGATTGAATGAAATGATAGTAGTATAAACATATATGATTATATATGAGATTGTGAAAGAAATCAATTTTAATTGCATGGTATGATTCTTGATATGCTTACTAAGCTCTTGTGAGCTTAATGCGTTTCTTTCAAACTCGTAGGTGTAGATCTTTTGAAGTTAGAAGGTGAAGATCGTCTCCAACTCATCTTATCAAATTTCAAGCTTTAGAGGAAGTATGAATTTAAGTTTTGGGCATTAGATTTGGCATGTACATAGGATTTCATTGAGAAATTTATATTATCTAAAAGATGAAATCATTGGATAGTGATCTTCACTGTAAACCTTGTGTTCTGGGTATGTTTGAAATTGTTTCATGATGATTTGAGACATGTTTAGGGTTGATAAAAGTATATTTGCAATGTTTTCCTAGGTTGCATAGAAGGTATATAGCATAAAGAAGTGTTTTAAAGTGTTTTAGTGTTTTAAAGTGGTTTGTTTAAAGTGGTTAGCGACGATGGGTTGTTGATGTCGCGACATTGTAATTCGCGTGGTCGTGACTAGCTATTCTATAACATCTGATTTTTAGTGGTGCCGGAAATGATAATTTCAGAACCACATTTCTAATGATTGAGTCCGTAAATATTATTATTTAATATTTACGAGATTAAAATATAGTTTAATTAAAGTTTGGTCCCTTAATTTTGTTAATCAGATAGTTAATCAAAGTATAATGACTAAATTGTAAAAGTGGTAAAAGTTAAACGCTATAGATTTTTAAATGCTAAAGGAATAAAATAATAATTAAACTAAGGTTTAAAATGGTAATTAGACCATTGGAAGATAGTGGACGGTTTGGTGGTGGTGTTTTGTTAAAATAATGTTAAAAATTAAATAATGATAACATAAAATAAAAACAAATTAAAAGAGAAGAAAACCATTTCCTTCTCCCATTCATCTTTTTGGACGAAACTATAAAGAAAGAAGAGAGCTTGAAGTTTCAATCTCTTTAGCTTTGCATGGTAAGCTTAATTTGGTCCGTTTTTCATAAATTTTATGTTTTCGAGATCATAGAAACTTAATTTAGCTAACTCGTGTTTTATTTTTTAAAACTGTTAAAGTTTTAAAATATTTTCTTTGATGAATGCTTGAAGCTTTTGGTACTAAATTGCTAGATTTTAAGCTTAAATATGAAAAAAAGACTAGTTTGTAAAATTTAATTACTAATTTTTGAACATAGGGACTAAAGTGCATGAATTTTGAAATTGATGTTATATTTATCTAATTTATGATAATAGAGGTTGAAGGGAGTGAAATTGAAATCGAATTGAAAAACGAAGCTCAGATGTGAAAGTTATGGTTGCTTCAGTTTTAGGGTCTAAATTGAATAAAATAAAAACTTTAGGAAACATTCAAAAAATAAAATTGAATTGTCAAATTTCTATAATAGGATGTTATAAAGTATTTGGAATTGATAAATTGAAATGAATTATCATTTAGATCAAGAATTGAATCAATTGGAAGATAATCAAGGAAAAATAAAAATTACGAATTAGTCCTTGATGTCTTATTTGCTTACTGTTTTTCTAGGTAAGTTCATATGGGACTTACTTTATTAATTCATGATATGTTTGTATTATAGTGTTTTACTTTTTAATTTGAATTGTTATTAAATAATGTATTTTGGCATCAAAGGGATTAAATCATAAATATGAAATAAATGACTAATATGAATAGATACATGATATTGAATGGATGTAAGATTGTTACATGATTGGATGGTATTGTGTATAAAAATGTTATAAGGTTTAAAATGTATGTGGATTGTTATTCAAAATATTAAAAGTGTATATACGATTTTAGGTTTAAAATGATATGAAAATAGTAACGGTGCCCATGTGAACTTAGTAAATGATTAGGATACAAATGACATGCTATTAGGGTCCAAACAAAAAAATAATGATTCAAACAAAAAAGGAAAATGGGCTTTTGATTAGGGATTAATATGATGGCTTGAAATCCATCATTTGTTGTGAAATCTCTGAAGTTAGTGTTAGCAGCATCGTACTAAGCTAGTGTTAGCAACCCTGATATAAAGCTAGTGTTTGCAGCTCAAATATGTTAGCTTATGTAAGCAAATTAGTCTTGTGTATCCAAGTTCTGTTTGCTTTAGTTCTTTGGGCTAAACGAAAACGAAAGTGGGTATTAAAATGAAAGTGAAATGGTTGGAATACGTGAACATGAATTAAGTGGTTATGTATGCAAATTAAGCATATATTGAATTCAATATAGCATAATATGAATGGTTATATGTGTAATTGATTTGAGCACCATAGTCTTGTTATACAATTGAACTAACCTATTGGTTGTATTATTGTTTTAAACATGAAAGTATGAAGATGCCAAAGATTGTCATGTACTATACCACTATGTTTTAATAACTTAAATTGTTGAGTATCAAGGTAAGTTAATTAAATTTTATATGGAGTTACTAAGCTTTCAAAATGCTTATTATTGTCTCCCTTTTTCCTTGTAAATTGTCAGATTTTGGAACGTATTGGTCGGATCAAATCGAAGATCACACTATCCTACCATTGACTTGGCATTCTTTTGATCATTTTAATTTGGTTATGTGGCATGTATATAGGTGGTACATACGTGTTAGCCTAAGAATAATGGTTTGGTTTGAACTTATATAAATTAAGTTAGATTGTTTTGATATTAAATGAAATTTATGTTGAATTGGATGCTTGAAAATGGTTAAATGCTATGTTTTGGCATATTTATATATATATAGGTGTGGCCAATTGAGTGGTTGAATGATTGGTATATTATGGTTATATGCATGGTTAGTTTGGTAAGAATTGTACAATTGGTTTGAAAATGATTTGGGTATTGTATTGAGGTACATTAGTTTCGTTGAGTATAAATTAGTTAATATTATAATTTGATAATGAATTGGTATGTTTTATTTTGAAATGGTATCAAATTGTGGTATATTGGTTTGGTTGATATTAGGAATAGGTAAATGAATGTTTGGTGTATGCTTTGAATTGGTTTTCTGCATATTCTAAATGTGCTTAAAGGTACCATTTGAGTAAATTTTAGTTTGGATATGAAGTGGGAACCAAAATGGAAGATTTTGGCATATTTAACACTAATGTATTGATACCATAGGCAAATGTATCGATAGTTAATATTTTTTAGCTAATTTTTCAAATTTTGAATCCCAAAATGGTATCGATACCAAACTTAAGTATCAATACTTATATCAGATTATCGATACTTTACAAGGGTATCGATACCATTGAACTTTTGTTTTTAATTTTTTGGCAAAACAAAATGCTAAAATGGTACCGATACGATATCACTACCTATAGGAAAGTATCAGTACTATAACCCTAGTATTAATACCTTCTGATTTAAATTGATTTTCTAAAAATCAAAGCTTGAAATGGTATCGATACTTAGAAAGGGTATTGATACTTATTTAGAATTTTGAAAACTTTGTAATTTGGTCCTATTTTATGTTTGAATTAGCAATTGAGCTTTCATAAGCTTAATTGAGTCTCAAAAAATTTTTTATTAGAGTTTAATGATTGTATTTTGAGATGTTTGACTGTTTAAATGATTTATTTTTGATATTTAGACGGTAGTTATTCTGGTAACAGTTGTGGCATCCTGTAGCTTGGATCCGATCGTTTCAAAAACTACTGAGATTCATGGATAGTGTGACTCATGTGCCGATCCGATCATCTAACATTTCAAGTATTTAAGTAAATATAACAATTCAAAAAGTATTAATACAACCAGGAATGTTCCCTGTCATCCACAATCTCAACCGATATATCACAAATGTTCAATTCAAAATCAAATATATGGTAAATTCATCAAAAAATTACTCATCAAGATACCTTATCGAGATTTTCAATCCGATGAATGACTTACGGATAATAGTACATCGACAAACCACCCAAACAAACCAGATGCTCGTAAGAGCCAATCCATCCGAAACACACTAATGCTCATAAGAGCTAATCCCTCCAAAACACACTAATGTTTACCGAAACACAAAAAAATATAGAGGATAACATGAGAATTCGCAAAAATTGCTGAAGCTCGATTTACCTGGAAAACATATATATATCACTCCCCAACAATCTCCACTCCAAATCCCCAACAACAGACCAATCTTGATCGTACTCTATCCCACGTTCAATTCGATCCAAACATCAACATTCAACCACATTTTTCAAATATTCTTCCATCAACAATAATTCAATATATCTATTGTATCATGCTATACTATTCAAAATTTTATATAGATTTTAAATTTTAAACTGTAAGAACTTACTTGGACTGAATTGTAGTAGTTACAGAAGTTCAGGGACTATTCCATAATTCTTTCTTTTTCACGAGTATCTATAGGATCTTGATCTAAAATGTAAAATTTCTCAATTATCAGCTTACATTTCAATTTCAATTCATTTTACAATTAATGCCCTTTTATTTTTCAAATTTACACAATTACCCCAAACTTTTACAATTTTTATAATTTAGTCCATTAATTAGAAATTCATCAAATTAACCATTTTTCTCAAGTAAATATTCAATCCAAATATACTAGGCCCTTAAACAGACATTAATTTCACTATCAAACCCTAAATATTTTACATTTTCACAATTTAATTCTAAAATCAAAATCTAACAAAAATCACTTTACAAAATAATCAAACAACACAATCAAAACTCCAAATACATGGTATTCATAAAAAAAATTCAATATTCATCAATGGTAACTTCCAAAATTTTTAACAGAATAAAAAGCGAAGGTACGGGCTAACTAGACCCAATTGCAACAATCTCAAAAATATAAAAACTACAAAAAAACGAGTATAAAAACACTCACATGCAAAGAAATAGCTTGGACGATTCTCCTAGCTTAAAAAACCCCCAAATTTCGGCTATGGAAGGTAAAATGAAGAAGAAACCTTATTTCTTTTACTTAATTTTGTTTTAATTTAGTTTTATTTACAAAATTGTCATTTATCACATGCTTTTTAATCAATTTCAATTATGTTGCCGTCCCACTATATTAACTAGGGTATATTTTATACTTAAGTCCTTCCTCATTTAACTTTCAAGCTATTGAATAAACTAAATACAATAATTACTAAATTTTACACATTTTACAAATTAGTCCTTTTCCTTTATTAGCAATCTAGGCGTTAATATTTCCGAAAAAGTTTTAATACGACCCAAATGACTCTATAAATATTCTAAAAATAATATTTAAGAGTCTAAACGAAGGAAATTTGTGGTCCCGAACCATTGTTCCTTCACCACTAAAAATCAGGTTGTTACAACATAGCTTTCAAAAGCCCATACTAAGCTCGGATAAGTGTCTGAATCATATTTTAATTTTATTTAAACTTAAAAACTTGAAAAAAAATATATTATTGATTAGGAGTGATCGTAGTTGCTTCGGCAACAAATATGACGTCCCGATACCTTGACCCGACAATCAGGTCAGGTAAAAGAGTGTTACAAATAATTATTTAAATATTATTACAATCAAATAATAGTAAAACTACCGAATATCAAATAATAATAACTAAACATCTTAAATAATAATGAAAAACATTACTTTTTTTATGATGGAAACAAAACATATTAAATAATACAATTATATATTTTTTATTTTGAATGAAAATGCCTTGCTAATGCATATATTGTACTGTAAAATATTAGTTTTAATTGGTGTATAATTGTAACACTAATTAAATGATAATTAATCTCAAATAATAAGTGTAATTTAATAGAGATCCAAAGTCCAATTAAGTAATAATAACTATTACATTGAAAATATTATTAATAATTAAATAATTAAATTTATATATTACATTAGATTACCAATATATTGATGTTATCTTTTTATATATATATATAATATTAATCTCACACGTTTATTTTTTAATTATAAAAATAATAATTTTAACATTATTAATTATTATATTATTTAAAATAAGATCAAATTTATATATAAGAATTATATTCATTTAATTAAAAATATTATATTTTTATTATTTTTAATTTATCCAATTATATTCATATTCAATGATTTTATAAATTTATAATTTTATTAATCAATAGAATATTATATTATTTTGAAGTATAAATTTTAAATGAAATAAACAACTTAATTAATTTCACACTAATATGCTATCATATTAGTTAATATTTAATTAATATTATTTTTATTATTATCACATAATAATACTAATAAATTATTATTCTAATGTCAATTTAGTAATATAATTAACAATAAAAGATATTTTTATTGATTCAAAAGTTTTTCCAAACTTGTGGGTTTTTTTTATTATATATTATAGATAAAGTATTTAGAGTAACCATGACATTATAAAAGTAAAGATACAAAATTAAGTAAAAAACTAAAGCATAGAGATTAAATTTTAAATTTGAGCATAATATAAAAACCGAAATTAAAATTCGACCATTATTAAATAATATAAAAAAAGTAAAAAGATTATGTATTCGGACAATATTTTAATCAGAATGAGGTATTTAAAATTGAGATACCAAATTATGTAAAAAATTAAAATATGAGGATATTATAGGGACTAAAATTGGATCATTCTTATTGGAAGCTTATTTTTTTTTGGACAAGTGTCAATAAAAGAAATTGGTTAGACAGAGTTATAGATGTCCTGCGTGTAACAATAAATCTTTTTAGAATTTTTTGCAAATTGGTGAGGTGAGGTGTTTTTTATATGTGGCAGTGTTTGATTGGATAAATTATATAATCTCATATTCTTTTGGATGTTAGAATGTCATGACCCATTGATTTCTTTTTGGCCAAGTTGTTTACAAAGGAGACCGTTTACCAAATCAATTCTACCATTAGGAGGAATTGAGGTGAAAATCCCGATCTACTCCAATCTTGAATCAATTCTTAAAATAGATTTTTCTTTCTAAGTAGTAAGTTGATTATAGCAACTAAGAACGTCCTGATCGCCAACTTTTCCTTAAGTAGTCAATCCCAGTACGACCTGTAAACCGACTCTTGCCAAATTTCTAATTGCGATACACGTGTTCGTAACTTAAGATTTTGACAGCCTTGCGCTCTGAAAAGCCCAACTCGAATCAACGACCTCAACCGCGTGGGTCGTTTAATTTTGATCTCTATCTCCCTTGATGGAATTTAACTGGCTTTTCCCACCTAGACACGTCAATTTGTTCGTGGGAATTCGAAACCCAACATGCACTTTTTGAATCGAAACTGAATCAACTTTAAGGAATAAAGTTGGTGTACTGATAAGTATCATGTAGAGATATAATAAAACATTAAAAATATATTAAAAAAGAGACACTTATCAGTAGATTTTAAAACTCATATAAACTATTATTTCTTTATTTAATATCTAAATATATGAAGATGAAGTCGTATATACTAAAAAGGTTACGGGCCTAGCGCTGGGACTTCAATGGACCCGCCCCCGGAGAAGCAGCGAGGAAAGTACACTGCCCGGACTTGATAAGATTATGACCTATTCAATGTTCCAACAAAGGGCCAGTTTGTTTCATTGATTTCATTTTCGGTAAAATGTTTTCATCTTTTTTCCAATGTTTGGTAGAAGGCCACCTGTTTTTCTGTAAAATGACTTGTGGAACTTGAAATTGGTAACACATTTTACACAATTCTTAACTCCTACCTTTCTTTCTCTCGTTTCATAATGCTCTCTTCCTCCTCCTCCTTCCTTCTTCAATTTTCTTTGAGAAATAAAAAACTCTCCAACTCCGAAGTTAGGCTTTGGAATAAGATTTATAATGAGAACTTCACTTTCCTGCTTTTGTTTCTGTCCAGTATCTGAAAGCAAATTAAAGAAGAAGCCGAGCAAGGGAACAGCTATATCATCGCTTCCCCAACATCTGTGCCGTCGATTTTCACTCGACGAGATTAGAGTTGCCACCAATAACTTTGACTCCCACTTGGTTCTTGGTAAAGGTGGCAGCGCAGTAGTATACAAAGGGTTTTTCGATGACGGGGCTTCGGTTTTCGCTGTCAAATACTTGCAGCTCGGATCCTCACGACATAGAATACTTGACGACTTTCGAAATGAGGTGCAGCTACTTTGCCAGCTGCGCCACCAACATATTGTTTCTCTGATTGGATTCTGCTATGAGGAAGACAAGATGATCATAGTGTACAATTATATGAGCCAGGGGATGCTCTTCGATCATCTCCATGGTACTGGTCATCACGATCCCCTCCCATGGAAGCAAAGGTTGGAGATTTGCATTGGGATAGCTCGTGGATTACATTATCTTCATGCTGGAGCAAAGCGTGCAGTTATCCACCGCGACATCAAGACCAGAAACATTCTTTTAGATGACCAAAAGGCTTTCCAAGATTGCGGATTTCACCTTGTCTAAGATAGGCCCTTTTAGTTTATCAAACGCTCCCATCAGAATAGAGTTACCTCCTCTGGATGAAATTGAATTGGAAACAAGTCGAACGAGGCTGTTTGGTACTTTGGGTTACGTGGCTCCTGAGCTTTTCATTGATGCTACTCTTGTGACAGAGAAATCAAACGTTTACTCATTTGGGGTTGTTTTGCTTGAAGTACTTTGTGGTAGAAAAGTATTAAAGTTTGATGCAGGGGACCATAATCATCGTCATATAATTTCTTGGGTCAATGAACACCTAAAGAATGGAAGAATTTACCAAATGACGGATCCATATTTGGAAGGGAAAATAGCCCCGAGTTGCTTACAGAAATTCCTGGACATTGCTTTAAGTTGCGTCCATGTTGAGGAACATAAACGACCTGCTCTTGGTGAAGCGGAGGTGACATTAGAGCTTGCTTTGGAGCTCCAAAATAAAGCAGAATTCGGAGTGAAGCGCCTCAATCCTCATGGAGAAGCTATGTATGAAGAAGTAGATTTCTCTGCATCTGCCTTCAGTTTCTCTGATTATCGGATTGATGTACTCTGGCCCCATGGAAGTTCTCGTGTCGAGGATACATTTAGCTGGAAATCTGAGGATATGTTGTCAGACATTGAAGAGCTGTGCAGATGACAGTGAAGATATGCAATCTGGGATGGATGTTTGGAGGGGACAAACTAATCAGGTATGGTTAAGCAGTTGAGGTGTTTCTTAACTTTCCTGACTACTGTCCATTGAAGGCCACAATTTTCACACGGTTTTGAGAAATATTTGCATCATTTTGGAATATGTTGACTATATTTCCCATTTCGATTACGATATTAACATCATTCATTCACTTTTAAAACCTTTGAATGTAAATCGTGTTACTTTAAGAAAAATGTATTTTTACTACTGAAAATATAAAAAATCTCGCTATTATTTTTATTGACATGATTAAAGCATTTTATGCGTCTGTTTTGTTATTTATAAAGATAATTTATGAAATTTGACACTTAAAAATTACAGACACTCAATCCAGTTCCCATAGTATTTTTGCTTGGATTGTGTAATATGCACAAGAAGAACATTTAGACAACTTTTTGGAGCTCCATTTTCATAAACTTGATTGATAAGTGATAAAAGTAATATATTTTAATCCCGTCTTTAATGCGTTTTTGGATGATTATTTATGCAAATTGGTGAATTTTATACTCCTAATCCTTTAAATTCATATTTCTATACTTAGGAGAGCATTTGAGAGCAAAAGGAGCGAAAAAGAGCAAAAATTGGACAAATAAACCAGATTTCCAGAGCCACACGGGTTGGACACATGGCCGTATGAGCCACAGGGGCTGGCACACAGCCATGTGCCAGGCTGTGTCAATTTCAAAACTCGCATTTCAAACACGGTAAAAGACACAATTTTTAGGCTTTTCGGGCATTCTAAAGCCTATAAATACTAAATATAAGAAGAGAATAGGGGGCGATTAGAGAGTATTGAAGAAAACAACTCGAAGAACACCATTGAAGCCAACTCTGAAGCAAATTTCCATCAAGATTGAAGAGCTCTTTTAATTTATTTGAAGTTTTTATGAGTTTCTTTATTTCTTGTAATGATACTGACTTTGACTATTTTTATTTACAATTATGAACTAATTCTCTAGATACCTAGGGAAAATGAACCCTATAACCTATTATTTGATTTCTGTTTTACGTGATAAATATTGGATTCTTGTTCTCAGTTATGTGTGCTTATCTCTTGTTTTAATATTTCCTGAATATTAATGCATGTTTAATGTGCTTAAATCAAAGGAGGAAAATCCCCTGTTTAAGAGTAGATATAACATAATTGAGTGGAGTTGCATGCAATCTTAGAAATAGGATGACATAAATCCATCGGATTAGAGTCAAATCTAATAGGGGAATTCATAGATAGAGTTAATGTGATAATAGGTGTTTTAATTAGAAAGAAATTTCAATTAATCAACCTAGTGTCAGTTGCTCTTACTCTCGAAAGAGATATTAGCATAATTTAGGGATTTCTACGGATCAAGATACCAAGTGAATAAATCGTTTAATTCAGATTCATAATGATAGATGAAGACTAGGTGGATTCTTTCTTGGGTATTGTTTAGCTTCTTGGTTATTATTCAATTATTTTTCCTAATTTATTCTCTGTTGAGTTCTTTAGTTAATTAATTTAGTAGATTTTAGCTTAAAACAATCACTCCAATTTGTTGGTTAAATAATAAGAAAATAATAATTACTAGTATTTTTAGTTCTCGTGGATACGATACCTCTACTCACTGTAGTTATACTATTTATTGATAGGTGCACTTGCCTTTATTGTATTTTTAGTTTATTTCGTGATACATCATCGATTCGTGTTTGAATGAAATTGGACAAAACATGTAAGAAATGTAATTAAGCTTTTGTTGCAGTTTTTCCATTGTTATGGCCCACCATTGCATTTCTATTTGTTATATTGTCGCCTATGGTTTTAAATATAAGTGGTTCTACCAATAACAGAGACGATGATCATTGAGTGTTGAGGTACAATCTGTTAACTCTTTAATTTTGTATAAAATTAATCACTCTATTTTGAAATAGTCTCACTTCTCTGCAGTTGTGTATGGCAGTGAGTTTATTGACGTGTGAGATATTGGCCCGATCACTACACCAAAAAAGGCTTTTAGCGGCACTTTTAGCAGCGCTTGGACAAAAAACACCGGTAAAAATCGAGCATTAGCAGCGTTTTTCGAAAAAATGCCACAAAAAACCAAAGCCCAACAGCATTGTTTTCTTACCTTTCGGGGCTTTAGCGGCGTTTTTGAAAAAGCGTCGCCAATGATCAGGGCTCTAATGGCATTTTTGAAAATGCGCCGCTAATGCTCGGGGTTTTAGCGGCGTTTTTTAAAAAGTGCCGCTAAAAATATTTTATCTTAATTGGTTTATTTATATTAATTAAATAAAATTCAATTTATTTCTAATTAAATGTTTAAAATCTTCAAAAAAAATAATGACACGTAGAAATAATTTGAAATAAAACACATGGAAAAATTAAAATACTATTATTTAAAATAATTTTAAAGTTTTTTGGATACATGATTACTGATTTTTTTTAATTTATATATTTATTAAAAATTTTCTTATATAATCGTAAAAGAGATAGTATTAATTTTAAAATATTGAATTAATTATCACTATAGTTTAGGGTTTTTAGTTTAGGGTATATGATTAATTTAAGATTTAAGGTCGGTTTAGGAGTTCATATTTTAAAGTTTAGGGAGTATGGATTTAGGGATTATGGATTAGGGATTATGGTTTAAGGGTTGGGATTTAAGGTTTACGGGTTAGGGGTTTAGGGGTTAGACGTTAGGGGTTAAGAGTTAGGGATTTAAGGTTTAGGGATTTAGAGGTCGGGTTAGGGTTTTGGGTTTAGATTAATTATTTTTTAATTTATATTTTAAATATGTTCTTATATAATTGTAAAAGAGATAATAATAAATTAAATATATTGAAATTATGAGTATAGTTTAAATTATTGAAGAGATATATAATAGATAGACTTTATATGTATTGAATGGTTAATTTAGGGTTTAAGGTTAAGGTTTACTTGAGATTTGTTAAATAATAAAATTTTATACAATTAATTAATGCTTTTATATTCAAAAAAATTTAATCTAAACCATTTGATATATTTAAATATTAGTTTAAATAGAATTAATAAATAAGTTAAAAAAAAGTAATAGATTGATATGAATATTTAGGTATAATTATTTATTTTGGAGAGGACCAAATTATAAGAAATAAAATTAAAATACAAAAATAAAAATGAAATAAAAAACTAAAATTATAGAACTAAAATTTATAATTTTATCTAACTCTTATAAATATTACTTACAAATTTTAGAATTATTTATTTAAAATTTATATGAAAGATACAATAATTGAATGTAAAAAATATGCGATATTTAGCGGCGTTTTCAGTAAAAAACGCCGTTACTATGTATTAAAATTTTCCAAAACGGCGCCGTTTCAATACAAGAATTTAATTTCTTAGTGGCGTTTTCAGAAAAAAAACGCCACCATAAGGTCAAAACGCTGCAAAAATTTTGTTAATTTAGACAAAATGGTGAAGTTTTGATTTGCGAATTTAATGGATTTAGCGGCGCTAAGATAAAAACGCCTCTAAAGGTGAGCATTAGAGGCGCTACTTGGGAAATGCCACAAAACTTCATTTTAATTTAAACAAAACTGTGTCATTTTGTTTGTCGAAATTAGCGGCATTAGCGGCGCTACGCTAAAAACGCCGCAAAAGGTGAGAATTAGAGGCGCTATTTTAAAAACGCCACAAAGCTTCATTGTAGTTTATAGAAAACGGTGTCATTTTGTCTGGCGAAATTAGTGGCATTAGCGGCACTATGCTAAAAACGCCGCAAAAGGCGAGAATTAGAGGCGCTATTTTAGAAACTCCGCAAAGCTTCATTGTAGTTTAAACAAAACGGTGTCGTTTTGTCTAGCGAAATTAGCGGCATTAGCGGCGCTAGGCTAAAAACGCCGCGAAATGTGAGAATTAGAGGCGCTATTTTAAAAACGCTACAAAGCTTCATTGTAGTTTAAATAAGATGCTTTCGTTTTACTCTCCTGTATTTCATCCCAACCCATACCCGAAATAGCTTATTATTTCCCCTACAATTTTTCCCTAAATCTTCCTCAAATCAAGAACCCTAGTCTACTGCATCGCCCTCCACGACCCGAACCTTCACCAAATCTGCTGCATTGTCGTAGACCGTCCCTTCTGCCGTCGCACTCCTTTACCGTCGCACTCCTCTGCCGTCGCACTCCTCTTCATCAATTCAACCGGTAAGGTTTTTCTCTTTTGTTAAAAAATCATCTTGCTGTGGGGCTTGAGCAATGTACATGTAATTTGTTTATATTCTCCTGTACATAAATTGTTTTACACCTACTTACGTGTGTTTTACACCTGCACATAAATTGTTTTACACCTTCATTGATAAGTCAATGCGCAAATTGTTGATGGGTTTTAGAAAATTTTTCACTATTTAGTTGTAGGACAGAAAAGATTATGTATTTCTTCTTAGAATTTTATTATTTTGAAAGAAATGTAGTTTCTTGCTGCCTGGAAGTTAGCGAAAAAAAAGGGATTATTTGGCTGATAAATGATTTGATTCTCCGGCCTTGTTCTGTTTTTCCAAAGCTAACCGCTTTAATCCATCAACAAATAAAAATTATTCTTGAGAAAATAAAAACAAACAGAAAATAAATGGGAAAGCTAGGATTGTTGGATCTTGAGAACCATTTTGAGTTTTATGGGGCATATCACAGTTACCCAATTAACATTATGATACATACTTTATTTGTGTGGCCGATATTTAATCATGCTTTGGTTCTGAATTATGGATCTGCTTTTTCTATTTTCCTATACTTGTTTAATGTAGTTTTGGATAAGAAAGTTGGGTCTTTGGCCACGTTGCTGTGCTTAGCTTGCTGGGTTGGAGCTAGTTTCACCGCTGCAAAACTTGGCTATTCTCTGGCCTAGAAGGTAAATTTTTGTTCTTTTGTTTTAAAGTATCAGCCTTAGTTTGATTGAATGATTGGAATTTTCTGAATGAATTGTCATTGTGGTGGATTGATTTCTTGAGTTTTGCATGTTAGGTTCCGTGTTAGAATCTTTGTACTTGTCGGAAACCTTCCAATTTTGCAAATAAAAGGTTTTTTAGTTAATCATCTGTAGTTAATCATCTTTCTCTTCCAGCTACTGATATACTCCTTGCATTTAGGTGCTTTTGACATGTATTTTGCAAATCATAATAGGATTTAAGCAAGTGGACTTTGTTTATTTATTGTACATAATACTTTTCTATTTTAGATTTACTGTACAAGTTGGTTGTTGAAACCACTTTTTTGAAAAACAAAAAATTTAGCTGTCGACTAAAAAACAAAAATTGGAGTCGCCACCGATCCTTTATTGGGGTGTAATCGGTACTAGACCTGTCCATGGGCCAGGCAGCCTGGCCGACGGCTCGCCCGAAATATAGGAGGGTTCGGGTAAAAATATAGGCTCGAAATATGGGCTTGGGCAAAAAAACAAGGCCCGTTTAAAAAATGGGCCGGGCCTCGGACACCACTTTTTTGGCCTTGGCTCGGCCTGCCCCGATCGAATATAATAAATATATTTTTTATTTTTATTTTTTAATTTTAAAATACTTTTAAAATATTTTTTTTATTTTTTATTTTTAAAATATTTTTTAATATTTATTTTAAAAATGGGCCGGGCCGGGATCGGGCTTATGATATTTTTCCCGGGCCGGGCCTGGGCAAAATTTTAGGTTCATATTTTGGGCCAGGCCGGGCCCAGGCCTAGGAGGCGGCCCGAACCCAGCCCGGCCCGGCCCATGGACAGGTCTAATCGATACACCTTAAAACGATTTTGGTCTACGAGATTTGAGAAATAGGTTCGGGAGTCGGTTACGCACGAGGAAGGGTTAGCACCCTCGTAACGCCCAAAATTGATACCGAATCGATTGTTTAATGTCTTAATGTCTAATTTTTGAAAAGATTTTAAAATACGATCCTTTGAAAAGAAAATTTGAGTAAAATGAATTGGACGATGAGATTCACTTATTTCAAAGAAATAAATCGTCACACTCAGTAAGTTAGAGTGCAACATTTTAAATCCTCAAAATTAAGTTTATCTCTTGACTTTTAAAACCTATGCATTTTGAGGAGGATTTCCGATTATCTGGGTCAAACAAGAAATCAAAACCCAGTAAGTTAGGGTTTGATTTCACAAAATTCTTAAATATCGGATACTACCTTTATTTTTACTTGTTAAAAGAATCATTGTCTCGAGAAAATAATATGTCATATCCAATAAGTTAGGACATAACGTATTGAATTCCCGAGAATGAGCTTTTTATTTATGAAATGTGTATAATTTTATTTGAAAAGAGAGACTTGGCCACCTAAATTCAACGAAGAAAATTGAAACCCAGTAAGTTAGGGCACAACTTTCTCGAGAAACTTTTGGATTCCGAGTATTTCGAAAATTTATAAATAAAGCGATTTCGATATTTTAATAAAACATAATCTTTTAAACGAACGTATTGCAATTGAATGATAACGTATGACACAAAAGGATAATTTGAAAATAAAGTATACATTAATGAGCAATGAATGATCAATAAATACAAACGAACATAGCATCTATAATCTCAATTGTATATTAGGCCAATATCAATATCAACATTCAAAAGCCAATAAAAATGAGCCAATTAATGCAAATGCAAACCAAATGTACGAAGTTTTGAAATAACTAAAAAACAAATGATGTGAAAGAAATGGAAATCGTAAATTAATAAAATAGGGCCTTAAGGTATAAATTATATATATGTAAAAATAAGTTTCCTTTTAAAAATATAAACACATTTAAAATAAGGCTTAGAGTTAACAATTATAAAGATACGAAAACAATAATATATAGTGAAAAAATAATTTATTATGAACTATGTGAAAATAAAATAATATTACATGAAAGCTTTATCGTATAAAACTTTTAGACATAACAATGTATAAAGAAAATTTTATAATTGAATAAAAAAATATTTACAAGTTATAAAGAAATATATAAAATAATATGTGGTAAGATTACATAACGAATTTTAAAGTTTCGCATAATAAGTTTTAAAATACAGATACACAATAAATCCAAAATAATAACATAAAACGAGCCTAGAATGATAACATAGAATAAATTCATACCACTAACAATACACCATACTTTAAAGAAAAATAATGCATAAAATTTAAAATGCTTATGATAATTGTACATACAGTATAGAAATGTATATAAAGAACAAACATATAAACAGTTATACAATGATAATAATAATAATAATAATAATAATAATAATAATCATAATTGGTTAATAAAAAAACACAAAAATGATTAAATTGCAACCTGAACAAAATTAGTCGGGAAATAACATAAATAAAACGAAATAAGGGCCAATGTGCAATGCGCGAATAACATGGAGCACTAGTTAGAAATATCCCCCGCCCCCTCAAAACGCAGCGTTGCATTGGATTAAAATGAAACAAAAGTAAAATAAGAGATTAAATTCAAAAAGAAATAAAAGAACTGGATTGAAGCGCCCTTGAAAAGCGGAGGGGCCAGGGTTGCAAATAACCCAATTAACAGGAGCGCGCGGATCCCCCATGGAGTGGGTCGGGTCACGCGCGGGTTGCTGGGTAATTGTCAATACGACGCCGTTTATTACATTATAAATCCCAACTTTAAAACCCTAAAATCAGCAGCTATAGATTTTTTTAAAAAATAAAATAAAATAAAAACTAATAATATCTATCCCCTCCCCAGCGCCGCTTCAACATTTGAACCCCCAACCATACGGTTCCGATCGGAACCAAAGAGGGGTTCGACGACGGCTTTAATCAGGTATGGGTTCTAATCTCCCCTTTTTCTCTTTTTATTTTATATATATGCTTATATATGCGATTAATAACGAAACAGAAAAAGAAAGAAAAGCAATCGGAAAAAGAACAGAATGGAAAAAGAGGAAAAAAAGAAAACCTTTTTTCTTTGTATTGATTTCGTGCCTAAAAAAAATCGAGTACATCCATGGGGGTTTTATACACGAAAATAAAAATAAAAATAAAAAAGAATACAAATTTCTTTTTTCTTTCTATTTTTCCGTTTTTTTCTCTGATTTTCTCTTGCTATTTGTTTGTGTGCTGCACAGGTACGGTCGTACGAAGGCCAGTTGGAGGCTCGTGGTGGCGCTACGTGCGTGAAGAGGCAGGCGCGCGTGGGAGGAGCGGACGTGTGTGTTGGCGTCGGCTGCTGAAGGGGAGTTAGAAACCCTAGGGTTTCTGTTTCCTGAAACGTAGTGGGCTATTGAGTGTTGGGCTTGTGCAACCGGGTTAGGTTAAGTTGGGCCATATAGGTTTAGTATGTATTGGGGCTGGAGGGTTAGGTCTTGGTTTCAATTGTATGGGTATTGGGTTACTGTAATATGGACTTTTGGACATTTAATTTTTTGTTTGGTTTATATCTATTATTTTAAAATTGCTTTTTTATATTTCTGATTTGGGCCGGGCAAATTTGGGTTGTTATATTGGTTTCTCACATTTTCTGAATAAATTTCTGCAAGTTGTAGCCAATGCAAATTGCTGTTTTAGCCAATTGAACAAGTTGGTATCTCACATTTTCTAAATTCATTAGTGCATAATTTTCTGAACAAGTTGGTATATCACCCTATATATGGTATGGATATATAACCTATATCTCAATGTTATTAATAATAAATTTTATAATTCTAAAAATAATTGTAAATGTTATTTTTTAAATATTAAAACCTATATTTTTAATATATCACCCATATATGGTATGGATATATAACCTATATTTCAAATTTATTAGTAATAAATTTTTCAATTTTATAAATAATTATAAATCAGATACATAAAAGTGATATACTTACATAATACATAAATTACATAACCAAAATTTGTAATATATAACTTACATAACTTATTAATATTTATATACATTTTTAATATATATATATTTTTAAAATTTATATATTTTTTCAAAATTTATCAATCATATCATAACTTACATAACTCAAATTTATCAATCATATCATAACTTATATATAAACTTACATAACTTAAATAACTTACATAATACATAACTTTCATAACTTACATTATACACAACTTACATAACTTAATCAATATTATACACAACTTACATAATACATTACTTACATAACTTACATTATACACAACTTACATAACTTAATTACATTATACATGATTTACATAACTTACATAACTTACATAGCTTACATTCTACACAACTTACATAACATACATAATACACAACTTACATAGCTTACATAATACATAACTTACATAACTTATATAATACATAACTTACATAATTTACTTAATACATAAATATATATCATATCATAACTTACATAACTCATTTATACTTATAACTGAACAACTTGCCGTTGTAATTTATTGTCAACATCAGGCTTCAAGAATTAAGAAATGGATCGGTCTTGGATGAATTTGTCAAAGGTAAGCAACGGTTATCGAAATGGAGTACAAACTTTTCTAAATTTTGCATTTCAATATGCAAGCCAAGAGAACATGATTCTTTGCCCGTGTAAGAAGTGTGTCAACATAAACTGGCATTATCGTGAAGTTGTATATGAGCATCAAATTGTTGATGGGTTTGTTTGGGGTTATAAAAAATGGATTTTTCATGGAGAATGCACGCCTAGTACTTCCTCTTCAACGATGGATGTATCTTATCCTAGTACTGTTTACCATCAGTCTGTTAGAGGGGATGACATGGAAGGTATGTTGCGGGATGCATTTAATATGCACAATCATGGTTTGCAATTGTTCCCAGCCTACTTTGTGGCATTTGATGATTGTAACCTTGGTGGAGATGCTTTTACCAAACCAGGAAGAAGTGTACCTTATGAAGAGTCAAATGGAGAAGCGGCGAAGTTCTACGAGCTACTTAATGACATGAACGAAGACCTTTATGAGGGATCAAAATTTTCAAAAATGTCCTTCTGTATTCATCTTTTTCAATTAAAATGTTTGGAAGGGTGGACCAGAAACTCTTTGACAATGTTGTTAGAGTTTTTGAGAGATATGTTTCCGTTTGCAAAAATCCCTCACTCAAAATTGTGGAATAGTTGTTAATTCCTTAATTACAAGTTATGCTAGTGCTAGGGACAATAATCCTGTTGAGGGAAATGTGGAATATTTCGGACTTCTTACTGACATAATTGAGTTGGATTACTACAGCAAATGGAAAGTTGTCTTATTTCGAGGTGATTGGGCTGATGTTAATACTGCTCGTGGAATTAAGCAAGATTAATTTGGTTTTACAATGGTGAACTTCTCTCGATTGATTCACACAGGACAACAATTGATAGATGAGCCGTATGTAATTTTGTTTTAATTTAGTTTTATTTACAAAATTGTCATTTATCACATAATTTTTAATCAATTTCAATTATGTTGCCGTCCCACTATATTAACTAGGGTATATTTTATACTTAAGTCCTTCCTCATTTAACTTTCAAGCTATGTAATAAACTAAATACAACAATTATTAAATTTTACACCTTTTACAAATTAGTCCTTTTCCTTTAATTAGCTATCTAAGCGTTAATATTTAAGATTCGAAACGAATGAAATTTGTGGTCCCGAACCATTGTTCCTTCTCCACTAAAAATCAGGTTGTTACAACATAGCTTTCAAAAGCCCATACTAAGCTCGGATAAGTGTCTGAATCATATTTTAATTTTATTTAATCTTAAAAACTTGAAAAAAAATATATTATTGATTAGGAGTGATCATAGTTGCTTTGGCAACGAATATGACGTCCCGATAGCTTGACCTGACGATCGGGTCAGGTAAAAGAGTGTTACAGATAATTATTTAAATATTATTACAATCAAATAATAGTAAAACTACCGAATATCAAGTAATAATAACTAAACATCTTAAATAATAATGAAAAACCTTACTTTTTTATGATGGAAACAAAACATATTAAATAATACAATTATATATTTTTTATTTTGAATGAAAATGCCTTGCTAATGCATATATTGTACTGTAAAATATTAGTTTTAATTGGTGTATAATTGTAACACTAATTAAGTGATAATTAATCTCAAATAATAAGTGTAATTTAATAGAGATCCAAAGTCCAATTAAGTAATAATAACTATTACATTGAAAATATTATTAATAATTAAATAATTAAATTTATATATTACATTAGATTACCAATATATTGATGTTATCTTTTTATATATATAATATTAATCTCACACGTTTATTTGTTAATTATAAAAATAATAATTTTAACATTATTAATTATTATCTTATTTAAAATAAGATCAAATATATATATAAGAATTATATTAATTTAATTAAAATATTATATTTTTATTATTTTTAATTTATCCAATTATATTCATATTCAATGATTTTATAAATTTATAATTTTATTAATCAATAGAATATTATATTAGTTTGAAGTATAAATTTTAAATGAAATAAACAACTTAATTAATTTCACACTAATATGCTATCATATTAGTTAATATTTAATTGATATTATTTTTATTATTATCACATAATAATACTAATAAATTATTATTCTAATATCAATTTAGTAAAATAATTAAAAATAAAAGATATTTTTATTGATTCACAAGTTTTTCCAAACTTGTGGGATTTTTTTTATATATTATAGCTAAAGTATTTAAAGTAATCATGACATTATAAAAGTAAAGATACAAAATTAAGTAAAAAAACTAAAGCTTGAACATAATATAGAAACCAAAATTAAAAATTGACCATTATTAAATAATATAAAAAGATTATGTATTCGGAAAATATTTTAATCAGAATGAGGTTGTACAAGCCCATTTTGCCCGGGCCAAAACCCATCTAAACCTAAACCTCAACCCAAACCCACCCAAACCTAAACTCAAAACCCATTACAAACTAAACCCAAATAAGCCTAGACCTGGCCCAATTAACCCAATTACCTCAAACCCATTTCTATCAGCCCAAAATAAACAAAAAATAGAGAAAGAAATAAAAACCTAACCCTAGGTGCGCCGCACCTAGGGTATTCGGTCCCAACTACCGCCGCTGTTCCTCTGACCAGCGCCGCACGGGCTTACCTACTCCACCAACTCCTCTGGCACCTGCAAGGAAGAACACACACGCAATAGCAAGTACAATGACAGTAGAAAAATTGTAAAAAAATGGTTGTAATGGGCTATAAATAGCCGAATATCAACTTTGTAAAGGGCTTTTTTCGAAAAAATTTTGGAAGAAATAAAAAAGTTTTTGAAGGTGATTTTCTTTGGTTTTTCCAATTTCTCTTTTTCCTATTTTCGTTTTATTCCTTTTGTTCTAAGTTGATTCTTTATTTTTCATTTTTACTTAGCCATACATACATATAACAAGATAACAAAATAAAATAAAGAGGAGGGTTTTACCTGATTTTGGTAGATGTGAGGAGGAAGAACCGAAAGGTCTCTTCCGATTTTAGCCCTTGTCACCGGGTTATTCTGGTAATTTTGACCCCAGATCTGGGTTCTATTCGAAAAAAGGAACAAAAAGGGGGTATTTTGGTTTTTCGGCCACCGTAGACGGCGGCGCCGTCGTCGACGTCCGGCGGTCGGTGCGGTGGCTGATGACTGGAGCCATGGCCGGCTAGGGGGACTCTGCAAAGAAAAGAAAAGAGAAGAATTAGTTTTTTTTTTGAAACAGGACACAAATGATTTTTTAGCAAACTTTTTAACTTAAATAGTGATGATGAAACGGCGTCGTTTTGGGTAAGGGGGATCCGCGCGTTGACCCGACCCAACCCGGGGAATCCGCGTGTTTTTTACTTTTGGGTTATTTACGCGCGCAGTCCCTCCTATTTTGCAGCGTGTTGCAATTCGCCCCTTTCTCTTTCTTTTCTTTTATTTTAATTTAGACGCGAAATTTTATTTTTGTTCCAATTTAGTCCATTGCAGTGCTACGTTTTGGGGGATTTGGTTTATTTACCATTTTGGTCCCCTTTCTTTCGGCGCGCGTCACAATTTGGTCCCTTTTATCCTTTTTATTTCGAATTCGCCCAGTATTTTTATTTTTACTTCGATGTAGTCCCCTTTTTAGCATTTTTTACTATTTTGTTCGTTATTTTAGTGTTATGATCATTTTTATTATCATTATTATTATTATTATTATTATTATTACTATTAATTATTATTAGTTTCATTTTCCTTATATCTATTCGTTGCTGTTTTGCTATTATGTTAGCTAGTTTTATTATTATTCTAGCTTTATTTTCATAATATATATGTATATATACCTATGTATATTTTTGTATATATATGCATACACGTTTTTTATTCTTTGTAACATTCATGCATACTTTTATAACTTACATATATTTTTCACATTTCCATTATTTTTTTATATATACATATATATCTTTTTTTATTTTATTTTATTTATTTATTTATTTACATGTCTATTTTGATGCTTTAGTTTTTATTTGTTTATTTATTATTGTGTATACATGATTGACTTGTCTTTTATATTTATTTATTTCATTTTTGATGATCGTTCGTATTATTCGTACTTACATTACTGAATTCATTATATTAACATCGTGTTTTATTTTTACTATTTTGCGTTAAATTGTCCTCGTTCAATGTATAAATTATGACTTTTTGAATAAACAAAATTTCGTGTTTAGATTTGAGAAAGTCGTACCCTAACTTACTGGGTTTTGATTTTCGCAATAAATCTAAATGCACGAATCTTTTCAAACTCAAGTTTTTAAACGATCTCGGGAATTAAGAAAAGATCGTGTCCTAACTTACTGGGCATGATCTCTTTTCTAAACCCGAGATAATTAAATATCTTTTTTAAATAAGTAAATTTTTACGCATGTATTCTCGTATCGGGAATTTGATACGCTGTGTCCTAACGCATTGGATATGACATGTCATTTTCTCGAGATGAGGATTTTTTCTAAAAAATAATAAAGGCAATATTTTGCGTTTGGAGATTCGAGAAAATATGTCCTAATGTGCTGAATTTCGATTTTTCTCGTTCTATCAAATAGCCAAATATCCTTTTAAAATTTCAAAGTAATGCAATGTTTTGCGTTTGGAAATTCGAGAAAATGTGCCCTAATGTGCTGGGTTTCGATTTCTCGTTTGACCAAATAGCCAAATATCCTCTTAAATCTTAATCCATGTCATTCAAGTGTTTTTTTAGGATTGTATTTTAAATCTCTCTAAAGTTTTCAGTTTTTCGACACTAAGACATTAAGTAATCGACTAGGTATCAATTTTGGGCGTATCGAGGGTGCTAATCCTTCCTCGTGCGTAGCCGACTCCCGAACCTATTTTCTGAATTTCGTGGACAAAACTTGTTGTTTTAATAAAATTAAATTGTTTATTAAAAACAACCATTTTTTAAGGTGACCCGATCACACCTTATCAAAAAGGATCGGTGGCGACTCCCATTTTCGTTTTCATTTTTCAAAACCCAAGTCGACCCCGTTTTCATCAAAAAAATGGTGTCAACAGCTTGGCGACTCCACTGAGGATTTTAAATAAGAGAGTCAAGCCGCGAGTTGATTACTTTTTGTCTTTTTGTTGAAAATTGAAAACTTGATTTAAATATACGATCCTTTCATTGCATTTCATTCGTTTTATCACAATTTTTCATCATTGTAATTGTTGTGGTGATTTAAATTTCGGTATCTTGCTGCATATTGCATTGTATGACCTTTGGTCACACCCTTTTAAGTGGGAGTGAGAAGCTATTTCTTCGTGAGGTTTTCACCTCTATGCGGGATAGTGGATCACTTCCGGGATACATCTGTACCTATGTCTTCGTGAGATTTTCATCTCCGTGCAGCCATAGGGAAATGTATTCCCCTGAACCGAACTCGGTCTATATAAGCCTACAGTAGGTGAAGATCGAGGAATCTGCTGGTTCGGGTACCCTTACTTTAGAGCCAAACCTCATATAGTGAACCTTAGGGACTCACCTTAGGTAGAACTACACTAAACCCTAGTAGATACCCTGATATATGCTTGTATTCTTTCTAATTGTTTTGGATTGTATGTTTATACCTGATACTAATGTTTGCTGTTTTACTTTGGATGCATGACATTTCAACTGCATGGCATTTCATTATAAAAGGCGTTGGTTCATATTCGGTTTCTAGAAAGAAAGCTTATCATGGAAAGGGGATTTCTTGATAAGGTGGAAGATAATGCGGCGGTCCGAATTTGGTCAAAAACGACGCAGCGGGAGAAAGGGGATAGTTTGGCTGAAGGATATGAATCTGAGTTATGGGACTTCACCCGTATTAGTGTAACCCAGAACAATTTGCAAGAGTTGAAAGAAATTTAGGGCCAGTTGAATGAGGAGGACAAATAATTTTTCTATTCCAATGATGGAGATTTGCCGTACCTGCTAGATATGAAGGTAGACAAGCACCTGTTCCGGGCTCTCGCGCAATTTTGGAACCCCGCCTATAGTTTTTTTACGTTCAGAAAAGTCGACTTAGTGCCTACGATAGAAGAATATATGGCTTTACTTCGGTGTTCGAAGAGTCAAGGCGACAGAATCTACTCAAGAGCTGCAAATGCACCCTTTTTGAGAAGGTTGATGAACATAACAGGTATGAGTGAGCAGTGGGTCACAGCCCGAATCAAACAGAAAGGGGATAACAAATGCATTTCTTGGAGGAATTTGAAAGATGTGGTCCTGGTGCATCCAGATGTAAAAAAAAAGGTAGATGTCTTCGCTTTGAGCATATACGGCTTAGTTATCTTTCCCAGAGCTTTGGGGCATATTGATGAGGCAGTCACTGATTTATTCGACCGTCTCGATAAGGGAGTTACTCCGGTTCCAACAATTTTAGTGGAAACATTCAGATCATTGAATGCCTGTCGACGAGCGGGTGAAGGCAGATTTGTTGAATGTGCACAGTTATTACTTGCATGGTTCCACAGTCATTTTTAGAAAGTGGATAAGGTGTCATATCGGGTCTTCTCTAAAAACTATTCGCCACTAAAAGAGATAGTAAGTACACCGAGAAGAGATGACATTTCGATGGAAAAATGGATGGCAATTCCTCAGAGCCTACAAGAAGAGGACATTGAGTGGAGAGCTCCGTGGTTACTTCCAGACGAAATTTTGTATCGGTGTGGTGATTTTGATTGGGTCCCTCTACTTAGAATCTGGGGAGCTATTGGATATGCCCGTTATTAGTGCTCAGACAATACAGGTTAAGACAGTTTATACCCGCAACCCAGAGACTAGCCGGGTGTGAATTCGCGTACGGGGGTGATGGTTACAAAAAAAGGATTCAAGAGATATCCAATGCGTGGAACCAAACTCGACGAATGAAGAGATTGGTTGTAGGACCAATGACGACTCCTGAGTATGATGAATGGAGGGTCAGAAGAATCAATGACAATATTCTCAAATCAAGTCACGAAGGCAATCAGTCATTAGAGGAGCATTTAAGGGTCGTCCCTTCTGAATTGGAAATTTTAAAACGAGATTTTGAAAGAAGAAATGCAGAGTTGGAAAAACAGATAGAACAAATGGAAGAAGAAAGGGTGAACTTAAGATTGGATGCAGATGTGCAAAAGCTCGAGATAGAGCGATTAAGAAAAGGAAAAGCTAGGGCTGAAGAAGATCTAGATAGTCTAAAAACAGATTATAAGAAGTTGCGATTATCAATGAGGACTGCCGGGCTGGGAAAGACTTCTGAGCAGTGGCGCAAGGAGATTCAAGAAGAAAAGAACAAAGCTGATAGATGGGAAAGGAGGTTCCAAGAAGTTCAAGCACAGAATGAGGTTCTAAAGAGGAGTATGTCAGAAAATCAGAAGGAAAAAAGGGAACTAGAAAACAGAGTGACTGAATTAGAAGGATCTCTCTATCGGCATCGAAATCGGAATTCTGTAATGGAATTGAGGGCAAGCCTAAATAGAATTGAAGAAATGAAAGAAAGAATTGAAGAGTTAGAAGCAGCATTACAAAATTGCGAGATCAAGATTGAGTACTTAGAAGCCAATGAAGATCGTCAAATCGAGCAGTTGCACTACTTTCAGAACCAAGTAAGAGATAGAGATCACATTATGGGAGAAGCCGTGCTTCAAATCAGGGAAGTGGCTGGTCATCTGCAGATATTAGCCGTACAAGCTGATGTGTTGAGTGTGAAGTACGAATTGGAGTCAAGTCGAGGACAGGAACTAGCTTCGTTACATAGGAAGATTAGAGTTTTAAGTGTTAGGGCTAAGTCATATCTGTAATCTACCTTATGTAAAGAAGTTTGTTTTCTAGTAAAGTTTTTTTTAATAAAATTGAATTAGAATTAACGCCTTTTTGCATTCATTTCATGCATATGCATTACATAACATCATGTGCATTAGGAACCATTAAAAGACCCTAATTGAGTAAAATTATTTCAGTTAACCTGGGAACCGAAAAAGTCTATCGACTTAGCATCGTTATGGTATCCAAACAAAAAAAAACATGGACCAAAGATTGAAAAAACTTGAACGACTCCAAAGGGGGGGTAGGACCAACTACAACTGCAAATACAAGAGCGGTTAGTTAAGGTCCAACAAGATAGAGTTCTGTGAAGGGGTCAAAAAAAAGTTCATAACAATGGACACAACTGAAAGGGACCTTGTTAGATATCTGCCCTTATAAATTTGGGAGTGTTCTAAGTAATCCCTGTAGTATTTAGGGCTTGTTTAGAGTAATATTCAGAACAAACTTGTTGCTTTTAGCCTAAAAGCAACAAGAACTCTTTTGTGAAATAGGCTCATGTCTGAACGCCGTTATTATTATGAAATGCATCTTTGCGATTATTTTTGAGCCAATATTTTCATTCTTTACGAGTAATTATTGTTGATTCTTTCATTAGATTTCCTTCTAAATCATTATTTCATTCATTCATAATCATATTGTACATAATTCCATACATTCCTTGTATATTTATTTGTGCCTACAATAGGTCCCTGGATATCAACGACATGAATGACGTTACTACAATCTCCTTTTGAGTGAGACATGTGTTTAGGGGGATCTCATGACTTTGAAGATGACATAGATTATAACCTATCTCTAGACTTATAGAGGATGGTAAAAGATGGAAAATAGATCTTACCCTATAAAGAATCATTGGAATCCACAGCTTTTTTCTATGTGGGGCATGGGGCCCATCTCGTCAAAAGCTTTTTAGCCAATATCAATTTATCTTTGTGATATTCGATTACTTCACTAAGAGGGTGGAAATAGCTTTATATACCAATGTCACAAGGTCGAAGTCATTAAATTCCTTTCAAAAAAAAAGGAGAGGGACAATGTCAAAAGTTTTTAGCCTGTTCAAATATCAGATGTCGAAGGCAACCAAAAATAAAAAAACAAAAAAAATAAAAAAAATATTGTAAGAAAGACGACTGAGACTTGTAAAGATTGGTATAAGGAAGTTACCATTCACCCTCTATGCTCATCAAACGTCGGCTAGGGCCTTTACCAGGGCAACACCTGGCCCATTGGTTTATGGAATGTTAAAAGCTTCCTGTCATGGTCAAATGATGTGAGCTTACGACAAAGAGATTCATCCTAGAAAAGGTGGATGCCAAATTAGGAAGGACCTTATGTTGTAAAAAATGGCCTGTTCTGGAAGAGCACTAATATTAACCGAGATGGATGCCAAAGACTTGCCCAATCTGGTGAATTCAAATTCAGTTAAGAAGTATTTTACCTGAAAATGAAGAAACCAAGGTGAAAACCCACAAAGGGTGTCTTGGGTCCTAAAAAAAAACTCTACCGGGGCAATGTCGTTCTCTTGTGCCTATCACGATTTTGCCTATTGAAGACGAGATTCTTTCTCTCTAAGTTTTTGGATCCAATCTCAATCAAGGAAGAATGTTCAAAGTTATCCATCATGGTCAAATGCGCCAAAAGCAAACGATGCGAGCTCACAAAAAAAAAATTCGCCCTAGAGAATTTCATGAGAAGGACCTGGTATTGAAGATCCTTCCCATACAAAAAGAACCTCATGCCAAATTGGGAAGGACCTTATGTGGAAGGCTTTTTCTGGAAAAGCGTCGATCTTGATTAAAAGGGATAACAAGGACATGCCTAATCCTATGAGTTTAGAGTCAATCAAAAATGTTTCAAAAAAACAAAAAAAACAAAAAAAACAAAAAAATAAGAAAAATAAAAAAAAGGAAAAAAGAGAGAGAAGAAGAAGAAGAAGAAGAAGAAGAGAAAAGAAAAGGAAAAAAATGAGAGGCCAGGTGAAAACCCGCAAAGGGCGCCTTAAGACCAAAGGGGATTTGAGTTGAAAACCCAAAAGGGCGGCTCAAATTTTGGAACAAAATGGGGCACGAAGTGATCAGAGCTACTTAAATTTTGGATCAAATTGGGGCATGGTGGTGATTAGAGCAGTTCAAATTTTGATCAGATCGGGGCATATGATGATCTTGCCATACCTAAATCAACAAGAAAAGGTATGCGACATCTTGGAGCATCGACAAAGTCCTGAAGATCTCCTAAACACATGTTAGACTCAGAACGGTCTTTTAAAAAGTTTGTACAGAGAAGTTCAAGTTGCGATATCTGGGGCATCTAATCCTTATACTATTTATATTGAATTTGTTATTCTTGGAATACTTCTTTCTTTTCCAAGATATATGTTCTAATCAATTCCTCTTTTTATTCTTGCTATTCTTGATAATTTCGAGCTATGCTCAGAACCAATTTTATTCTTATCCATTGTTATGACCCTTTCTGTAAGCATGTTGCATCGGAATAATGATTAATGGACTAATAAAACTTTCACAATAGAAGTTTTGCATATTACTCTAGAAGTTTCTAAATAATATAGGAACCTGAAACAGGACTATTATTTAGAAAACACGAAGTTTAAAGGGTGAAATATCTAATAAGGAAGAGTCTAAGTTAAAGACTATCCTTTCATATTTTGTTGTCCAAACATTGATTGAACAAAATGACAAGATGTCATATTGGTGACAAAGCTTCAATGAACAAACAAGCAAGGATCACCAAGTGATAAGAAAAGGTTTTCTCGGAGAAGAAAATTTTGTAATTGTGCATGAGCATTTGGTATGACACCTTGGGAATGGGGTAAAAAAACCAAAGAGCTTCACATTTTGTATCCTTGAATTGCGATAGGAGAAGATTGAGAAAAGTCATATCTTTCTACCCTTGGGTTACAGTGAGAGATTGATGGTACAAATTTTATGTCCTAGTGGATTGAACTTTGACATTCACAGTGGGGGCAATCAGATTAAGTGTTTCTTTGGATATGCCAGCTCAGCAAGAAAGCGTTGTAGCACGTCAGTGATATAACCTTAATAAGATTTTGCGTGATGATAACCTAAGTATTAAGGAATCATTTTCATGACATTTTGCATTCATTCAAATGTCATTCATATACATCTAGTTAGGAGCACTTGATTCGTTCTGATCATGTCATCCTAATCACTAGGCACAATTAGGTTCATAAAATAGAACATATAGGTCATGTTCCCTAGAGAACAAATCAATGAAGTTGCAGATCTTGCCTTCCTGCATTGATAGCGAAATAGATCGAAGACACAAACCTTGCCTCCCTCGGTTGTAGTGGAGCAGGTCAAAGATAGCAGATCTTGCCTTCCTGTACTAATAGCGAAGTAGATTGAAGAAACCATAGTTTGCAATTAAAAAGATTGAAGCTACAACGGCGAATCTTACCTTTCAGGTAGTGCAGCAGAACAGATTGAAGCTACAATGGTGAATCCTGCTTCCCCGACATTGCAATATAAAATATTGAAGTCACAACGATGAATCTTACTTCTCAGGTGATGCAGCAGAACAGATTGAAGCTACGACGGCGTATTTCACTTCCCTGACATTGCAATTAAAAAGATTGAAGCTACAACGGCGAATCTTACCTTTCAGGCAGTACAGCAGAACAAATTGAAGCTACAACGACGAATCCTGCTTCCCCGACATTGTAATATAAAAGATTGAAGCCACAATGGTGAATCTTACTTCCCAGGCGATGCAGCGGAATAGATTGAAGCTACGACGGCGAATCTAACTTCCCTGACATTGCAATTTAAAAGGTTGAGGCCATAACGGCGAATCTTACCTTCCTAGGCGATGCAGCGGAACAGATTGAAGCTACGACGATGAATTTTACTTCCCCGACACTGCAATTTAAAAGATTGAGGCCACAACGGCGAATCTTACTTCTTTGGCGATGCAGTGGAACAAATTGAAGCTACAATGGTGAATCCTGTTTCCTCGACATTGCAATTAAAAGATTGAAGCCACAACGACGAATCTTACTTCAGACGATGCAGCGGAACAGATTGAAGCTACGACGGCAAATCTCACTTCCCTGACATTACAATTAAAAAGATTGAAGCTACAACGGTGAATCTTACCTTTTAGGCAGTGCAACGGAACAGATTGAAGCTACAACGGCGAATCCTGCTTCCTCGACATTGCAATATAAAAGATTGAAGTCACAACGGCGAATCTTACTTCCCAGGAGATGCAACAGAACAGATTGAAGCTACGACGGCGAATCTAACTTCCCCGACATTGTAATTTAAAAGATTGAGGCCACAACGGCGAATCTTACCTTCCTAGGCGATGCAGCAGAACAGATTGAAGCTACGACGATGAATCTTACTTCCCCGACATTGCAATTTAAAAGATTGAGGCCACAACGGTGAATCTTACTTCTCTGGCGATGTAGTGGAACAGATTGAAGCTACAATGGCGAATCCTGCTTCCTCGACATTGCAATTAAAAGATTGAAGCCACAACGATGAATCTTACTTCAAACGATGCAGCGGAACAGATTGAAGCCACAATGACGAATCTTACTTCCCCGACATTGCAATTCAAAAGATTGAAGCTACAATGGCGAATCTTACTTCCAAGCGATGCAGCTGAACAGATTGAAGTCACAACGGCGAATCTTGCTTCCTCGTCATTGCAATTGAAAATATTGAAGCCACAACGGCGAATTTTACTTCCAAGCGATGTAGCGGAACAGATTGAAGTCACAACGGCGAATCTCACTTCCCCGTTATTACAATTTAAAGGATTGAAGCCACTACGGCGAATCTTACTTCCCAAGCGGAGCTGTGGAACATATTGAAGCTACAACGGCGAATCCTGCTTCCCCGAAATTGCAATCTCATTTCCCTAGCAGTGCAGTGGAATAGATTGAAGCTACGATGACAAATCTCGCTTCCCCGACATTGCAGTCAAATAGATTAAAGCTACAACAGTGAATCTTACTTCCCTGGCGATGTAATGGAAAAGATTGAAACCACAATAGCGAATCTTGCTTTCCCGACATTGCAATTAAAAGATTGAAGTCGCAACGGCGAAACTTACTTCCTCGGTGAACAGATTGAAGATAGCAACTCTTATCTTTTTGAAGTTGCAGTAGAGCATATTAAAGCTATAAACCACAGATCTTATCTCTCTGAAGTTGCAGTAGAGCAGATCGCATCAGACTTTATTTTCTTAAAGATACAGTAAAACAAGTTGAAACAACAAGTCTTATCTCCCTGAAGTTGTAGTGGAATAGCCTAAAACCACAAATCTCGTCCCCCTGAAGTTGCTGCGAAGAAGATTGAAGCTACAAGTCAGATCTCCTTGAAGTGCAGTGGAGTGGATCAAAACAATCAGACGCAGTGGACTGGACTGAATCTACTTGAAAAGAGAAGCATCAAATAAGTGAAGACTCGGCGAGACCGAGCAAAATTGGTCTTTCTTAATCTTTGCTCTATTCTCATTACACGACAACGAGCAAAGAGGGGCAGTTGTACAAGCCCATTTTGCCCGGGCCCAAACCCACCCAAACCTAAACTCAAAACCCATTACAAACTAAACCCAAATAAGCCTAGACCTGGCCCAATTAACCCAATTACCCCAAACCCATTTCTATCAGCCCAAAATAAACAAAAAATAGAGAAAGAAAGAAAAACCTAACCCTAGGTGCGCCGCACCTAGGGTATTCGGTCCCAACTACCACCGTTGTTCCTCTGACCAGCGCCGTACGGGCTTACCTACTCCACAAACTCCTCTGGCACCTGCAAGGAAGAACACACACGCAACAGCAAGTACAATGATAGTAGAAAAATTGTAAAAAATGGTTGTAATGGGCTATAAATAGCCGAATATCAACTTTGTAAAGGGCTTTTTTCGAAAAAATTTTAGAAGAAATAAAAAAGTTTTTGAAGGTGATTTTCTTTGGTTTTTCCAATTTCTCTTTTTCCTATTTTCGTTTTATTCCTGTTGTTCTAAGTTGATTCTTTATTTTTCATTTTTACTTAGCCATACATACATATAACAAGATAACAAAATAAAATAAAGAGGAGGGTTTTACCTGATTTTGGTAGATGTGAGGAGGAAGAACCGAAAGGTCTCGTCCAATTTTAGCCCTTGTCACCGGGTTATTCTGGTAATTTTGACCCCAGATCTGGGTTCTATTCGAAAAAGGAACAAAAAGGGGGTATTTTGGTTTTTCGGCCACCGCAGACGGCGGCGCCGTCGTCGACGTCCGGCGGTCGGTGCGGTGGCTGATGATTGGAGCCATGGCCGGCTAGGGGGACTCTGCAAAGAAAAGAAAAGAGAAGAATTAGTTTTTTTTTGAAATAGGACACAAATGATTTTTTAGCAAACTTTTTAACTTAAATAGTGATGATGAAATGGCGCCGTTTTGGGTAAGGGGGATCCGCGCGTTGACCCGACCCAACCCGGGGAATCCGCGTGTTTTTTACTTTTGGGTTATTTACGCGCGCAGTCCCTTCTATTTTGCAGTGTGTTGCAATTCGCCCCTTTCTCTTTCTTTTATTTTATTTTAATTTAGACGCGAAATTTTATTTTTGTTCCAATTTAGTCCATTGCAGTGCTACGTTTTGGGGGATTTGGTTTATTTACCATTTTGGTCCCCTTTCTTTCGGCGCGCGTCACAATTTGGTCCCTTTTATCCTTTTTATTTCGAATTCGCCCAGTATTTTTATTTTTACTTCGATGTAGTCCCCTTTTTAGCATTTTTTACTATTTTGTTCGTTATTTTAGTGTTATGATCATTTTTATTATCATTATTATTATTATTATTATTATTACTATTAATTATTATTAGTTTCATTTTCCTTATATCTATTCGTTGCTGTTTTGCTATTATGTTAGCTAGTTTTATTATTATTCTAGCTTTATTTTCATAATATATATGTATATATACCTATGTATATTTTTGTATATATATGCATACACGTTTTTTATTCTTTGTAACATTCATGCATACTTTTATAACTTACATATATTTTTCACATTTCCATTATTTTTTTATATATACATATATATCTTTTTTTATTTTATTTTATTTATTTATTTATTTACATGTCTATTTTGATGCTTTAGTTTTTATTTGTTTATTTATTATTGTGTATACATGATTGACTTGTCTTTTATATTTATTTATTTCATTTTTGATGATCGTTCGTATTATTCGTACTTACATTACTGAATTCATTATATTAACATCGTGTTTTATTTTTACTATTTTGCGTTAAATTGTCCTCGTTCAATGTATAAATTATGACTTTTTGAATAAACAAAATTTCGTGTTTAGATTTGAGAAAGTCGTACCCTAACTTACTGGGTTTTGATTTTCGCAATAAATCTAAATGCACGAATCTTTTCAAACTCAAGTTTTTAAACGATCTCGGGAATTAAGAAAAGATCGTGTCCTAACTTACTGGGCATGATCTCTTTTCTAAACCCGAGATAATTAAATATCTTTTTTAAATAAGTAAATTTTTACGCATGTATTCTCGTATCGGGAATTTGATACGCTGTGTCCTAACGCATTGGATATGACATGTCATTTTCTCGAGATGATGATTTTTTCTAAAAAATAATAAAGGCAATGTTTTGCGTTTGGAGATTCGAGAAAATATGTCCTAATGTGCTGAATTTCGATTTTTCTCGTTCTAACAAATAGCCAAATATCCTTTTAAAATTTCAAAGTAATGCAATGTTTTGCGTTTGGAAATTCGAGAAAATGTGTCCTAATGTGCTGCGTTTCGATTTCTCGTTTGACCAAATAGCCAAATATCCTCTTAAATCTTAATCCATGTCATTCAAGTGTTTTTTTAGGATTGTATTTTAAATCTCTCTAAAGTTTTCAGTTTTTCGACACTAAGACATTAAGTAATCGACTAGGTATCAATTTTGGGCGTATCGAGGGTGCTAATCCTTCCTCGTGCATAGCCAACTCCCGAACCTATTTTCTGAATTTCGTGGACCAAACTCGTTGTTTTAATAAAATTAAATTGTTTATTAAAAATAACCATTTTTTTAAGGTGACCCGATCACACCTTATCAAAAAGGATCGGTGGCGACTCCCGTTTTCGTTTTCATTTTTCAAAACCCAAGTCGACCCCATTTTCATCAAAAAAATGGTATCAACAGAGGTATTTATACCAAATTATGTAAAAAATTAAAATATGAAGATATTATAGAGACTAAAATTGGATCATTCTTATTGGAAGCTTATTTTTTTTTGGACAAGTGTCAATAAAAGAAATTGGTTAGACAGCGTTATAGATGTTTTTTTTTCTATAAAAATATGTGTGTCCTGCGTATAACAATAAATTTTTTTAGAATTTTTTGCAAATTGGTGAGGTGAGGTGTTTTTTAGATGTGGCAGTGTTTGATTGGATAAATTATATTCTTTTGGATGTTAGAATGTTATGACCCATTGACTTCTTTTTGGCCAAGTTGTTTACAAAGGAGACCGTTTACCAAATCAATTCTACCATTAGGAGGAATTGAGGTAAAAATCCCGGTCTACTCCAATATTCAATCAATTCTTAAAATAGATTTTTCTTTCTAAGCAGTAAGATAATTATAGCAACAAAAAACGTCTTGATCGTCAACTTTTCCTTAAGTAGTCAATCCCAGTACGACCTGTAAATCGACTATTGCCAAATTTCTAATTGCGATACACGTGTTCGTAATTTAAGATTTTGACAGTCTTCCGCGCTGAAAAGTCCAACTCGAATCAATGACCTCAACCGCGTGAGTTGTTTAATTCTGATCTCTATCTCTCTTGATGGAATTCAATTGGCTTTTCCCACCTAGACACGTCAATTTGTTCGTGGGAATTCGAATCCAACATGCACTTTTTGAATCGAAGCTGAATCAACTTTAAGAAATAAAGTTGGTGTACTTATAAGTATCATGTAAAGATATAATAAAACATTAAAAATATATTAAAAAAGAGACACTTATCAGTAGATTTTAAAACTCATATAAACTATTATTTCTTTATTTAATATCTAAATATATGAAGATGAAGTCGTATATACTAAAAAGGTTACGGGCCTAGCGCTGGGACTTCAATGGACCCGCCCCCGGAGAAGCAGCGAGGAAAGTACACTGCCCGGACTTGATAAGATTATGACCTATTCAACGTTCCAACAAAGGGCCAGTTTGTTTCATTGATTTCATTTTCGGTAAAATGTTTTCATCTTTTTTCCAATGTTTGGTAGAAGGCCACCTGTTTTTCTGTAAAATGACTTGTGGAACTTGAAATTGGTAACACATTTTACACAATTCTTAACTCCTACCTCTCTTTCTCTCGTTTAATAATGCTCTCTTCCTCCAATTTTCTTTGAGAAATAAAAAACTCTCCAACTCCGAAGTTAGGCTTTGGAATAAGATTTATAATGAGAACTCCTCTACTTTCCAGCTTTTGTTTCTGTCCAGTATCTGAAAGCAAATTAAAGAAGAAGCCGAGCAAGGGAAAAGCTAAATCATCGCTTCCCCAACATCTGTGCCGTCGATTTTCACTCGACGAGATCAGAGTTGCCACCAATAACTTTGACTCCCACTTGGTTCTTGGTAAAGGTGGCAGCGCAGTAGTATACAAAGGGTTTTTCGATGACGGGGCCTCGGTTTTCGCTGTCAAATACTTGCAGCTCGGATCCTCACGACATAGAATACTTGACGACTTTCGAAATGAGGTGCAGCTACTTTGCCAGCTGCGCCACCAACATATTGTTTCTCTGATTGGATTCTGCTATGAGGAAGACAAGATGATCATAGTGTACAATTATATGAGCCAGGGGATGCTCTTCGATCATCTCCATGGTACTGGTCATCACGATCCCCTCCCATGGAAGCAAAGGTTAGAGATTTGCATTGGGATAGCTCGTGGATTACATTATCTTCATGCTGGAGCAAAGCGTGCAGTTATCCACCGCGACATCAAGACCAGAAACATTCTTTTAGATGACCAAAAGGTTTCCAAGATTGCGGATTTCACCTTGTCTAAGATAGGCCCTTTTAGTTTATCAAACGCTCCCATCAGAATAGAGTTACCTCCTCTGGATGAAATTGAATTGGAAACAAGTCGAACGAGGCTGTTTGGTACTTTGGGTTACGTGGCTCCTGAGCTTTTCATTGATGCTACTCTTGTGACAGAGAAATCAGACGTTTACTCATTTGGGGTTGTTTTGCTTGAAGTACTTTGTGGTAGAAAAGTATTAAAGTTTGATGCAGGGGACCATAGTCATCGTCATATAATTTCTTGGGTCAATGAACACCTAAAGAATGGAAGAATTTACCAAATGACGGATCCATATTTGGAAGGGAAAATAGCCCCGAGTTGCTTACAGAAATTCCTGGACATCGCTTTAAGTTGCGTCCATGTTGAGGAACATAAACGACCTGCTCTTGGTGAAGTGGAGGTGACATTAGAGCTTGCTTTGGAGCTCCAAAACAAAGCAGAATTCGAAGTGAAGCGCCTCAATCCTCATGGAGAAGCTATGTATGAAGAAGTAGCTTTCTCTGCATCTGCCTTCAGTTTCTCTGATTATCAGACTGATGTACTCTGGCCCCATGGAAGTTCTCGTGTCGAGGATACATTTAGCTGGAAATCTGAGGATATGTTGTCAGACATTGAAGAGCTGTGCAGATGACAGTGAAGATATGCAATCTGGGATGGATGTTTGGCGGGGTCAAACTAATCAGGTATGGTTAAGCAGTTGAGGTGTCTCTTAACTTACTTTCCTGACTACTGTCCATTGAAGGCCACAATTTTCACACGGTTTTGAGAAATATTTGCGTCATTTTGGAATATGTTGATTATATTTCCCATTTCGATTACGATATTAACATCATTGTATTTCCCATTTCGATTACGATATTAACATCATTCATTCACTTTTAAAACCTTTGAATGTAAATCGTGTTACTTTAAGAAAAATGTATTTTTACTACTGAAAATATAAAAAATCTCGCTATTATTTTTGTACAGCCCAATTTTGTCCACTACCCAAACATAAAACCCAATTACAACCCAAACCCAAGACCCAACAAATTAAACCAAGCCCAAAACCCGAATGGCCCACTAACCTAACCCTAGCCCAAAATCCCAAACCACAACACAAAAAAACAAAAAAAAATTCAAACCCTAGGTGCGCCGCACCTAGGGTCTTCTAGCCCGGCTCCGCCTCCATCAGCGCAAGTGGCACACGCCACTGCCACCGCCGCAGCCCACTTGCTCCATCACCATCGCCACTTGCCTGCAAAATCAGAGAAAGAAATGACAAGTAAAAAATATGTAAAAAATGACTATATAAAAGCCATTCGAAAATGCAAAAAAGGGAGGGGGCGAATTTCACTACTGTATTTTAGGGTTTTTTTTAAAAGAAAACAGGTTCAATAAAAATAAAAGAAACCAAGAGGTGATTTTCGTTTTTTTCTACTCTTGAGTTCTTTTTCTTTTTCATTTACTTACTTTTATTTTTATTTTTATTTTTACTTTATTTTTTGAGTTTTCTTTTAATTTCATTTTTCGAAATTTCTATATAAACTAACATTTGTTTTCTTATTTTCTTTTAAAAAAAAGTCTACAAATACATATACAAAAAAAAAGAAGAAATCTAACCTTTTGAATTTTCCGGCAACCGTGTACGGTGGCCGGCGCGGCAGCGACTCTGCGGACCTTTCGCCAGATTTTGGGCCTGTGCTCGGAGAAGAGAGAGAGAGAGGAGAGGTTTTGTGAATTTTTTTTTGTTTAAAGAAGGGAAAAATGATTTTTTTTGCAAATTTTTTAACTTATATAGGATATTAAAACGGCGCCGTTTTGGAGGAGTTCAGAAAGCCTCAAAACGACGTCGTTTTAACATGGATCGGACCGACCCGACTCGAACCGCCAATGATCCGCGTGTTTCTGGATAAAAGGGGTTATTTGCGCTGCTGGTCCTTCCACTTTTGAGGCTGTTTACGATTGGGTCCTATTTTGTTTTTATTTTTCAATTTTGCCACAAAATTTCATTTTTCTCTTGATTTGGTCCTCAATGAAGTTGTGCGTTTTAGAGGAGAAGGGAAAGTTTCCCTTCCAGTCCCTCTATGTTATTCGCGCATTCAAATCAATCCCTCCCTTTTTATTTATTTCTAATCCGCCCCAAATTTTTGTCTTTTAGTTCAATTTAGCCCTTTAAACTTGCTATTTATTTTTAATTAAGTAATAATAATAATATTATTATTACTATTGATATTATTTATATATTTCTATTTATATTTATGTAAAAAGTTTAAAGATATTTTGGTTTTCCCATATATTTTTATTTATTTACTTATATTTTTTTTGGTTTTTAAATTTTAGATTAATTCATTATTTTGTTAATAATATTATTATTTACTTATAATTATTGTTTATTTTAGCTACAAACTTTGATGTATATATACGTACATTTTTTTATTTGTTATAAATATATATATATTTTTTATGCCTCTCATTTTTACGTACATATACATATGTATATATGCCCATATAGTTTAATTCACATGCAAACATATATGTATATATATACTTATTTTTTAACTTATATACATGTCTGTACATATCTATGCACATATTTTTAACTTTCATAAATATATGTGCATGCTTGAATAGATACACATATCTTATAATTTTTATATATATAGATATATAGATTTTTACTTTTACAATTTTATTTTTGTGTTGTTATTATTGCTTTATCTTATATTTATTTATGTGTTCATCATTATTTTTATGAAATGTTAGCCCTAGTTGTCTATTATTTCATGTATAATTGTTTTGACATCTTTTATTTATTTATTTATCATTTTGTTGTGGTTATTCGTGTTATGTTTACATCGTCGTATTTATTATTTTGATACCCATATTAACATTGTGTTTTATGATTTTTTTGAATAAGCGAAATCTCGTGTTTAGATTCGAGAAGGTCGTACCCTAACTTACTGGGTTTCGATTTTCATAATAAATCTAAATACACAAATCTTTTCAAACTCAAGTTTTTAAACGATCACGGGAATTAATAAAAGATCTCGGGAATTAATAAAAGATCGTGTCTTAACTTACTGGGCATGATCCCTTTTCTAAACCCAAGATAATTAAATGTCTTTTTAAATAAGTAAACTTTGTGGCATGTATTCTCGTATCGGGAATTCGATACGTTGTGTCCTAATGCATTGGATATGACATGTCGATTTCTCGAGATGAAGATTTTTCTAAAAAATAATAGAGAGAGTATTTGGCATTTGGAAATATGAGAAAACGTGCCCTAATGTGCTGGGTTTCGATTTTTCTCGTTCAACCAAATAGCTAAATATCCTTTTTAAAAAATTCAAAATAAGGCAATGTTTTGCGTTTGGAAATTCGAGAAAACGTGCCCTAATGTGCTGGGTTTCGATTTAAAAAAATTTCAAAATAAGGCAATGTTTTGCGTTTGGAAATTCGAGGAACATGCCCTAATGTGCTGGGTTTCGATTTCTCGTTTAACCAAATTGCCAAATATCCTCTTGAATTTTAATCCATGCCATTCGAGTTTTTTTAAGGATCATATTTTAAATTTCTTTAAAGTTTTCAGTTTTTCGACACTAAGACATTAAGTAATCAACTAGGTACCAATTTTGGGCGTATCGAGGGTGCTAATCCTTCCTCGTGCGTAACCGACTCCCGAACCTGTTTTTCTGAATTTCGTGGACCGAACTTGTTGTTTTAATAAAACTAAATCGTTTATTAAAAACAACCACTTTTCAAGGTGACCCAATCACACCTCATCAAAAAGGATCGATGGCGACTCCCGTTTTCGTTTTCATTTTTCAAAACCCAAGTCGACCCCATTTTCAAACAAAAAAATGGTGTCAACAATTTTTATTGACATGATTAAAGCATTTTATGTGTCTGTTTTATTATTTATAAAGATAATTTATGAAATTTGACACTTAAAAATTACAAACACTTAATCCAGTTGCCATAGTATTTTTGCTTGGATTGTAATATGCAGAATAAGAACATTTAGACAACTTTTTGGAGCTCCATTTTCATAAACTTGATTCATAAGTGATAAAAGTAATATATTTTAATCCTATCTTTAATGCATTTTTGGATGATTATTTATGTAAATTGGTGAGTTTTATACTCCTAATCCTTTAAATTCATGTTTCTATAATTAGGAGAGTATTTGAGAGTAAAAGGAGAGACAAAGAGCAAAAATTGGACAAATAGACCAGATTTTCGGAGCCACACGGGTTGGACACATGGCCGTATGAGCCATACGAGTTGGCACACAGCCATGTGTCAGGCTGTGTCAATTTCGAAACTCGCATTTCAAACACGGTAAAAGACACAATTTTTAGGCTTTTCGGGCATTCTAAAGCCTATAAATACTAAATAGAAGAAGAGAATAAGGGACGATTAGAGAGTATTGAAGAAAACAACTCGAAGAACACCATTGAAGCCAACTCTGAAGCAAATTTCCATCAAGATTGAAGACCTCCGTTTAATTTATTTGAAGTTTTTATGAGTTTCTTTATTTCTTGTGATTATACTGACTTTGACTGTTTTTATTTACAATTATGAACTAATTCTCTAGATACCTAGGGAAATGAACCCTATAACGAATTTTATTATATGATTTCTATTTTACGTGATAAATATTGGATTCTTGTTCTTAGTTATGTGTGCTTATCTCTTGTTTTAATATTTCCTGAATATTAATGCATGTTTAATGTGCTTAAATCAAAGGAGGAAAATCCCCTGTTTAAGAGTAGATATAACATAATTGAGTGGAGTTGCATGCAATCTTAGAAATAGGATGACATAAATCCATCGGATTAGAGTCAAATCTAATAGGGGAATCCATAGATAGAGTTAATGTGATAATATGTGTTTTAATTAGAAAGAAATTTCAATTAATCAACCTAGTTTCAGTTGCTCTTACTCTCGAAAAAGATATTAGCATAATTTAGGGATTTCTACGGATCAAGATACCAACTGAATAAATCGTTTAATTCAGATTCATAATGATAGATGAAGACTAGGTGGATTTTTTCCTGGGTATTGTTTAGCTTCTTGGTTATTATTCAATTATTTTCCTAATTTATTCTCTGCTGAGTTCTTTAGTTAAATAATTTAGTAGATTTTAGCTTAAAACAATCACTCCAATTTGTCGGTTAAATAATAAGAAAATAATAATTACTTGTACTTTTAGTTCCCGTGGATACGATACCTTTACTCATCGTAGTTATACTATTTATTGATAGGTGCACTTGCCTTTATTATATTTTTAGTTAATTTCGTGATACATCATCGATTCGTGTTTGAATGAAATTGGACAAAACATGTAAGAAATGTAATTCAGCTTTTGTTGCAGTTTTTCCATTGTTATGGCCCACCATTGCATTTCTATTTGTTATATTGTCGCCTATGGTTTTAAATATAAGTGGTTCTACCATTAACAAAGACGGAAGATCATTGCGTGTTGAGGTACAATCTGTTAACTCTTTAATTTTGTATAAAATTAATCACTCTCTTTTGAAATAGTCTCATTTCTTTGCAGTTGTGTATAGCAGTGAGTTTATTGACGTGTGAGATATTGGCCCGATCACTACACCAAAATAGGCTTTTAACGGCACTTTTAGCAGCGCTAGGACAAAAAAATGCCGGTAAAAATCAAGCATTAGCGGCGCTTTATAAAAATTGCCACTAAAGATCGAGCATTAGAAAAACACCACAAAAAACCAAAGCCCAACAACGTCGTTGTCTTACCTTTCGAGGCTTTAGCGGCGTTTTTGAAAAAGCGTTGCTAATGCTCGGGCTTTAGTGGCATTTTTGAAAATGCGCCGCTAATGCTCGGGGTTTTAGCGGCGTTTTTGAAAAAGCGCAGCTAAAAACATTTTTATCTTAATTGGTTTATTTATATTAATTAAATAAAATTCAATTTATTTCTAATTGAATATTTAAAATCTTCAAAAAAAATAATGACACGTAGAAATAATTTGAAAAAAACACATGGAAAAATTAAAATACTATTATTTAAAATAATTAAAGTTTTTTGGGTACATGATTACTGATTGTTTTTTAATTTATATATATTAAAAAATTTCTTATATAATCCTAAAATAGATAGTATTAATTTTAAAATATTGAATTAATTATCACTATAGTTTAGGGTGTTTGGTTTAGGGTATATGATTAATTTAAGATTTAAGGTCGGTTTAGGAGTTCATATTTTAAGGTTTAGGGAGTATGGATTTAGGGATTATGAATTAGGGATTATGGTTTAAGGGTTGGGATTTAAGGTTTAGGGGTTAGGGGTTAGGGGTTTAGGGGTTAGACATTAGGGGTTAAGAGTTAGGGATTTAGGATTTAGAGATTTAGAGGTCAGATTAGGGTTTTGGGTTTAGATTAATTATTTTTAATTTATATTTTAAATATGTTCTTATATAATTGTAAAAGAGATAATAATAAATTAAATATATTGAAATTATGAGTATAGTTTAAATTATTGAAGAGATATATAATAGATAGACTTTATATGTATTGAATGGTTAATTTAGGGTTTAAGGTTAAGGTTTACTTGAGATTTGTTAAATAATAAAATTTTATACAATTAATTAATGCTTTTATATTCAAAAAATTTAATCTAAACCATTTGATATATTTAAATATTAGTTTAAATAGAATTAATAAATAAGTTAAAAAAAAGTAATAGATTGATATGAATATTTAGGTATAATTATTTATTTTGGAGAGGACCAAATTATAAGAAATAAAATTAAAATACAAAAATAAAAATGAAATAAAAAACTAAAATTTATAATTTTATCTAACTCTTATAAATATTACTTACAAATTTTAGAATTATTTATTTAAAATTTATATGAAAGATACAATAATTGAATGTAAAAAATATGCGATATTTAGCGGCGTTTTCAGTAAAAAACGCCGTTACTATGTATTAAAATTTTCCAAAACGGCGCCGTTTCAATACAAGAATTTAATTTCTTAGTGGCGTTTTCAGAAAAAAACGCCACCATAAGGTCAAAACGCCGCAAAAATTTTGTTAATTTAGACAAAATGGTGAAGTTTTGATTTGCGAATTTAATGGATTTAGCGGCGCTAAGATAAAAACGCCTCTAAAGGTGAGCATTAGAGGCGCTACTTGGGAAATGCCACAAAACTTCATTTTAATTTAAACAAAACTGTGTCATTTTGTTTGTCAAAATTAGCGGCATTAGCGGCGCTACGCTAAAAACGCCGCAAAAGGTGAGAATTAGAGGCGCTATTTTAAAAACGCCACAAAGCTTCATTGTAGTTTATAGAAAACGGTGTCATTTTGTCTGGCGAAATTAGTGGCATTAGCGGCACTATGCTAAAAACGCCGCAAAAGGCGAGAATTAGAGGCTCTATTTTAGAAACTCCGCAAAGCTTCATTGTAGTTTAAACAAAACGGTGTCGTTTTGTCTAGCGAAATTAGCGGCATTAGCGGCGCTAGGCTAAAAACGCCTCGAAATGTGAGAATTAGAGGCGCTATTTTAAAAACGCTACAAAGCTTCATTGTAGTTTAAATAAGATGCTTTCGTTTTACTCTCCTGTATTTCATCCCAACCCATATCCGAAATAGCTTATTATTTCCCCTACAATTTTTCCCTAAATCTTCCTCAAATCAAGAACCCTAGTCTACTGCATCGCCCTCCACGACCCGAACCTTCCCCAAATCTGCTGCATTGTCGTAGACCGTCCCTTCTGCCGTCGCACTCCTTTACCGTCGCACTCCTCTGCCGTTGCACTCCTCTTCATCAATTCAACCGGTAAGGTTTTTCTCTTTTGTTAAAAAATCATCTTGCTGTGGGGCTTGAGCAATGTACATGTAATTTGTTTATATTCTCCTGTACATAAATTGTTTTACACCTACTTACGTGTGTTTTACACCTGCACATAAATTGTTTTACACCTTCATTGATAAGTCAATGCGCAAATTGTTGATGGGTTTTAGAAAATTTTTCACTATTTAGTTGTAGGACAGAAAAGATTATGTATTTCTTCTTAGAATTTTATTATTTTGAAAGAAATGTAGTTTCTTGCTGCCTGGAAGTTAGCGAAAAAAAAGGGATTATTTGGCTGATAAATGATTTGATTCTCCGGCCTTGTTCTGTTTTTCCAAAGCTAACCGCTTTAATCCATCAACAAATAAAAATTATTCTTGAGAAAATAAAAACAAACAAAAAATAAATGGGAAAGCTAGGATTGTGGGATCTTGAGAAACATTTTGCGTTTTATGGGGCATATCACAGTAACCCAGTTAACATTTTGATACATACTTTATTTGTGTGGCCGATATTTAATCATGCTTTGGTTCTGAATTATGGATCTGCTTTTTCTATTTTCCTATGCTTGTTTTATGTAGTTTTGGATAAGAAAGCTGGGTCTTTGGCCGCGTTGCTGTGCTTAGCTTGCTGGGTCGGAGCTAGTTCCACCGCTGCAAAACTTGGCTATTCTCTGGCCTGGAAGGTAAATTTTTGTTCTTTTGTTGTAAAGTATCAGCCTTAGTTTGATTGAATGATTGGAATTTTCTGAATGAATTGTCATTGTAGTGGATTGATTTCTTGGGTTTTGCATGTTAGGTTCCGTGTTGGAATCTTTGTACTTGTCGGAAACCTTCCAATTTTGCAAATAAAAAGTTTTTAGTTAATCATCTTTCTCTTCCAGCTACTGATATACCCGTTGCATTTAGGCGCTTTTGACATGTATTTTGCAAATCATAATAGGATTTAAGCAAATGGACTTTGTTTATTTATTTATGTAGATAATACTTTTATGTTTTATATTTACTGTACAAGTTGGTATCTCACATTTTCTGAATAAATTTCTGCAAGTTGTAGCCAATGCAAATTGCTGTTTTAGCCAATTGAACAAGTTGGTATCTCACATTTTCTAAATTCATTAGTGCATAAATTTCTGAACAAGTTCGTATATCACCCCATATATGGTATGGATATATAACCTATATTTCAATTTTATTAATAATAAATTTTATAATTTTAAAAATAATTGTAAATTTTATTTTTTAAATATTAAAACCTATATTTTTAATATATCACCCCATATATGGTATGGATATATAACCTATATTTCAAATTTATTAGTAATAAATTTTTCAATTTTATAAATAATTATAAATAAGATACATAAAAGTGATATACTTACATAATACATAAATTACATAACCAAAATTTGTAATATATAACTTACATAACTTATTAATATTTATATACATTTTTAATATATATATATTTATAAAATTTATATATTTTTTCAAAATTTATCAATCATATCATAACTTATATATAAACTTAAATATAAACTTGCATAACTTACATAATAACATAATAACTTACATAATACATAGCCTACATAACTTACATAACTTACATAATACACAACTTACATAACTTAAATAACTTACATAATACATAAATTCCATAACTTACATTATACACAACTTACATAACTTAATTAATATTATACACAACTTACATAATACATTACTTACATAGCTTACATTATACACAACTTACATAACTTAATTGCATTATACACAACTTACATAATACATAACTTACATAACTTGTATTATACACAACTTACATAACTTAATTACATTATACACTACTTACATAACTTACATAGCTTACATTCTACACAACTTACGTAACATACATAATACATAACTTACATAATACACAACTTACATAGCTTACATAATACATAACTTACATAACTTATATAATACATAGCTTACATAATTTACTTAATACATAAATATATATCATATCATAACTTACCTAACTCATTTATACTTATAACTGAACAACTTACCATTGTAATTTATTGTCAACATCAGGCTTCAAGAATTAAGAAATGGACCGGTCTTGGATGAATTTGTCAATGGTAAGTAACGGTTATCGAAATGGAGTACAAACTTTTCTAAATTTTGCATTTCAATATGCAAGCCAAGAGAACATGATTCTTTGCCCATGTAAGAAGTGTGTCAACATAAACTGGCATTATCGTGAAGTCGTATATGAGCATCTAATTGTTGATGGGTTTGTTCAGGGTTATAAAAAATGGATTTTTCATGGAGAATGCATGCATAGTACTTCCTTTTCAACGATGGATGTATCTTATCCTGGTACTGCTTACCATCAGTCTGTTAGTGGGGATGACATGGAAGGTATGTTGCGGGATGCATTTAATATGCACAATCATGGTTTGCAGTCGTTCCCAGCCGACTTTGTGGCATCTGATGATTGTAATCTTGGTGGAAATGCTTTTACCGAACCGGGAAGAAGTGTATCTCATGAAGAGCCGAATAGAGAAGCGGCGAAGTTTTACGCGCTACTTAATGACATGAACGAAGAACTTTATGAGGGATCAAAATGTTCAAAAATGTCCTTCTATATTCATCTTTTTCAGTTAAAATGTTTGGGAGGGTGGATCGGAAACTCTTTGACAATGTTGTTAGAATTTTTTAGAGATATGTTTCCCTTTGCAAAAATCTCTCACTCAAAATTGTGGAATAGTTGTTAATTCCTCAATTACAAGTTATGCTAGTGCTAGGGACAATAATTCTGTTGAGGGAAATGTGGAATATTTCGGACTTCTTACTTACATAGTTGAGTTGGATTACTACAGGAAATGGAAAGTTGTCTTATTTTGAGGTGATTGGGCTGATGTTAATACTGCTCGTGGAATTAAGCAAGATCAATTTGGTTTTACAATGGTGAACTTCCCTCGATTGATTCACACATGACAATGATTGATAGATGAGCCGTATGTAATTTTGTTTTAATTTAGTTTATTTACAAAATTGTCATTTATCACATAATTTTTAATCAATTTCAATTATGTTGCCGTCCCACTATATTTAACTAGGGTATATTTTATACTTAAGTCCTTCCTCATTTAACTTTCAAGCTATTTAATAAACTAAATACAATAATTACTAAATTTTACACATTTTACAAATTAGTCCTTTTCCTTTAATTAGATATCTAAGCGTTAATATTTCTGAAAAAAAAAATTAATACAACCCAAATGACTCTATAAATATTCTAAAAATAATATTTAAGAGTCGAAAGGAAGGAAATTTGTGGTCCCGAACCATTGTTCCTTCACCACTAAAAATCAGGTTATTACAACATAGCTTTCGAAAGCCCATACTAAGCTCGGATAAGTGTCTGAATCATATTTTAATTTTATTTAAACTTAAAAACTTGAAAAAAAAATATTATTGATTAGGAGTGATCGTAGTTGCTTTGGCAACGAATATGACGTCTCGATAGCTTGACCCAACGATCGGATCAGGTAAAGGAGTGTTACAGATAATTATTTAAATATTATTACAATCAAATAATAGTAAAACTACCGAATATCAAATAATAATAACTAAACATCTTAAATAATAATGAAAAACATTACTTTTTTTTATGATGGAAACAAAACATATTAAATAATACAATTATATATATTTTTATTTTGAATGAAAATGCCTTGATAATGCATATATTATACTGTAAAATATTAGTTTTAATTGGTGTATAATTGTAACACTAATTAAGTGATAATTAATCTCAAATAATAAGTGTAATTTAATACGGATCCAAAGTTCACTTAAGTAATAATAACTATTACATTGAAAATATTATTAATAATTAAATAATTAAATTTATACATTACATTAGATTACCAATATATTGATGTTATCTTTTTATATATATATAATATTAATCTCACACGTTTATATTTTTTAATTTTAACATTATTAATTATTATCTTATTTAAAATAAGATCATATTTATATATAAGAATTATATTCATTTAATTAAAAATATTATATTTTTATTATTTTTAATTTATCCAATTATAATTATATTCAATGATTTTATAAATTTATAATTTTATTAATCAATAGAATATTATATTATTTTAAAGTATAAATTTTAAATGAAATAAACAACTTAATTAATTTCACACTAATATACTATCATATTAGTTAATATTTAATTAATATTATTTTTACTATTATCACATAATAATACTAATAAATTATTATTCTAATGTCAATTTAGTAATATAATTAACAATAAAAGATTTTTTTATTGATTCAAAAGTTTCTCCAAACTTGTGGGTTTTTTTTATTTATACATTATAGATAAAGTATTTAGAGTAACCATGACATTATAAAAGTAAAGATACAAAATTAAGTAAAAAACTAAAGCTTGAGCATAATATAGAAACCGAAATTAAAATTTGACCATTATTAAATAATATAAATAGAAGTAAAAAGATTATGTATTCGGACAATATTTTAATCAGAATGAGGTATTTAAAATTGAGGTACCAAATAATATAAAAAATTAAAATATGAAGATATTATAGGGACTAAAATTTGGATCATTTTTATTGGAAGCTTATTTTTTATTTGGACAAGTGTCAATAAAAGAAATTGGTTAGACAGAGTTATAGATTCGGCCAATTTACCATTAAAAGCCTAATTTTTTTAAATTTATCGAAATGGGCCCGGTATTTTATTATTTACCAGAACGGGCCCTTTTCTCCCAAACCGCGTCCACGTCAGCGCGAAGTCAGGGAACGTGTCAGCAAATCGCGTCCACATTAGCGCGCTCTGCTGACGTGGCAACAAATCGCGTCCACATAAGCGCGATTTGTGTCCACGTCAGCAAAGCGCACTGACGTGGACGCAATTTGTTGCCACGTCAGCAGACCCCCTAGGGACGCGATTTCCCCGCGTGTGAACAGTGCAACGATCATTTTTTTGACCGTTGCCCCCTAGAGGTGCTCATGGGCTGGGCGGCCTAGCCCTACGGCTCGCCCGAAGTATGGGAGGGTTCAGTTAAAATATAGGCTCGAAATATGGGTTTGAGCAAAAAAATGAGGCCCGTCGGGCAGCACTTTTTTGGCCTGGGCCCGAGCCCGGCCCGGCCTGAATATAATAAATATTTTTATTTTTTTATTTTTTATTTTTAAAATATTTTAAAATTTATTTTTTTATTTTTTTTAAATTTTTTGGTGTTTATTTAAAAAATGGGTCGGGTCGAGCCAGGCTCGGACTTATGAATTTTTTCTCGGGCCGGGCCTGGACAAAATTTCAGGCCCATATTTCACGGCCCAAAATTTTTTCTGGGCTCGGCCCAAACTCGACCCATGAGCACCTCTATTGCCCCCCAACGGTAAAAAAAATCTATAAATACCACCACCCTTTATTTTTTCTCACAAATTAATCCTCTCTCAAATTTACTCTCAATTTCCTCTCAATTTGCTCTCAAATCCATATTTAATCTCAATTTGCTCTCAATTTTCTCTTAAATTTCTCTTAAATCCCTATTTTTAAATAATTTAAAAAATTATTTTTTAAAATTTTTTTAAATCGTAAAAATTTGTCTTTATTATTAAATCAATGGCCGGAGAATTGACTGTCTTGATAATCAACTCATATCCGTCAAACAAATGAAAATAGTAAGTGCTAAATTTAATTTTTAAAACAGGGAAAACGTGTCCCCAGAGGCGTGCTACGTGGCAGTAAATCGCGTCCACGTCATCGCGCTTTGCTGACATGGCAACAAATCGCGTCCACGTCCCCTGACATCGCACTGACGTGGACGCGATTTAGGGAAAAAGGGCCCATTCCGGTAAATAATAAAATACCGGGCCCATTTCGATAAAATTTAAAAAAAAGTAGCTTTTTTTGATATTTTGCCCTATAGATTCTTCTTTCTTTCTTTTTTTTTCCTATAAAAAAATGTGTCCTGCGTATAACAATGAAATTTTTTAGAATTTTTTGCAATTTGGTGAGGTGAGGGGTCTTTTATATGTGGCAGTTGTTTAAAAAGGAGAGCGTTTAGCAAATCAATTCTATCATTAGGAGGGATTGGGGGGAAAACCAAATTCTGTTTTGATTAGGAAAATGTTTTAGTGGAATATCTGTCGTATTCTTATAGCATTGAATTAGGAAGCTGATAGACTAATCAAATCAGCTCATCTGTCACCAAAAAAAATATATTAAAAAATAGTTATTTTTTTAACTCCACAAGTTAAGTTAAAAAACTGCAAAGTGTATTATTTTTTGGGCTAGTAATTGATACACTAATGATATACTTTTTATTTATTTCACAAACAATATTAAAAAATTGACATGTGTTTTTTTTTAATATTTATTATTTTTAATTATTTTACTATACCCTTATAGAATACTTATCAACCTCTGATGGGCGTCGAAACCACCAAATATAAATTCCTACGACAAAATAATAGTAATTAGCAGTATAGAGCAGTAGGGTCGAATCCATAGGGACTGACTATCTAATTTTGCCTTTTTCCATGACCAGAATCGATATCGCGGTCACAGTAATGCCCACGACCTATGTGTAGAAATGCTGAAAATAAATAAATGGGGGGTTTAAATTGGTTAAGATAACTAAAGAAGAAAATACAAAAAATAAAATAAAACAAATTCAAAAATATTTAAGAAAATAAAATATTTTTTAAGCTTAACCTTAGCCTTGGTGTACTCCAAACTTAAATCGATCCTTGAAATAGATTTTTCCTTCCAAGCAATAAGCTGGTTATAGAGACCAAGAACGTTTCGGTCGCCATCTTTTCCTTAAATAGTCAATCTCGGTACGACCTACAAACAGACTCTTGCCAAATTTCTAATTGTGATACACGTGTTTGCAATTTAAGAATTTGACAACCTTGTGCTCTGAAAAATCCAACTCGAATCAACGGCCTCAACTAGGTGGGTCGTTAAATCCGATCTCTATCTCCCTTGACGGAATCCAACTGGCTTTTCCCACCTAGAGACGTCAATTTTTTCGTGGGAATTCGAACACAGCATGACCGATTCGTTTTCCCAATTGTACGCCAAACAACTCCAACCCAAATGTGCACTTTTTGAATCAAAGCTGAATCAATTTTAAGGGACGAATTTGTACTATCTATATACTGGAGAGATAGAAAATACTGCGTTGAGAGGTTTTTTGAGCGAGCTCATATCTCACGATTGTTTTATTGGCATAATTTCTGGGCTAAAGCTAAAAAGGATTTAGTTAATCATAAAAAGAATCATAATAAATGGTTTAAATAGAATTATGGAAAGTGGAACGAGAAAGGGCCTTAGAAGGTAATTAAACCAAAAAGGTTAGAAAGAAAAAAAATGAATGAAACAACATGGGAATTGAGGCTGGAAAGGAAAGAAAAAAAGAAAAGAATTTATTAAAGCCAAATCCAAAGCTAAAGTGTGTTCAATTAGTTGTAGTCATTAGGTATTTATACACACTTTTAGTCCTAAAATTTAGTTAGATTTTTCCTAAATATTATCACCAAATAATCCTAAATATTATCACTAAATAATTTAAAATTTAAAAATCAAATTTAAACTAGAATTTAAACTAATTACAGAGTTGTAACAATATAAAAAATCATTCAATTTTTATCCAGCTACTTTTTAAAAAAAATCTTCAACCCTTCAATCTTTATCCAATCATCTTTGAATCTTCAATCTTTCCGTCAAGCCCTTCTCTTTGCTTTTTGTTCTAATTTAGCCCTTTTTCTTTAAGAGTTTGAATTTATCACACCAACTTTATTGCTGATAAAAAAATTCAAATTTAATAGCATTTTATTTGATAACTAGTCAAAAATAAATATATTAAAAATATGAATTTATCTTGCTATGAACCTCTAATCTTACTTATATATTTTAAAAACTCATATAAAATATTATTTCTTTATTTAATATCTAACTATATGAAGATGAAGTTATATATACTAAAAAGGTAACGGGCATAGCCTCGAGTCTTGAATACGGGTGAGCAAAACTCGATTCGATTTGAAAAATAAAAATAAAATAAAATTTCGAGTTAATCAAATCGAGTTATTTGAATTATTCAAGTTATTTGAGTCAACTCGAATAAGTAATTTGAGTTTCGAGTTCAAGCAGAGTTAAACTTTACAATTCAAATAACTCGAATAATTCAAATAATATATTGCTGTAAATACCTCTTTGATCTCTGTCAATTTTGAAAATGAACAAATTGGTCTCTCTCAACAAAAAATAAAAAATAATCCAAAATAATTTTTAAAATTCAAAATATTTATAAAAATTCTAAAATTTATATTTTTTAAAAAATTCTAAAATTTTAAAATAAATTCTAAAAAAATATAAAGAAAATTAAAAATTTAAAAAATCTTTAAAATAATAATTTTGGAGACTTAAATAAATAAATTAATGATTTAACTTTATATTTTTATTTCACATATTTAATTTTTTAAGTTAACTCGAATAATTTAACTCTATTCGAATTTAATTTCACTCAATTAAAAGAAATTTAAATCGAATTAGAATAATAAAATAAAACTCATCAAATTTATTAATTAAAAACTCTTTCACTTGATTGGATCTATGACTCACCACCTAGTCTTCGGTCTTCTGTGGATCCCCGTGAGAAGCATCGAGGAAAGTACACTGCTTGAACTTGAAAATATTATGAGCTATTCGATGTTCCAACTAAAAAAATAAATAGATGAATTTGAAGCTAACCACTCTCCAACTCCAAAGGTTGGCTTTGGAATAAGATTTAAACACACTTCTCACTTCTTCATCTCTTGATTTCTAATGAGAACTCCTTCACTTTCCAGCTTTTGTTTCTGTCCAGTATTTGTAAGCAAATTAAAGAAGCCGAGCAAGGGAAAAGCTAAATCATCGCTTCCCCAACATCTGTACCGTCGATTTTCACTCCACGAGATCAGAGTTGCCACCAAAAACTTTGACTCCCACTTGGTTCTTGGTAAAGGTAGCAGCGCAGTAGTATACAAAGGATTTTTCGATGATGGGGCTTCGGTTTTCGCTGTCAAATACTTGCAGCACGGATCCTCACGACAGACAATGCTTGAAGACTTTCTAAATGAGGCGCAGCTACTTTGCCAGCTGCGCCACCAACATATTGTTTCTCTGATTGGATTCTGCGATGAGGGAGACAAGATTATCATAGTGTACAATTATATGAGCCAGGGGACGCTCTTCGATCATCTCCATGGTACTGGTCATCACGATCCCCTCCCATGGAAGCAAAGGTTAGAGATTTGCATTGGGGTCGCTTGTGGATTACATTATCTTCATACTGGAGCAAAGCGTGCAGTCATCCACCGTGACATCAAGACCAAAAACATTCTTTTAGATGACCAAATGGTTTCCAAGATTGCGGATTTCGCCTGGTCTAAAATTGGCCCTTTTAGTTTATCAAACGCTCCCATCAGAATAGAGTTACCCCCTCTGGATGAAATTGATTTGGAAACAGGTCAATTGGGGCTGCTTGGTACTTTGGGTTATATGGCTCCTGAGCTTTTCAAGGATACTACTCTTGTGACAGAGAAATCAGACGTTTACTCATTTGGGGTTGTTTTGCTTGAAGTACTTTGTGGTAGAAAAGTATTAAAGTTTGACGCAGGGGACCATAATCATCGTCATATAATTTCTTGGGTCAATGAACACCTAAAGAATGGAAGAATTTACCAAATGACGGGTCCATATTTGGAAGGGAAAATAGCCCCGAGTTGCTTACAGAAATTCCTGGACATCGCTTTAAGTTGCGTCCATGTTGAGGAACATAAACGACCTGCTCTTGGTGAAGTGGAGGTGACATTAGAGCTTGCTTTGGAGCTCCAAAACAAAGCAGACTTCGAAGTGAAGCGCCTCAATCCTCATGGAGAAGTTATGTATGAAGAAGAAGCTTTCTCTGCATCTGCCTTCAGTTTCCCCGATTATCAGACTGATGTACTCTGGCCCCATGGAAGTTCTCGTGTCGAGGATACATTTAGCTGGAAATCTGAGGATATGTTGTCAGACATTGAAGAGCTGTGCAGATGACAGTGAAGATATGCAATCTGGGATGGATGTCTGGATGGGTCAAACTAATCAGGTATGGTTAAGCAGTTGAGGTGTTTCTTAACTTTACTGAGTACTGTCCATTGAAGATTTGACGCTTCACAAGGGGGAAGCTTCGTTAGTTAAGCAATAGAGACAGCATTTTGAATTTATTTTATTTTCTACCGTGATTAATTTGTCTCATATGAAATATTAAATTAGCTCTGATACCACTTGTTAGGATCGTCCCGATTAAATAACGAACAAGTAAAAATAGCAGAAGACATTGAGAAGATGAACACACAAATTTAACGTGAAAAAACCCCTATAAAGAGGATAAAAAATCACGGGCAAAGATAATTTTACTATAATGGCAAAAAAACGAAGAGTACAAAAGATGGAGATAAAACTAAATCCCGAAAACCCAAAAAAACAAAGAACCGTCAAAACGTAAATACAAAATTCTCTGAATGTATTATGAGTTCTAATCTAATGGATATATTTTTCTAAGATTGTAAAAGAGCCTATTTATAGGCTAAATTAATAAGTCAAATAAACTATACTAATAAATGCTAAATATATTATACTAATAAATACTAAATCTTCTAGAAAGAAAATATATTTTTGTTTAACTTGACTTGCAAGCAATCTCTTAGAATCAGAGTCACACAACTCTAACAGTGTGAGTAGCCCAAATATGAAAATGATAACTATATGTAAGCAACCCAAACATTATTTTTAGCTTGCACATTAACATGTAAAACTTCAAAAATCTACCGAATCAAGTGACCATAGGTGTGAGTTCCTTGTTGATTCGAACGGCTCGTCTCGAATGTCCACAATATACAGAAAAATAACACTACAGATAAGTATTTCAAATACTTAATAAACTCATACAATTTAAATATTGCTTACCTCAAGTGCTATCATATCCTCAAAAGTACTTGCTTGATTTGATTTTTTTTCACATTTTAACTTAATAAAATGATACAAAAAATTCTGTGTGTATATGCATTAAGATATTCAAAAATATTTTATCAAAAGATATCAACTACGTAATCATCCAAATACAATTTAAGTTAGAACCAGAGTTATATCTTACAAGTGTAAGTGACATAAACACTTTAGAAATGAATAAATTGTAGTGTTCATTTGGTTATTTATAATCGTAACTTTTTTCCTCATTGAAAATAAATGCCAATTCTCTTCAATTTTCTTCAGGCAGTTCACCTTTAGTATAGATACTGACGTTTTTAATTAAGTTCTGCTTCGTTTCTTTAAACACGAAATTAATTTTACACTTTTTTTTATATTTTTTTGTACGATTAATATTTTAACGATCTAATGGTTGAATAAATATTAATGTATACATAATTTTAAATTGATATGATAGAAATATAAAATCAATTGAAAAATTTACGTACATTAATATTCAACGATTGAATTATCGTTGTTTTCATATAGATGGAAAGTTGAATTAAGAATATGAAGTAAAGTAGAGTTGAAAAATGAAAGTAAAGAAAATAATATCGTTAAAAAATTCATAATTTTAAATTACCATACACATCTCTCTTATTTTTCTTCTCTTACCATTCAAATTTAAAAAAGATCAATTCTTATGATTATGATAAAAAATAATCATCTTTCATACCTTATTTCTTCTTCTTTTTCCTATCATACTTAAAATTTATTTTTTTTCTCACTTTCTACTTTCACTTTTTCATCTCATCTCAAGTAGACCTAAGAAAATTGAAGAGCCTGATAAATTGATTTCCAGAAATTTGAATTGGCATTAGAAACATGCTAAATCGACTTTGATCTCAAAAGGAAAAAACGCAAATTAATTAATGTATACTTAATTAAGCTAATTTGTCACCACCTTAGCTCTTAACCTTCTAAGTTCAAACATTACTGAATATATATTAAAAATAAAAGAAAAAATAGGTAAGTGTTTTACCACCTGCAAATGCAACCTAAACAACTACGATATTATGCACAATTTGTATAATCAATTACTTATATTATGACTTTTCATTATAAACATTTTAAAAATGATTTACTTATCAAATTACTTTAAAAGATAAAATTAGGAAATAAAAAGGATTTATTTAATAACTTCAATTTTATTTGTTTAAGATTTTACAAAATAGCTAATAGAAGAAGTAGTTAAGTTTTAGGATAAATATAAGCTATACATTAACTTTAATTTAATGTGCAATTTGATATATAAATTTTGATTTTGTGTAATTATACATGTTAAACTTTGATTTTGGTTCAAATAGAGGCGGATACGGGGGCCCCCCTAAAATAGAAATTTTTTATTTAGGCCCTTGAATATATATTTTTTAAATTTTAAATTAGTAAAGGTAAAATTGTACTTTGGCCCCCTTAAAATTATAAAAATTCGATTCAATCATTTAAAATTATAAAAATACATACTATAAAAAAATTAAAATTTCATTCGGCTCCCCCTAAAAATTTGTTCTGGCTTCACCTCTGGTTCAAATGTGTGCATAAAGTTTTTAATTTAATTGAATTATACACATTTCAAAAAAATTATTATATTGATTTATTTTTATATTAGATAAATATAATTATTTGTGCCTGTAATATGTAAACATTTAATTGTGTTATATCGATAATAATATTAGGAATTTTTGAAAATTAAATCAAATCAAAATGTCATGTATAAAATTACACAAATTTAAAATTTATATATAGCATTGTACGTTAAACCAAAAGTCCCTGTAAAATTTTAAGATTTATCCCTTAAAATTTTTTTTATTATTTCAAAACTAAGTTATCATCCTTTTTCTAATTTATACTAGTGTGATCGTTCTCATTTACACTTCGCCTTGGGTTAAATATATATATTTTGCTAATTATTGAGTACAAATTAAAGGTTTCAGTATGCTCTAAATTCTTTTACTATTCATATATTTGGAATTTAGTTTTTATACTTTTATTTTTAGAAATTTAGTCCCTCTACTTTTTGAGTTTTAAAATGTAGATCTATTTTTTAATATTGTTAAAATTCATTTGTTAAAATTGTTGGTGTGACAACTGGAAATTAAAAAAGAAATACTCACTTGGTATTCATATAAGAAAATGACATTGTAATAGACCTAAATTGAATAGAGCATTTTAACAGTATTAACAATTCTTAAAAACTCATACCAATATTTTAATTGGAATAAAAATATTTAGACTAATTAATGATATTATAAGAGTTTGAGATATCAAATTATTTTAAAATTGAAGTGTCGAAACTATTTTTATTTTGAAAAACGAGGTTGACTTTTAAAACGAAAATGGAGTCGCCACCAATTTTTTTTCGAGGTGTGATCGGGTCACCTTGAGATTAATCAATTTAATAAAACATTTTGATTTATTAAAATAATGATTTTGGTCTACAAAATTCGAGAAAACAGGCTCAGGAGTTGGTTACGCACTAGGAAGGATTAGCACCCTCGTAACGCCCAAAAATTGGTACCTAATTGATTAATTAACGTCCTAATGTCGTAAATTTGAAAAGATTTTAAAATACGATCCTCTTTAAAAATCTGAATAAATCGAATTTGATGTTAAGAGCTCCTTGTCCCGAAGTAATAAGATGTCACATTCAGTAAGTTAGGATACGATATTTTAACCCTCAAAACTAAGCTTGTCTCATGCATTAAAGTTTAAAAAGGATATTTGGTTATTTGGATCAAAAAAATCGAAACCCAGTAAGTTAGGGCACGATTTTCTCAAAGCTCCAAACTACCAAATATTGCCTTATTTTTAAAAGTTTTCTTTTTTAAAATTGGGGAAAATTGACGCAATATTAAAACGATACGTAAAAACTTTGATAAAAAAATGGCAATATGAAAATACAAATAAACAATTTATAAAACACATAATGGCAATTATTTAAATACTAGCATCAATAATCAAAGACCAATGAATTTAAAACAAAGAGTATAAAAAAAATATAAGGCAAAATAAAATGTAAACAAATTTAAAAATAATGAATTTGAAAATGAATAATAAGGGAAAAAGAAATTTGAAATCATCAACAATATACAAATCAATAAATAAATTATATATATAAAAAAGTAGGTAATATATGTATAAGTTTGGAAGAAAGAATATATAAAAAAATAAAAATAGGTAATATATAAAGTAATAATATATAAATGAGTTTAAAAATAAATGTTGTGTAATAAGGAATTTAGAACAAGTTATACATATAACATCTTAAAAATAAATGGTATATAAAATAGATAGTATAAAAAAAATTTGCAATTGATAATAGATAGTATATGGAAAAAAGAGAGCAAATAATCAAACAATTTAAAATGAATGGTTTATAACACGAGTTTTTAAAAAATAAACAACATGTGTGACATAATATTAAAAAATAAAGTATATAATTAATGAAAGAAAATAAAAGAATGATAAGAATGATTAAATGAATGAACAATATGTAAATAAGAAAGTTGATGGATAAATAAATGAATAAAAGTAAAAGAATAATTAATGATTAAACAATTAAATGGATAAATATAAAAGGTTAAAAACAACGCTTAAGTCAGCCTAACTCTCACAATATGAAGATTCAACGAAATTCCTCCACCAAAATCTAACTCAAATGAAAGCAACTTAAAAAGAAACGAAGATGAACGAAGAACAAAATAAGAACAAGCCACAGAAAATAAGAACGCAAGAGAGAGAAATTTGAGTGAATGCTCTTAAAAATTATTATTGCTCCAAACTCAAGTGTTTTACAATGAAAGGAGAGGCCCCTATTTATAGTTGAGCCTCCCCAAATCCAACGGTACAGATCAATTACATGAACAGCTAAGATTAAGGGATTTCTACAAATTAAATCTCTAAGATTACTAAATTATATCATATCTAAGATTGCATATCCTTGAAGATTATGTTTTCATATGCGTCAAGCTTGTAGATGGACCTTCAACCTTTTCAAGTAATGGGTCATTCCAATCGGGCCAAATGATATAATTTTGGACTGGACTTAGACTTTATTTTATTATTTTGGGTATATTTTTTTTTGTGAGCCCAGGTTAAATTTACCTATTACATGAAATATAGAGCTTAAATCTTAAATTTGAATGAAATATAAGGATAAACATTAAAAATTAACTATTCTTATATAATCTATAATATTGAAAAAATAAACCACGTACAAAGCATTGATAGGACTTTAAGCTTTAAGGTCGACATTGTTTACTATGGCTCCACCTTTTTAAACCAAACTTTATCATGGGGGAGCCATTAGTCATTTAGCACTTGGTAGTGGCAGAAATAAAGGAAATAACCCCGAACTTGGTGCTCTCTTTTTTGTCTTTTATTTAAAAATGAAATAAAGTGAGTAAAGTAATTTTCCTCCCAGTTAAAAGAAAAGTTAAGTAATTTTCCAAATTCCAACAAATAATTAATATTAGTTTTTTATACACTACAAGACTTTTAGACCTTGAATCCCAATAGCTCTTAACCACTTCTTTTTTTGTGTTGTTGGCTTCAAATAATTAAGCAAAACTTCGCACCTTCACTATGGATCTTAGAAAGCTTCAAAACCATGCTGCCTTTCATGTTACTGGCCCTTAGAAAAAGGGTTTTCACACTACATTGACCACAAATACCATACATTAGAAGTCTTACATACAGTTCTTTCTTTATTCTTTTGCTACCAAACCTTCCTACTCCCTTCCTTAATTTCCCTGTATATAATTCCCTTTGCGTCTAAACAACCTCCAAAGCCATCACCACTTCCGACATGGAACTTACAGAGTATTATGTCAACATTTTTGTTTCTCTTGTGCTGCTTGCTTTCCTTGGATTGATCCTACGTTTGTATCATGAGCTGGTGGTGAAGCCAATGAAGCTCCGAGCAAGATTACTCAAGCAAGGCATCAAAGGGCCGCCTCCGAGTCTGCTAATCGGAAACATAAGAGAGATAAAGAAGGCACAATCCAGCATTGTTAAGGTTCCTAGCATGCAAAACCCTGCCACTCACAACTGCGGTGCGCTACTCTTTCCATTCCTTGAGCAATGGAGGAAACAATATGGTATGTATAATAATGTATTGCATACCTCTTAATTGTATGCGTGTCGGTGTCTATAATGAAATTTAGGAGTATTAATTTACCAAAATAGTTATCACTGATAGTGATGGAGTAATTTCATTAAATTTCAGGTAAAGTATTTGTGTTTTCTCTTGGTAACACTCAAATATTGTTCGTCAATCAACCTGATGCTGTGAAAGAGATTACTACATGCACGTCCTTAGCCTTGGGGAAGCCTTCCTATCAACAAAAGGATCGTGGTCCTTTGCTTGGTCAGGGAATTCTAACTTCAAATGGGGCAATATGGGCTTATCAGAGAAAAATTCTTGCTCCCGAATTATACATGGACAAGGTTAAGGTATAAATATATATTAACATATGATTCACTAAATATATCAAATTGATTATGATTACAGATCTACATACAGTACTAGGTGTATATAAACATTAATACAAAGATAAAACCTCTTGTAGGGAATGATGAACCTGATTGTCGAATCTACATTTACGCTAGTGGACTCTTGGAAGACCAGAATAGAGGTCGAGGGTGGACTTGCTGACATCAAAATTGACGAGTATATGCGAAGCTTCTCTGGAGATGTCATCTCAAGAGCCTGTTTCGGAAGTAATTATTGTAAAGGAGAAGAAATCTTCTTGAAGCTAAGAGCTCTACAGGAGGCCATGTCCAAGAAAGGTTTATCCACTGGCGTGCCTGGAATGAGGTGAGCATTCTTTCGCAATTTCAAAGTCATATGGAAGCAATTTGTATTAAAATTTTTGGGTTATTACAGATATCTTCCCATCAAAAGCAACAGAGAAGCTTGGGAACTTGAAAAGGAGGTACGTGATTTGATATTGCATGTGGTAAACGAGAGAAAGGGGGCAGCAACATACGAGAATGACTTACTGCAAATGGTGGTTGACGGAGCTAAAAACAGTGACCTGAGCCAAGAAGCCACCGAGAGGTTTGTAGTTGATAACTGCAAGAACATATACTTGGCTGGATATGAGACTACTGCCGTTTCTGCCACCTGGTGCCTCATGCTTCTAGCTGCCAATCAAGAATGGCAGCATAATGTGCGGACAGAGGTGGTTGAAATTTGTGGCGGTGGTACTCCGGATGCTGGCATGCTTCGTAAGATGAATCTGGTATATATATATGTCCAAATAATTAGTTATTAGATTGAGAGTTATTGTGGATATTTATATAAATAACTATTAATCTTGAAATCCTTGTTTTGCATTTGTGATGCAGCTTACTAAGGTAATTCAGGAATCATTGAGACTTTATCCGCCAGTAGCTGTGGTGTCGAGGGAAGCCTTGGAAGATATTAACTTCGGAGAGATTTTTGTTCCCAAGGGTGTAAATATTTGGATGATGGTGTTGGCATTGCACACTGACCCTGAAATTTGGGGTGAAGATGCCTATAAATTCAACCCGAATAGATTTGCAAAAGGGATAAAAGGTGCATGTAAGCTGCCACAAGTGTACATGCCATTCGGGGTTGGCCCCCGGGTGTGCCTTGGACAGAACTTGGCCATGGTTGAACTGAAACTACTAATGTCTCTCCTTTTGTCTAACTTCTCCTTCTCCCTTTCTCCCAACTACTCACATTCGCCTGTTCTAAGATTGGTAATAGAGCCAGAAAATGGCGTCCATCTCTTGGTAAAGAAGCTGTGACTCGAGAGCTTTTAGACAATTAAATGAACTCAGCCAAGTATTTCCATTTCATTTGGAACAAAATAAGAGAGTTAGGCGGAACCCAATGTATGATGTAAACAATCTATATTATTGTTTTCATTTTCTTCTTCAATACTCTTTAGTTGGTCTATATGCCTACGGAAAAAGAGATGAATTATATAAATCTTTAGTTGTTCTATATGCCTATGGTCATCTTATTCAACTGCTAATAATCAATACACATCCGCATCGTACCATCTTTCTTCTTCACAAATAAAATCGGTGCACCTCACGAGATACACTAAGTCTAATAAACCCTCTATCTGACAACTCTTGCAACTGAATCTTTTAACTCCTTAAGCTCTTTTGGTGCCATGTGATAAGGCGCAACAGACACCGATGCAATACTAAGATAAACTTCAATTCCAAACTCCACTTCTTGATCCGGCGGTACCAAGATTGCCCATGTCCCAGGTCGTGTGGACTTAAAATAACTTAAAAAACTAGTCATTTTCTCAACCATTCCTTTAGACCCAAGCCAAACCATTTCCAACCATTTTTACCTATTCAAAACACATTTAATCATGCCAAAATATACCATTTCAAATATAACTATGTGCCTAACCAATGTGTCACATATGACACCGCAATTCAATGGGAAACATAAACCATTCATGTAATTCATTCAAACACCAACAATTACGATAACATATACTTACCTAAAAACATAATAAGCTAACCAAAACTTGACCGACGTTCTAACATTTAATACATATAAGTTTCATACAATCTTATTCACAAAAAAATTATCAAAACATGATTTTTAGCTTGCACATAAACATTCTATATACATGCCACAAGTAGCCCAACTATAAAACTTCAAAAATCAACCAAATCAAGTGACAGTAGGTGCAAGCTCCTTGTTGATCCGATCGACACGTCTCGAATTTCCACAATCTACAAAAAAAAAAATAGAATACGGATAAATATATCAAATACTTAGTAAGCTCATACAATTTAAATATCACTTACCTTTAATCCTATAATATACAAAACTCAAATTGAGATATAATTTAACCTATCAAAATTCAATCCACATCATTAAAATAGGCAACATACTTGAGCTCAATCATATGAACATCTATAATTATTGTCAATTCCAAGTAAACCAACTATAATCCCATAATCAAATCACATAAATTCTTTAATCAATTTCACAAATAAGTTTCCAAGACTTTAAAGGCAACCTTCTCAATTAAATTTCGTAAAATACCTTAACATACAAATGAAAACAGTAGTACCCGGTTACCTAATAGAGTCAACCTACACGATAATTTGCTTGGCCAATGTTTAATATTCTATATTCTCTAGTTCGCAACATATGTAGGACTTGGGAACCTAAATCATTATTCTCCAGTCCGTAACATATGCAGGAGTTGGGAACCTGGGCAAAAATCACAAGTTCGTATACGAGCATTTACTAATTTCGTCGGGACATACTGAGGTACATTATAAATCCAGACCAACGACAATAAATGTCAATAATCTTAGTTTCAAAAAAATAAATGAGTAGCTTCATAATATATGAACTTACTTCACAAACTGGTAACGATTCAACTATTAGGGACTAATCGACAAAATTTCCTTTTCCTCGTACGTCCTTCGACCATTGAGATTATTGATCTAAAATTTAATTTAGTTTAATTAATCACTCCAAGCAACATAAAACAAAATTTAAATCTCATGTCCCAATTCAAGTTTATTTATACTAAAACCTCTCAACTTTTACATTTATCACAATTTAGTCCCTAAAACCAATACTATTATAATTCTACATTTGAGTTTCAATTTCAAAATCAACCTCAATTTAGTCCTCCAACAGTCCATTAATACACAAAAAATTAGAATTTTCCTACACATTTGAACTTATTGTATTTTAGTCCCTATGTTCAAAACTAACAACTTTTATTTTACAAACGAGTCTATTAACATATCTAAAATTCAAAACTAACCAAATAACCATAAAAGCTTTAAGAAAACATTAATGGAAACTTTAACAAACTTAAATAGTTTCGCAAACTAGTCCTGAGTTAGCTAAATCAAGCTCCCGGGATTCCAAAAACATAAAAATTACAAGAAACTTGCTTGAATTCACTTACCAATTGAAGAAACAAAGTTGAAAATAAAACCCTAAGCTTCCCCCTAACATATGGCCATGGAAGAAAAGAAAGATGATAGTTTATTTTTCTTAAAATAATTATACCATTAACTAAGTTTAATCATCCTTAAAAAATAAATAATGTCATCGTCCATGAACTAATGTGATAACAATGGTTCATTTGCTTAATTAAACCCCTAAACACTAAAAAATTCTGTAATAGTTCACTTTTGTTAAGTTTATAATTTAAACTTTTTTTTTCTTAATTAACTATCTAAATATCAAAATTATTGGACCAAATTGTAATATGACATTCATATAACTTCGTAGATTTTAAATAAATAATATTTTCTAACTCACACATCAGAATTGTGGTCCCGAAATCATTGTTTCTGACACCACTAAAAAATAGGATGTTTTAGAGTTCCTAAATCCTCATTGTATGAATGTCCTTATCCTTCTTTATAATAGTCACTTTGATGATGAATTGTTCAACTAAAGACCTAAGCACTTTTCTAACTAGCTTAACTTAGGAATAATCTTCATTAAGAGTAATGCTTGATTTGTTATGTCACATAATTTTACATAGACATTAGACAAAAAATTGTTCTTTGGTATCCTCAAGGTTTCAAGCTTTGTTGACAACATTCGTAGCTTGGAGTGCTTGATAATCTTGGTTCCTTTATGAGCAGTCTCAAGGACAATCCAAGCTTATTTAGAAGTAGTACACTTAGAGACATATTGGAACTATTAGGGGTCTACTTCATTAAAGATCATATTGAGGGCTTTAGCTTTTTCATTAGCCAGCTTGTCCACGTTACCAGTTCACGTGACTTCAACCTTTGGGGTCTTCATACAACTCACATCAATTCTTGGAGGCTCCTAATTGGTTAATATTAATCGTCAAAATTTCTCATCCATGAACTTAATGAACATCTTCATTTTTATTTTCAAGTATGAATAATTCATGCCATCCAATGTTAGGGTCTTTTGATTGATGTTCTTTTTGTCTTTTCAGCAAATCAATGACTTGATCTTGTACATTACACAATAAACAAGATTTTTTTTATATAGACATATATTGGCTTCTCAAAATTAGAATCAATGTGAACTTCAATCTCCTTTAATTTATCTTAATCCAATCTTCAATATGAAATCAAATAAAAAAATATGTTCTAGGAATAAACTTCTTAAGAAAACAAATCTCTCTAAATAAGAAAAATCAATCACATTGAAAGTCTTCAAATTTGATTTTTTTTCCACATTTTAACGTAATAAAATGATAAAAAAATTCTTCGTGTATATGCATTAAAATATTCAAAAATATTTTATCAAAAGATATCAACTACATATAACAAGTTGTGTAGTCATCCAAACACAAATTAAGTTGCAACCGGAGTTATATACTACAAGTGTAAATGACATAAACACTTTAGAAGTGAATAAAACGGTTTCACGCAAATAAACGTTTTGGAAAATATGAACTTGGTTTTCAAAATATAACGACTTTGAATATTTCTGCTCCAACCTATGTTTTTCTGAAAGAAAAAACTATTTACGGTTTCAGTAACAAATATAACAAGAAATACGTTTTATAAAATATGAACTCTTTTTTAGTAATAAACTATATGAGGTTTTAACGTGATAAGGTTAGATGCGAAAACCCTTCTTCATAACACCCCCAGATTCAACCATAACGTCTAAGTCGAGTTTGGGGTGTTACAAAATTCGGGCTTTGAATTTTAGTTCAAAATTGTATTTGTAAAGGAATCAATTTTCAACAAATTTATCTTTTTAGTAAAGTATATGGTACACTAAGTCTCCGGTGCTGATCTTGTAAGCAATTCTAAACTTAAAAATACTATAGTTAGAATTGTCTGAAACTATACTGAGTTAGTTAGAGACTAAAACTTCTGAAAGATTGTCGAAACTTCTTATAAATACTTGAAGCATAATATACTCGCTAATAAATACTGAAACCGATGCATAAAAATTTTCATAATGTAGATAAAACTTTGAAAGCGATGAGCGGTCGTGGAACACGTGATCGTGGTGTTCGTAGGCGCGGTGGGTGTCGTAGGGGGACTCGAGTTAAGTCTTCCTCACTGGGCAGTATGCCTAATTTGGATGCGAGCGAGACTCCAGCTACACCTACTGCCGAGATCAGGTCTTAAAGTGGTTCGGCTAGGGACGACGCACTGTTCCAAGCCATGCTGAGAGTTTTAAAGAGGGTCGTTGGACCCCATTCTGGATTTGAAAGCCGTGGGTCGATAATTGAACGACTCCGGTCTAATAGTGCTGAATTGTTTAAGGGTGTCATTGGAGTCGCCCTTATCGTACTGGAATACTGGTTAGAGGTCACCAAAAAAATAATTAATGATATGGACTGCACTCTTGAGCAAAACTGAAGGGTGCAGTTTCTTTGCTTCGCGACGAGACATACTAGTGGTGGTTATTGGTTGAAGAGGGTACTCAATTGGATTGTCTTAATTGAGATTATTTCAAAACCACCTTCTAGGGGAAGTATGTGGGTGCGAGCTATGTATATGCTCGTAGGCTGAGTTTATGAATCTCACGCAAGGTGATAGGACTGTGGCCGGATTTGAGGCCGAATTGCTAATACTGAGCCACTACGCTTGATGGATGGTAGCATCTGAATACGAAAAGTATGTCCAGTTTGAGGATGGTCTGAGGAACAGTGTAACAATTTTGATAGCCCTGTAATGGGAGTGAGAGTACGCCGTTCTGGTGGACAATGTGAAGATCGTCGAATAGGTTAAGCACGTAGAGTGCCAGAATAGAGACTGAGAGAGGGGCAAGAATAAGAGGGATTTAGAGCCTTTTAATTCGCTTCAGAGGTCTAAGAAACGGGCTACACCTGATGGGCCTTCTAGAGTGAAAGTTCTAGTTTCTCCTATTAGGGTTCAACCATGCAGTGACTGTGGTAGGCGTCATCCGGACAAGTGTAGGAGGAGATTGGGGGCATGTTGGCATTGTGGGTTGATGGAACATCGTATTAGAAAGTGCCCATAATGTTCTGATTAGATGCAAGCTTTGGTTTTAGGTTTTGGTCAACCTCAGAGGACAGTACAACATCCACCCATGGGCATGGTCTGGCCAGAGGTGGTAATGGTTTAGGTAAAGGACAGAGAGCACAGAGCAGAGGTGCTAATAAGACTAATATGAGGCAGTCTGCGCTGGTATATGCTACTCGGTGATGTGAGGACAGAGACGCCATTGATGTGATTGCGGGTACATTCTTTATTTATGATGTTCCTTATGTTGTATTGATAGATATAGAGTCAATACACTCCTATATAGCCAGTTCTATCTCTAGTAACTTGGGAATTACTGTTGAGAGTACTTTAGATGAGATTTCTGTACTGAACCTGTTGGGTTAATCAGTTCGGGTAAATAAACTATAAAGGAATGTTCCATTAGAGGTACAAGGCATTGCGTTTCTGGAAAATCTGATAGAGCTACCATTTGAAGATTTCAATTTGATTCTAGGGATGGATTGGCTTGTAGAACACCAAGTCAGTTTCGATTATGTGACTAAGAGCGTAGTTCTGAGAACAGAGGATAATGTGGAGATTGTTGTGATTGATGAGCACTGGAATTACTTGTCTAACATAATTTTTGCCCTAGTGGCTGAGAAATTAGTTTAAAAAGGGTGTAAAACATATTTGGCCTACGTAAGTGTTTCAGCTTCTAGAGACTCTTATGTTGGGAACATCAGAATAGTAAGGGAATATCCAGATGTTTTTCTCGAGGATTTACAGGGTTTACCTCCAAATCAAAAAACTAAGTTTGGCATTAAACTTCTACCATGTACAGCTTCAGTGTCCATCGCTCCTTATCGAATGGCGCCGAAGAAGTTTAAGGAGCTAAAGGCTCAGCTTCAAGAGCTTTTAGATCGTAGATTCATCCGTCTTAGTATGTCTCTGCAGGGAGAACTGGTTTTGTTTGTTAAGAAAAATGATGGTACCATGAGGATGTGTATGGACTATCGACAGTTGGATAATAAGTTAACTTTGAAGAATAAATACCCACTTTCGAGGATCGACGATCTGTTTGATCAGTTTCGCGATGCTTTAGTATTCTCGAATATAGATCTCTGCTCTGGGTTTCACCAGTTTAGAGTTAAGAAAGCTAAAATTCATAAGATGACTTTTAGGACTTGTTGTGGGCACTACGAGTTCCTAGTTATGCCTTCTGGTTTGGCGCATGCTCCGGCTGCATTCATGGATCTGATGAACCAAGTTTTTTCAGCCATATTTGGATCAGTTCATCGTAGTTTTCATCGATGATATCTTGGTGTACTCTAAGATCAATGATGAAAATGATAAGTATTTTACAGTAGTTCTTTAGACATTTCGAGAGAAGCAGCTCCACCCTAAGTTGAGCAAGTGTGAATTCTGGTTACGAGAAGTAACTTTTCTAGGGCACGTAGTTTCTGCTGAGGGGATTCGAGTTGATCCTGGAAAGATTGAGGTTGTATTTTATTTGAAACAACCTAAGAATATTTTAGAGATTCATAGTTTTCTAGGTCTTGCGGGTTATTATCGAAGTTTTGTCGAGGGGTTCTCATTAATTGCAGATCCTCTAACTAAGTTTTTATACAAGAATACTCCTTTTGTTTGGACTGATGAGCAACAATCGAGTGTTGAGAAGCTCAAGTCTGTTCTGACTTAGGCTTCTATTCTAATAAAGCCTGAATTTGCTAAAGAGTTCGTGGTTTATAGTGATGAGTCGCATGTTGATTTGGGATGTGTATTGATGCAAGATGGTAAGGTTATGGCTTATGCATACCGACAATATAAGTCACACGAGGGAAATTATTCGACGCATAATCTCGAGTTAGCTGCCGTGGTTTTTACCTTAAAGATTTAGAAGCACTATCTGTATGGTGAGAGGTGTATCATCTACACCGATCACAAGAGCCTCAAGTACCTCATTACTGAAAAGAATTTGAATCTTATGTAGCGTAATGGATTGAGCTATTTAAAGATTATGACTGCATGATAGAGTATCATCTTGGTAAGGCCAATGTGGTGACTGGTGCTTTTAGCTATAGAGTCATATCTGATTTGAGAACGATGTTCGCTCACCTAAGTCTGTTTGAAGATGGAAGTCTGTTAACTGAGTTGCAAGTTAAGCTGACTTGGATTGATCAGATTCGGGATAAATAGTTTAGGGATGATTCTCTGGTTCTGTATTTTTGTCAGGTTAAGAGTGGCAGTACGCCTAATTTTGGGCTGAAATGATTGGGTTTTGTGCTTCTGAGGACGGGTTTGTATACCAAATAACTCCTATTTGAGGTAGTCTATTCTAAGGGAAGCGCATAGTAGCCTTTATGCTATGCACCCCAGTGAAAATAAGATGTATCGGGATCTCCATGAACTATACTGCTGATCAGGTTTGAAACGAGAGGTAATCGATTTTGTTTCTCGTTGTCTAACATGCCAGCAAGATAAGACTGAGCACCAGTTGCCTTCGGGTTTACTCCAACCCGTTAAGACTCCCTTGTGGAAATAAGAATATGTGGTTATGGACTTCGTTAGTGGGTTGCCTTTAACACCTACTAAGAAGGATTCTGTATGGGTCATCGTAGATCGATTGACCAGGTTCACCTATTTCACTCTGATTTGGATAGATTATTCTCTGTAGAAGTTGACTAAGCTCTAAATTTCTAACATTGTGAGACTTCACGAGGTTCTAGTTTCGATAATTTTAGATAGGGATCCTTACTTTACGTCTCAATTTTGGAAGAAACTTCATGAGGCTTTGGGTTCGAGATTGGATTTCAGTACTTCATTCCATCCTTAGACCGATAGTTAATCTGATAGGGTGATTCAGATATTGAAGGATATGCTTCGGAGTTGTTTGATTGATTTCTGAGGTAGTTGAGAGAAATGTCTACCTTTAGCTGAGTTCGCCTACAACAACAGTTTCTAGTCTAGTATTCAGATGGCACCTTACGAGGCTTTGTATGGTCGTAAGTGTCGTACTCTACTGTGTTGGACTGAGTTAGGTGAACGATAGGTTTTGGGTCCTGAGTTAGTTTCCGAGATTGAAGATAAAGTCAGATTAATTAGAGATTGCTTTAGGGTAGCTTCTGATAGACATAAGTCCTATAAAGATTTGAAAATGAGGGATATTGAGTACTCTGTAAGTGACTTCGTTTTCTTTAAGCTGTCTCCGCGGAAGAAAGTCCTGCGGTTTGGATGTAAGGGAAAGTTCAGCCCTAGTTTTATTAGGCCTTATCAGATTATGAAGCGTGTGGGACCAGTCGCCTATTAGTTGGAGTTACCTTTAGAGTTAGATCGTATCCATGATGTGTTTCATGTTTCTATGTTGAAGCGGTATCAATCTGACCCATCTCACGTTGTTTTTATTGAGGAGATCGAGGTTAGACTAGATTTAACATTTGATGAGAAGCTGATTTAGATTTTGGATCGAGATGTAAAGATTCTAAGGAGGAAGTCTGTTCCATTAGTTAAGGTTCTGTGGCAGAATCAGGGTACTGAGGAAGTCGCGTGGGAACCTGAGGACTCGATGCGTCAATAGTATCTTCATATGCTTGGATCAGGTAAATTTCGAGGCCAAATTTTCTTTTAGGGGGTAGAGTTGTAACGCCCTAAATCATGTAATTTTGTTTTGTGAATGTCATAAATTAGTATCTGCTTCAGTGGTTAAGTGTTCTAAGTGTGTTTGAGGTCTTGGGTTCAAGTCCTACTTTTAGAAAATATGTTATTTTTGGTTTTAACCTTATCCCTTTTAGGTGGGCTTATGTTAGATTTTCAGTAAACTCATATCAGAATAAGCATATTGGTTTGAGTGGTAAGAGGATAGCTTGCCTTAAAGTCTCGTGTTTGAATCCCAATGTGAACGTGGGTGTTAATTTTTACTTAGATTATGTGATAGAGGTTTGGTGAAATCAAAACTCTAAGGTTATTGGATAAGGATCAATGTGTGGGTTAGTGGAGATTTAGTTGTTAGTGAGGAGTTAGGATATTCTCCCAATTTTAATTTTAATTTCTTTCTCTCTCTCTTCTCAATTTTTTCTGATGCCAGTTTCTCCTATTCTCCTCTTTTCCTCTATGTTTTCTTTTCGCTTCTTCTTTTCTCTTTACTCTGATAAACATATCAATTGTTCTAACTATTGGGGAATTCGATAATTTAATTGTTCTTCATTCCTTTAGGTAAGTGTAAGTTCGATTGATTTGTTTTTCTCTATTCTTTCCGTTTCAATTATTGTAACGGTGTGAAGTTAGGGAAGTTAATTTTCTGTGAACGTATTACGCAGGAGTAGATGGTGAACTTGTGGATTTCGCTCTATCGGCCTAAACCGTGGCAGTAGCTATTCTCGTTGACGATAAGTTGTGTGTGTTATTCAGGTTTATGTTGTCGAGTTCATAATTAGTTGTTAAAATAATCATTAGGATGTTGTTTCTTAGTTTTTGGTGGTCTCGGGATTGTTGTAGCATAAAAAACGAACTAGGTGTGTAACGAAAACACGCGAAAATGAGGCTCAATGAAAGTAAAAAAATTGGCCTGTTGACACCATACGAGTATGTGACGGGTGAGTGTGTGGCCGTGTGGGCCACACGTGCGTATGGGTCATGGGCCAGGCCGTGTGGGCCATAAGGGTAGTGCCAATTTGGGTGTGTGAGCCATACAGGCGTGTGGGCCTACACGGGCATATGGGCTCAAAATTCTAAAATTTTCCCTAAAGTCGCACACGTCGTACCGATCGACTGTGGGCTTTCTATAGGGATAGTAAGGGCAAAACAAACCCTAATGCATGAGATCTGTTATTCTGGTAGATTGATTTGAATATTAGAAAAATCGATATGTATGATTTGACTGTTTTGTATAAATATGTATGATAACTGTATATGAGCATGCGGGACATGTTAAATCTATTCATCTGTTATTTGTATCTGTATATGGGGTGAGATTTGTATATGTGGAGAAAGTATTCTGTAAGGCGACATTTCGCTAATAGACTAGTAGCTTGGTTGCAAATTTTTCTAATAAGTGTCGTTTAGACACTATGTGGTGTGTAGGGATGGGTAGGTGTTTTACACCCGACATGGTGTGATGGGATGGTCAAAGTTGGTGTGTAGAGAATGGGGGTAGGATTTTGCATATCCGTATGTTTCTGATATAATTCGATTCTGTTAAGGACTTATGTCCATGTTTGGTTTGTTATGTGATAAACCTGAGTTTATATGCATGTAAGTTTTCGTTGAGTTACACACTGAGTTTTTGAAAACTCACATCTCTTTGTCTGATTTGTTTAGGTAATCCTCATGCATAGGCGAGTTGGTGCGACGGAGGCTCAGTGGTGACCACTAGTTCGCGCACTGTTTTTAATTAACGAATTTATTTAAAATTTTGGTTTTTCTTGAGAGTTTTATAATTTTGAGACTCTCTGGACTTTTGGATTTCTTTGGGTTTTGTTGTTGGTTTTGGTTTTGATTATGATTCTGCGACACACAACAAATGATTTTTTGGAAATAACGGTTTCACGCAAATAAATGTTTTGAAAAATACAAACTTGGTTATTAAAATTTAACGAGTTTTAAGATTTCAGTTGCAACTTATGTTTTTCTGAAAGAACAAACTATCAACGGTTTCAGTAACGAATATGACAAGAAATACGTTTTTATAAAATATGGACTCTTTTTTAGCAATAAACTATACGAGGTTTTAATGTGATAAGGTCAGATGCAAAAATATTTCTTCGTAACACTCCCAAATTCGACTATATAGTCACTCTAACCTTATTTCTTCTTTTTCTTTTTTTTGTTTCCTATCACACTTAAAATTTATTTTTTCTCACTTTTTACTTTCATTTTTTCATCTCAAGTACAGATAACCTGACCTAAGAAAAATTGAAGAGCCTGATAAATTCAATTCCAGAAATTTGAATTGGCATTAGAAACATGCTAAATCGACTTTGATACCAAAAGGGAAAAACGCAAATTAATTAATGTATACTTAATTAAGTTAATTTGTCACCCACCTTAGCTTTTAACCTTCTAAGTTCAAACATTACCAAATATAAATTAAAAAAGAAAAGAAAAAATAGGTAAGTGTTTTACCATCTGCAAATGCAGCCTAAACAACTACGATATTATGCACAATTTATATAAATCAATTACTTATATTATGACTTTTCATTATAAACATTTAAAAAATGATTTACTTATTAAATTACTTTAAAAGATAAAATTAGGAAATAAAAAGGATTTATTTAATAACTTCAATTTTATTTGTTTAAGATTTAAAAAAATAGCTAATAGAAGCCGTAGTTAAGTTTTAGGATAAATAAAAGCTATACATTAATATCTTTAATTTAATGGGCAATTTGATATATAAAATTTAATTTTGTGTAATTATACACGTTAAACATTGATTTTGCTTCAAATGTGTGCATAAGTTTATAATTAATTTAATTCAATTATACGCATTTCAAACAATCATTATATTGATTTATTTTTATATTAGATAAATATAACTATTTGTGCCTGTAATACGTAAACATGAAATTGTGTTATATTGAAAATAATATTAGAAATTTGTGAAAATTAAGTCAAATCAAAATGTCATATATAAAATTGCACAAATTTAAAATTTATATATAGCATTGTACATTAAACCAAAAGTCCTTGTAAAATTTTAAGATTTATCCCTTAATTTTTTTTATTATTTCAAAACTAAGTTACCATCCCTTTTCCAATTTATACTAGTATGATCATTCTCATTCACACTTCGCGTTGGATTAAATATATATATATTGCTAATTATTGAGTAAAAATTAAAGTTTGCAATATGCTATAAATTCTTGTACTATTAATATATTTGGTATTTAATTTTCATACTTTTATTTTTAAAAATTTAGTCCCCCTATTTTTTGAGCTTTAAATCGTAAATGTATTTGTTAATATTATTAAAATCTATTTGTTAAAGTTGTTGGTGTGATAATTGGAACTAAAAAAGAAATAAACACTTGGTATTCATATAAGAAAATGACATTGTAATAGACCTAAATTGAATAGAGCATTTTAACCGTATTAACAATTCTTAAAAACTCAAACTAATATTTTAGTTGGAATAAAATATTTAGACTAATTAATGACATTATAAGAGTTAAAATATCAAATTTAAATATCAAATTTGAGTGAAATATAAGGATAAAAATTGAAAATTAACTACTCTTATATGTTAAAAAAGAAAATTGGTGGCAAGGACTTCCTTCTATATATAATAGAATGAAATGTGCACTCTTTTTTTTTTTTTTTGTTTTAATGAGAAATTATTGTAGTGTTGAGCCGGACCCACTAATCTAGTGGATGTCCATCACGAAGACTTGGAAAAGTCTTATTTCCTGAGTTTTTTCTTAAATACATGTCTTTATCTTGGGGAAGCCGTTGGTCATTTAACACCTGGTAGTGGCAGACATAGAGGAAATAACCCCCAACTTAGTGCTCTTTTTTTTTGTCTTTTATTTAAAAAATTAAATAAAGTGAGAAAAAAAAATTATCTATGAGACCTATTGTAGTAACAGAGAAGAAGAGATGGTATAAAATTATGTTTTAATATTATCTCTATCCCTTTTTAATAAGAAGATAATAAATTAGATTTTTTCTTTTAATTTTTAACGTTTTCTTTCTGATTTGTTATTTTCTTATTAAAAAGAGATAAGAATAACGTGTAATTACAATTTTATACGATTTTTTCTCTACAATTACATTAAAAGTTAAGTAATTTTCCTCCCTTCAAAATCCAAATTCCAACAAATAATTAATATTATTTTTTTTATACACTACAAGACTTTTAAGACCTTGAATCCCAATAGCTCTTAACCACTTCCTTTTTTGTGTTGTTGGCAACAAATAATTAAGCAAAACTTCTCACCTTTAATATGGATCTTAGAAAGCTTCAAAACCATGCTGCCTTTCATGTTACAGTCCCTTAGAAAAGGGGTTTTCACACTTCATTGACCACAAATACCATACATTGGAAGTCTTACATACAGTTACTTCTTTATGTTTTTTGCTATCAAACCTTCCTACTCCCTTCCTTAATTTCCCTGTATATAATTCCCTTTGCGTCTAAACAACCTCCAAAGCCATCACCAATTCCGACATGGGACTTGCAGAGTATTATGTCAACATTTTTGTTTCTCTTGTGCTGCTTGCTTTCCTTGGACTGATCCTACGTTTGTATCATGAGTTGGTGGTGAAGCCAATGAAGCTCCGAGCAAGATTACTCAAGCAAGGCATCAAAGGACCGCCTCCGAGTCTGCTAATCGGAAAAATAAGAGAGATAAAGAAGCTGTGATTCGAGAGCTTTTAGACAATTATATGAACTCAGCTAAGCATTTCCATTTCATTTGAAACAAAATAAGAGAGTTAGGCATTAGAAAATTGAAGAGCCTGATAAATTCACTTCCAGAAATTTGAATTGGCATTAGAAACATGCTAAATCGACTTTGATCCCAAAAGGAAAAAACGTAAATTAATTAATGTATACTTAATTAAGTTAATTTGTCACCACCTTAGCTCTTAACCTTCTAAGTTCAAACATTACTGAATATATATTAAAAATAAAAGAAAAAATAGGTAAGTGTCTTACTTACCAAATTGATCAAATTACTTTAAAAGATAAAATTAGGAAATAAAAAGGATTTATTTAATAAATTAAATTTTATTTGTTTAAAATTTAAAAGAATTGCTAATCAAAGCAGTACTTAAGTTTTAGGATCATGAATTTTAATTTAATTAATGTACACATAAATATTTATTTTGTGCAGTTATACACGTTAAAATTTTATTTTGGTTCAAATATGTATATTAAATCTTTATTTTAATTCAATTATACATATAAAAAAATTAATATATCAATTTATTTTTATATTAGATAAATATAATTAATTGAGTCTGCTATATCGATAATAATATTAGGAATTTATCAAAATTAAATCAAATATAATTGCACAAGCTCAAAATTTATTAATAATATTGTATGTTAAAAATTAATTATTTTAATAGTGGAATTAAAATTAAAATTTAACCATTATATTATTCAGGAAATGGAAATGGATGGGTGGCAGGGCCTTTCTTCTATATATAATATAGTCTAGATTGTGCACTCATTGTTTTTTTCTTTTCTGAAGAATTGATATTTTAAAGTTTTGGTGAGAAATGATTATAGTGTTGAGCGGGACCCACATTCAGGAGTATTATTTTCAAGAAAATTTCCATGAAGAAATTTTCTGTGGGACTCGTCCACTAATCTAGTGGATGTCGGCCACGAAGACTTGGAAAAGTCTTATTTCCTGATTTTTTTCTTAAAAAATTTAATTTCATAAGCTAAGTCAATTGGTATAATTTGAAAATTATATTAAATAAAAATTTAAATTAACACGTATTGCAGAATTCATACCCTAAAAAACCCACGTACAAAGCATTGTAGGAATTTATGCTTTAAGTGGCGTAAAAATTGATGGGATCCAACTTGTTATATTATTAATTTTCGGGTTTGGATCTTAAGTAGGTTAAAATTTTTTAGTAGAGATAAAAGTTGAGTTGGAGAATGGCAATAAAGCATTGAGCCCAGTTGGTGCGGATAAAAATTTATCTCCCCCACTTTGTTGTCATCATTAGTTAGTCGACTATAAAAGGTTAAAAATATTTTTAAATATTTTTAAAATTTTTAGAGTTAAGACTAAATTAAAAAATTTTATAAATTTTGAGGGTTAAATTTATTGAATTCTTTAAAATTAGAACTAGAATAACAAATTTTATAAAGAGCGGTAAATTTGTTAAATTTTTTATAATTAAGATCAAATTTATAGAATGCGTAAATATTAGATGACTAATTTTATTACTAGATCATTAAAAAAAGCCCACATCAGCTCAAGGTGATTAAAATATTTAATTTTGAAAAGTTTAGTGATTAAATTGAAAGAAATAATAGTTGGGTGGCCAAAATAGAACGAAACTCATAGTTGGGTGACTATTCTTATATTTTACCCATAAAAAATAAATTCCAGCATGTTCTACATCATTGTTAACAGAAAATTTTAACGGATGGGCTAATTTGCACATTTTAAAATGTATAAAAGTTAATTTTGTAACACCCCTTGCTCGACTTGATCGCCGGGTCCGAGCTACAGGATGCCACATATGTTGTCGGAGCTATTACTGTCAAATAATTCGTAAATAACTCATTTAAACATTCAATCATGTCATAAACACATTAACATTATCATATACAATTAATTTCAAGCCTTAATCGAGCTTACAAAAGCTTTTTTGTTGACCTAAGCATGAAATAAGACTAAATTGTAAAGTTTCAAAATTTTAGGTTGACGTCGTGACGTTGCCAAATAGTTTGTCACGTTGTGACCTCAAGTCGCTCGACGTCATGACGTGACTCACTCTTGGCTAACGTTGCAATGAGGAAACTTACTCGTTAGGGCGTGGACTTTGATTTTGGTAAAATTTAAGCCATTTGGTACCTACTTCTTGGTTACCTTACAAATTGCACATTTGGTGCATATTTGCCTAACTTTTCTTTCATAAAAATGTTCCAAACACATACCAAAACATTGCATTTAACCATTTCAAATCAACCATTCCAATATACCTCAATGTGGTATCAAAACATATCAATTCAACTTATTCAAATTCAACATATTCAATCATTCACTTCATCGTACAATATCACCTTTTTAACTATGTTAGTTCATACTCAAACATACCATTTTAAGTGTCATTCATAATATCACAACATGTTACCAAAACATACATATATATATGAACATTGGCCTTCCCAAATCAAATATTAGATAGGGTTCAAACTAAAGCTATCATTCCAAGTTAACAGATATAAACTGTTGGAAAATAACATTGAATCCCATAACAAAATGTCCACCTTAAAGTTTAGGGTATAAAACAAAATTTTCCTAAAATAATATTCCAAAGATTAGATTATACTGATGTTGGTAAGGGCATACGTGTTGGTAAGGGACGTGGGAACGGTGGAAAAGCTAAATCAAATAGGAATGGCAAATTCCTTAACAGGACTATTTGGGGTTGTGGAGACAAATTTAAGGCTTTTGGTAACTCGCGTTATCCTTTTTCAGACTCTTTGAACTCTATGATTGAACTCAATAGTTCCCAAATTGATATTGTGGATGATACGGGTGTTTTACCAAGTAATGGGAAAGCTTTCGGAAGCTCACCCTCTGATAAGCAATAAAAGGTTATTTTTTTCTATTAATTTTATTATGAATTTATCAATGTTTTCATGGAATTGTCAATGTTGTGGCAATTTAAAATTCTCTCGCTTATTTCAGTAGTATAACTTAGAGCATAAACAAGATATTGTCAGTTTGGTGGAAATGAAAGTTAGTGGTACAAAAGCAAATAATACCATAGCTAAGTTAGGCTTTCATTTTTCTTATCGTGTGGAAGTAGTTGGTTTTTTTGGAGGAATTTGGGTTGGATGGAAGGACTGGATTCAGGTTGAGGTGGCTTATACTCATCCCCAATTCATTTTAATTCAAGTCCTTGATAAGTTTTTTCTCTAGCCCATCTTTATTGCTTTTGTGTACGGTAGTCTGGATAGGGAAAAATGAAAATTTCTTTGGAATGATCTCAGGGCTACTATTCCAATGGGGAGAATTTTTTGGTTAGCTATTAGGGACTAATGCCATCCTTTCGGCTAGTAAGAAGAAAGGTGGGCGGACTATTGTAAGGGGTTGTTCTCTTTTTGGTGGATTCATAAATTCTGCTGCCTTACAAAATTTGGGCTTTAGAGACCCTCAATTCACTTGGTGTAGGGGAGGGGTTTTTGAAAGACTTGACAAAGTTATTGGAAATGATCCTTAGATGAATATGTTCCTTAGTAGCTTGGTCTCCCATATTCCAAGGTTTAAGTCGGATCATAGACCTGTTCCTTTCCACGAAGCCTAAGGATAGAACTTTTAAAAGTGGCATTTTAGATTATTGTCTGGTTGGTTGGAGCACCCGTCTTTCTCAGATTTTTTTAAAAATTAGTGGGGTTGCAATGGTAATTTGGCAGAATCCCTCTCTAATTTCTCATTGGGGCTTAAAAAGTGGAATAACACTATTTGTGGGCATATTGGCACACGTAAAAAGTATATGTTGAATAAACTTTCAAGTATTCAAAGAAGAATGGAGTTTTCTGATTCTAGAGGGCTTCTTCAATCTGAAATAGAAGTTTGTGAGGAATTGGGCAACATTCTCCATCATGAGAAGGTTTTATGGAAACAAAAATCCTGATGTGAATGGCTGAATTTAGGTGATTGCAATACTAAGTTATTCTATTGTTGTACTTTGTAAAGGAGGAAACATGATTGTATTATTGGGTTGAAAAATGGTAGTGGTAAATGGGTTTATGATGATGAAGCTCTTCAACTTGAGGAAAGTAGTTTCTTCCAGAAGTTGTATGGTGAAAAACTTCAGCCCATGGTAATACTGCCCTCTAGTGCTTTTCCTAAACTAGAATACGGTGACGTTCAGTTTCTTGGTAAAGAGGCGTCTGATGATGAAATTACAATTGCACTCTTTGACATGACACCTTTGAGGGCTCTAGGGAACGACGATTTTTAGGCTCTCTTCTTTCAGAACTATGAGAGTTAGTCGGTCTAGTGATTTGTGAATGCGTTAAATCCATTGCTGTTGGGACTTGTATTGAGCCAGATTTGAAAAATACTTTGGTAGTTCTCATACCAAATGTAACACCCCTGACTCATCTCTATTGTCGGATTAGGGTTATATAGTATTATTGAGTAAAACGGAACATTTAACTTCACAATAGAAATGATTATATAAATTATATGCTATCATATAATAATTGAATCTAATCATCATAAAAATTACACTTATGGGCCTGAAATTGAGTCTACAAGGCCTTTAAAATAGTTTGGTGACAATCTAGGATCAAATAAAAACAAATTATAAAAATTTGGAAAGCATGAAAATTTTTCAAATAGAGGTCATAGGGCTTTGTGGCATAGCCCAAACTGTGAACACTTGAAGTTTGTACAAACGGTTGTGTTCCAGCCCGTGTGTCCTCCCGTATGGGTTTTCAAAATAGGGTCACACGGCTGTGTCCCAGCCCGTGTCTAAAATCGTGTGAAACCTACACCTAAAACACTAATGACACACAGCCGTGTGAGATGACCGTGTGTGGCACACGGTCGTGTGACAACCTGTGTCCCAAGATGTGTACTTCTTAAAATGACCCTAAAACAGGCCAAAGTATTGACCTTTTCTTGCATAATAAACCATACCATTCTAATCATTTTCACATGACCAAAACACTTTAAAGTATAGAAAAAACATACCAAAACCAACCAATTTAGGTGACTAACCAATATGCCAACAATTGGAACCACAATTCAACACATCTACTTGACTCAATTCAATATTTCAAGTCCATACATTAAGCATAATTCATATATATATATCAAATAATCATTTCAAAGCCATTCAAACATATTTTACTATTTTCATGTGAGCATACATAAATGTCACCTACCATATTTTTACACTTTCATTTGCAATCTATCAACTAAGGACATTAAAACTAATATAAGCTTGGCACAAATTCAAAACAAACCAAGTTATCAAATCAACATTCAAGTCTTATTACATGCCAAAACACACTCATATAATTTAATGTAAATGTCTATCCAATATACTCTTATTGGTACCCCAATTTAACATCCAAATTAATTCAAATTCAATTCCATAAATTCATACCTTAAACTTACAGCACACATCTAGCATTTAACCACTTTATTTACACTTCAATGAAACAAAAGCCATCTAAATTCAAGGCATTCACAATTGACCAAAAACATATACTTACATATATACATTTATAATCCAACACCAAAGCATATAGGCAAATAAACTTAAGCCACATCATATAGATAAATAACATAAAAAAATTCCTAGTACATGCCATTTATAATCATTATCCAAAAAAACCAAAAATACCAATATGAAGAATGGATAGTGTGATTGTGCCCTTACACTATTCCAACCAGTCGAGCTTCCGATGATCTACAAACAAATGAAAAACAACTATGTAAGCAACTAATGCTTAATAAGTTCGTATAAAGAGAACTTAACTTGCCAAAATTTCCTTATGTCATAAGGAAACTTTTCTTTTCTATACACACTACCTTACAAAGTTAGTGTAACATTGCATATTTAGTTCCAATCAAAACATAGTATAAAACATATCTAACATTTCACTTTCAAAATTCACCACTTATACATATATACAAAACCATCATTTCATTTCAATTACACATTTCATCAGAATCCATATCATTACTCAAAAATCATAAGTCATTTCATGTTATCACATTCCCTTTAAAGCTTTATTTACCCGTTGAACCAAATGAAACAACCTTGAATATTCGAAAAATAATCACATAATCATTTAATTCTCTAAACGCACCACAAACATAACTAAATAACATATTTATAGACATATGAATCATACAATTACACCAAGGCATTAATATTTATTATCAAACTATACTAATCAAAACATTCATCTAATATAATTCAGTATACACAATGGCTCAAACCGAAGCAATCCATGCTTCCATTCATTATACATATACACATAAACATATCATTATACATAAATCCAACTCAAAGAGTAATTTAACATTTAAACGTAAAATTTCAGGGCCCATTGAATTATAGCAAATTAACTCGGATACTCGGGTTTCTTTCAAAACACAACAGAGAGCACCAAAATACTAACAGAGGTACCGTAGTGCAAATACAGAGGCACTGAAGTGCGAATCCCATACAAGCGCACGTACTAACACTATTGGCATGCCAATTGTATCCTAACCGTTTACTACATTCAAGCGAGCATTATACTTAAATTCATAATATCATTAAATAAACCATTCAAAGGAACTTCTTATTTCTGTACACATACTATAAATCTGTACATTCATTTCAATATTGTGCAACCACAAGATTTACCACTACCAAATATTCATTTTCCATTTGTACTTAATTGAAACATTTAATAATTTACAAGTAAACAATGAAATTTAATATTTAAATAGAAATTGATATACATAATAATAAATAAACACACACATATATATTGTTACACTACGAACTTACCTCGATAAATACAATTGTAAAAACGAAGTCGATGTCTAATTTGACACATTAGCTTTTCCTTGGTTTAGATTCGTTTAATTCGTTTCTTAATCTAAATAATAATTTTCATTCAATTAAACCATTCAAATAAATTAATATTATTAATTCAACTTATAACTCTTATTAATGAGAAATTTACAAAATTAACCTAATGTTTTACCTTTTATGCAATTTAGTCCCTGAACCCAAAACTTACAAATTTACCATTTTTAACTAAAATTCATGTTAGCTGATTCTCATAGGATTCCTAAATAGCCTATATGCATCAAAATTTCACACTAAATCCAATGAATTTTACTCTTTTTACAAATTAATCCTTTAACATTAAAATTACTAAAAACTACTATACAAAATGATCCTATTTAAAAACCAAGCTTAATATTCTACCCTTACGCTTCAAGAATACTTCGAACTCATTGATGACATAATCTAAAATATTTAAAAATTTTATGAATTAGTCCCTAGGTTAGCTAGATTAAGCTACAACGATATCAAAAACATAAAAATCATTAAAAATGGTTTAAAATATCATAGCATGCAAGGGTAGCTATGATGATCGAAAGCTTGGAGGATGCTTCCATGGTGCATTTGGTTTCCAAATGAGAAAAATAAATACAATAACATTTCTTATGTTTTTATTTTGTTTATTATTTTAACTAACTTACAAAAATGTCGTTAACTAACATTTTTTTAATTTAAACCATACATACATACCGTCCACTATAAAAAAAGATGGTTAATTTGCTATATAGATCCATCAATTAAGTCAACTAAACCAAGTTAATCCATAAAAGCTAAAAACAAATAACTTTTGCACTTCTTACAATTTAGTCATTTTTACTTAATTAACTATATAGAAACGAGGTCCCGACACCTCCTCTTCTAAAACTACTTAACTTTAGGGATATACCACTTGAACTTAATTATTCTTTGAATTAAAAAATATTAAATCAAATTTCAATGTAATTTTATACTTGAATCGTAAATATTAAATAATAATATTTACGGACTCATTTGTTGGATTTGTGGCCTCGAAACCACTACTTTTGATACCATTAAAAAATGGGCTGTTAAGCCAAAGGTCCCTAATCTTGAGATGTTAACGCAATTTTGTCCCAGTAGCATGTGCTCGATAATGTATAAATTGGTTATAAAGGTTATTGCTAACCGATTTAAGTTGGTGTTCCCTAAAATTATTGGACAGGAACAAGATGGCTTTATTGTGGGATGAAATATCACTGACAACATTCTTATTGCTCAGGAACTTATTCACTCAGTGAGACGTAAATGCAAGAATAGGAAGTGGATGGTAGTAAAGATTAATCATGAAAAAGCCTACGATAAAGTTCGTTGGGAATTTATTGAAGCATTCTTTCGAGCTGTAGGTATTCCTATTTTGCTTATTAATGTCATTATGTCTGCTATCACGAATTCTACTTCTGCAGGTGATGCGAAATGGGGCCCCTACATAGAAGTTCAGACCTACGAGAGGTATTCGTCAAGGAAGCCATTTATCACCTTACCTATTTGTCCTGTGTATAGAATAGCTCGAACATAGCTTTCATCATGTTATAGACAGCGGACATTGGCGATTAATTCGTTAACCAAGGTCTAAACATTCCCTTTCACACATTTTCTTTGCAGACGATCTTATTATTTTTTGTCCTATAGATATGTAACAGGCTTTGATTTTTAATGATTTGTTAGAGAGGTTTTGTGCTTACTCTAGTCATCGATCAAAGGTAAAAAAATAGACATTTATTTTTCAAAAAATGTAGACAATGAAATTAGTGAGTAGTTTAGTGGAATTCTATGTTTTCACAAGGTGAAGAATCTTGGCATTTACCTAGGTGTTCCCCTTCTCCATAATAGAGTTTGAAACAGTATTCTACATTTTATTGTGGACAAGGTCGAAGAACACTTAACAGATGAGTTGCTAGGAAACTATTCAATTGCTGGTATAGCTAAGCTTACCCAGGCGGTTTTGTTGTCAATCCCTAATTACTTCATGCAATCCACAATGATAGCAAAAGGTTTGTGTGATGAGATTGAGTGCATTGTTCAACAATTTATATGGGCTCCTCTAACGGGCGACAAAATATTTCATTGGTTAGTTGAGGGATATTTGTCAGCCTAGATCTTGTGGCCTTGGATTTCAGCATTTGAAGGACCAAAATACCTCTTTTATGATGAAACTGGGGTATAATCTTGTCTCCAAAACAAATTCTCTATGGGTACGTGTTCTCAGGTCCAAGTATGGGATGAATGAGGAGTTGCTAGAAGATATTTCACGAGGAAAAATTTCTTTCCTTTGGAGGGCACTCTCTAAGGTTTAGCCCATCCAATGAGAGAATTTGCTCTGGTCTGTGGGAAATGGCAACCGTATTCGTTGTTGGAAGGATTTGTGCATTTCAGATGTGGGGCCCTTAATACATTAGGTTTAGTTTAATGCCAATATAACTCTAGACCATCTACTTAGTAAGATAATTTTTGAGGAGGGAATATGGAATTTGGATCTTTTTCGTATCTGGCTATCAGAGGAGATTATCAAATGTATTGGGAGTATTCCTCCACCACACTCCTCTTCGGGTCGGGATAAGATTATTTGGGCTCAGACTTCATTTGGTTTCTTCTCTCCTAAAAGTGCCTACTAGAGCTTACGAGAAAGATTATGGAGATCGAGGGATGCGAATTGAAATATTTTGTGGAAATTTCAAGGTCCCCAGAGAGTCAAATTTTTCATCTAGCTAATTTTGAAACAACATCTTCTTCCTAATGTGGAGCGAGTCAAGAGCGGTATAGAGCATGATTGTTCTTGTGGATTTTGTGGGCATCATTATGAGGATATCTTTCATGCCATCAGAGATTATGCTTCAACTAAGGAAAATTGGTTGTAAGGCTTTCTAAATGAGCTCTTTGGGCATTTTTTTGCAAAGGATCTTCATGAATGGGTTAAGTATAACTTACTTAATCCATCTAATCTAGTTTTGGATTATGTTGATTGGTCGATCTTATTTGGTTTGATAGCTTTGAAAATATGGAATAATCAAAATCTTTTCATTTTCCAATGACTTCTTTGGTATGCCAGTGACATTGTTAAGAACTCATTCTCATGGGCAAAATAGTTTGCTTTCTTTCATAGAAAATATCTGCTGTGACAGCAAACACCGAGGCCTTTTCTTCCTTTGCTGGAGAACTGGATTAACTAATGCACTGATGGAGCAGCAAAACCTGAGTTTGGAATTGCTGTAGCTGGAGGAGTCATAAAGTTTGGAAATGGGGAGTGGATTTTGGGTTACAACAGATCTTTGGGCAATTATTCAGTTTTTTATGCTGAATTGTGGGGCATTTTTGATGGGCTGACTCTTGTTGACACCATTTTTTGGATGGAAAATAGGGTCGACTTGGGTTTTGAAAAATGAAACGGGAGTCGCCACCAATCCTTTTTTATGAGGTGTGATTGGATCACCTTGAAAAGTGGTTAGTTTTAATAAACGGTTTGATTTTATTAAAACAACAGGTTTGGTCCACAAAATTCAGAAAAACGGGTTCGGGAGTCGGTTACGCACGAGGAAGGATTAGCACCCTCGATACGCCCAAAATTGGTACCTTAGTTGATTACTTAATGTCTTAATGTCGAAAAGCTGAAAACTTTAAAGAAATTTAAAAAATACGATCCTTGTATTAAAAAGTTGAAAATTTTGGAAAAAGGGGCATATTTCACGTTAATCGAGAAAAGACATCATATCCAGTAAGTTAGGATACAACGTCTCGAATTCTCGATACTGGAGTGAATGCTAAAATGTTACCCCTTTTCAAAAAATGTTTTATTATCTCGGGTTTAGAAAATAAATCTTGCCCAGTAAGTTAGGGCACGATCTTTTCTTAACTTCCGAGATCATTTTAAAAACTTCGAGTTTGAAAAGATTCGTGTATTTAGATTTATTGAGAAAGTCGAAACCCAGTAAGTTAGGGCACTATTTTCTCAAATCCAAACCCGAAATGTCATTTTAAAAATTAAATTTTGTTACATCGAGTAAAATAAAACACGAAATCATAGTAAAAGAAAATTACATTTTTTATGCATGGCAAAATCATAATGAATATAAAAGTATAGAATGATACGAGCAATAGCAATCAATATAAACGGTCAAACTTACGACATATAAAATAACAAAATATAAAAACGAATAAAATTAAATCATTCATTCAAAATAAATAATGAAAATGAAATAAATAAAGAGTAAATACAATAAAAAAAACAAAGAGATATATATGTGTATATAGGTATATAGATAGTTTTAAGCTATAAAAAATATGTGCATATATGAGTCATAAAATATTTAAAGAACATATATAGAACACGTATTTAAAAATATGAAGAATATGTAAGTGTATATATATATTTATGAAAACAAGATATGTATATAGATATATAGATATGTATATAAATTAAAATATAAAGGTATAAATATCTATTTATAAAAATAAAAATACATACATAGATATGTATAATAATATGAAAATACATATGTAGGTATAAGTAAAATATATATGTAAAAAAAAAGAAATATAATATATATAAATATGCACGTTTATATAATATATATATATATAAAATATACATGTTTTAATATATATAAATATATATATATGAATAGGTATATAAATATTCGTGAAAGAAAAGTATAAGAGAAATAACAGTAATATTAATACTAACAATAATAGTAATAATAATAACCATAATAATAATAATAGTAAACTAATAATAATAATATTTAAAATAATAATAATAATAACGTAAAATTGCTAAAATATGGGTTAAATCGAAATAAAAACAAAAATATAGGGTGAAATTGAAAGAAAAATAAAATAAAAGGGACTAAATCAAAATAAAAAAAAGAAACTGGGCGAATTCAAAATGAAAGGGACTAAATTACAAAGCGCGCCAAAAGCGAAGGGATCAAATGGGCAAATAACCCAAACGCCTCAAAACGCAGCGCAGCAGTAGGCCAGATTGAAATAAAGTTAAAATTATAGGGCTAGATTAAAAATAAAAGGAAATAGCGAAAAGGACCAAATTGCAATGCTCTTTAAAATTGGAGGGACTGAGCGCGCAAATAGCCCATCCAGCGAAAACACGCGGATCCTCCCCTCGGGTCCGGTCACCGCGCGGGTCAGGTTGGAACGGCGTCGTTTCAACGCCTGGGGCTATGGCGCAAAACGGCGCCGTTTTGAAATGCTTATAAAAATAAAAATTTTTCTTTTTTGCTTCATTTTTTGCCTTTTCCTTAAAAAAAACTGAATCTCATCCTCTTCCCTCTCTCCCTCACGACTTCTGGCCTTAGATTCAGGCCTCCGCCGCACCACCTCCACGGCCGGTGGCCGGAGTTGCGCAAAATGGGCTTTTCAGCCCTCCTTTCAGTGTCCTCGAAGGCTAGGCCTTCTCAACCGAGGGACTGAGTATAAAAGGAAGAGACTTTCCTCCCCGTTCGACTCCGGTGACGGCGAAGGAGGGCTCCGACTCCGGCTTCCGAAACCAACAGGTATTTTCTTTTTTAGTTTCGTTTTCGTTAAGAAAGATTGTAGAAAAACAAACAAAAATAAAATAAAATAAAAGGAAAATAAAGAAAATACAAAAACGCAAGAACAGAAAAAGAAACAGAATCAACCTTTTTTTTATTTTGATCTTTTTTTTTATTCACTGGTGTTGTAAAAAAAGGAGAGAGGATTACCATGTTGGTGTTCGACTCTTTATAACTGATTTTCACAATATTTTGTTTCTATTTTTGCTTCCCTTTTTTTTTGTTTTCTGCCTCTGCGTGTTCTCCTTTTTTGTTTTTGCAGGTGGAGCAGGTGAGTAAAATAGTGGCGGTGATAGAGGAAGAGATGGGACGAGGTAGCCTGTAGATGGTGTCGGCGGAAGGTCAGGGGTCAGAAGACCCTAGCATGCAGCGCTGATGGAGGGGCTAGGGTTCTGAAACCCTAGTCTCTGTTGGGTTTGGGCCTGTTGTTTTTGTTTTGCTGGTGTAGGGCCCGGGCAAATTTGGGCTGTACAACTCTTATCCAAGATAAGATTATTGAGGGCGTAGTGATTCAAGCAGATAGTTTGGAGGTGGTCAAGACCATTCAAGACTCCTCCTTGACAACTTCAAATTCGAGCCTCTTTAGAAGAATCCATCAACTTTTAACGATGTTCGAACATTGGGCCAAACAACATATTCCTAGAGAGTTTAATGAATTGGCAGATTGTATGGCAAAATTGGCATTTGATACAGGTCAAAACTTGACGGTGTTTGAAGAGATCCCAAGGAAGGTGTTAACAATCTCGCCTATTGTCAAAGCATGTGTTGACCTTGCTCAAAGGTCTTCTATGTAGTTATCTTAAGTTAATTTTCTTTTCACAATAATATATATTAAAAAAAAACAAAATATCCAAACTAAAATAAAATAAATCTAAAAAAATTCACATAAAATTTAAATCTACAATAAATTTAAAACATAAGCTTTTATAAGATTCACTCGAAAGATTCAAACTTGAAAAAAAGTTATTTCTAACATAAATGCAAAAAAATAACTCCAAAAAATATATTAATTAATTAAAGTTATTGCAGTTGAAGACAAAAAAAGAATTGTCGGCGAAAAGAATTCCAGATATTAGATTCATTGCATATTACCTAACATTCGCCATCAATTAATTAAAACCTGAATTCAAACTTTTCTATCACAAAATAGATATCCCAAGGCTAAAACTATGCAACTTGATCACCTCAGATTTTCACTCTCCGTCTATAAAATCCATTGCTTGTAATTGGCAAAAAACGGAGGAGACAATACTTGAACGTTATTAAGAGTTATGGGGAAGTGGAAGGGATGTTCCTTAATAGAAATCCTAATTACGGCAATGGTTCTTCTTGAAACTACAACCCAATCTGGATCAAGTGGTAGTTTCGTGAAGGACTTGAGTAGCGCCACCGTTATCGCTGACAACATGGAGTTGGAGTTCTTGATGGACTCTGAGGTTAGTAGAAAACTAGCCACTGAACCAAACTATCTGACTATAGCCGCTCTCGATGCTAACAAGAAGGCTGCAATGTGCAATAGGATACCTTACTCACCCTGCGTAGGGAAACCCGGTAATCCGAAGATGCCAGACAATTGTGGACCAACAGTGATATACAACCGAAACTGTAAGGGTCCCTAGGAACCGAGATTCATTTTATCTCATCAATACCTGCAATAAGTTATTCAGTTTGTACTTATTTCGGACTTCTTTCTCATTTGCACTGTGAACACTTTGTCTAGATGTGTTGATTTTGGATTGTCAGATAACTAGCATAAAAGTTATTTAATATATAAGAGAGAAAAATTTTATCTTACAAACGGAATTAATATCTTATCACATGTTTTAATTTTAATTTTTAGTTTTTTAAATAAAATTTTAAAAAGTGGCTAAATCTCAATAGAATAAATTCTTCTTACCAGTATTTTTGTATTTTATCAGTTCAGGCTCAAAGAATTAACAAGTATTATAAAAAGGTATGGTAAAACAATAAAATATATATTTTTTAAAAGAAGGATGCATAATAATTTTTTAATGCTACGTGTAGAATAAAAAAATACATTAGAAGTGTATCAAATATTAACTTATAGAAAATATAGTCTAAATTTAAATTTTTAATAAAATAATTTAAAATATTAAATATTAAAATTTTAGCAAATACTTATTACGGAGAAATGTTGTGAAACCTAAGTGGTTTCACATGTTGGCGGTGACTAATGAGTCCATTGTTTTGTGATAGCGAGACACGTAGGGGCACCGAATAAATATACGTAGGAACCTTTGAGTTGTTGATACAGGTAATGGATAGATACATAAAGTTTCCAAACTCTTATCAAAGAGTTAATAGAAAGTTATACTAAATAAAATTTGATTTGATTTGAAGAAAGTTTAAAAAATTAATTTTTTAAATTTTAATTTAATCAAATTGAATTATTCAATTTTTATAATTTTTATTGTTTATGATTTTAAATTAGGACTAATTTACAATATTTCCAAAATTTTGTAACCATAAACCATAAAGTCAATTATAATTCTTTTGGTTTATGGTTCCAGAATTGAATTACTTGAATTATTCTAATTTGATAACTTTTATAATTTGTAAATTTTAATTTAATCAAAAAACTGTATTGTAAAACGTGTCGTACTAAAGATCAAACTAGGTAAAAATTCCCGACAACGAGTACCATAATCATCGTCTTTTATTTAGTTAATAAATATGACACTAACGAAATACCGAAATTGAATTGAAAAAGGAATGAATAAAACTGAGTTGTGGACTTAACAGCAAAAATGTACAAATTAGTAAGTCAAATGTGAGGAACAAAATGATTTAATTAGAGACCAAAAATGATTGAAAATAACTAAAGGAATAATTAATCAATGGACCTTGATGCTATTGGACCATAATGATCTGATAGTAGTGGAGGAACATGATGGTTGACATTGATCATCACTAGTCTCCACAAAAGGTGATTTCCACCGTTTGAGGGTGGGTTTTGATAGGTGCATTTATCTGTGGTTAATGTAAAAACAATAGTGCCAGTTAGATTAGATACTATAAAGATACTATAGCGCGAGAGAAAAAATAAGCTAAACGCATTGTACCGTCCATCCAAACCCACCTTGAGTCATTAACAAAGAAGAGATCAATTTTAAAGTAATGAAAATTAAGATAAATTAAGCCATTTTCTCACTTGGGTTAGCAAACCTTGGCCACCAAATTTGTATGGAGGCAATTTCCACATTGATTATAGGGTTGATATCTAGTTTATTATGGAAGACCATATCACTTGGGAATCTTATATTGGAGATTGAATTGATTCGAATTTCTCGAGAAAATCCATTTGATCGTGGACTTTGGGTTGGATTGTATCTCTAAATGCTGAGCTGTCAAGAGTCCATATTTACATTGATTGTTATTATTATAATATATTTAACTTATCTTATTGTTGTATTAGTGGAATTGATATAGATCTTCATATGTAAGCAAGTATTAAAATAAGTCTATAATTAAAAGACTTGTATAAGTGAATGTATAGAGAAAATTAATCACTTAATATGCTTTTATGAGAACCTTATTGTATGGTTGCAATCTTGATAGTAGAACCTTTATATTGTGGTTTTACTTGTTGAATTCATAAGGGGTGAATTTTGTAACATCCCAAACCCGGCCTAAAAGTTAAGACCAAATCTAGAAGAGTTACATCAACACATCAAAAACTAATTTCAATAAGTATCCAGAAACGTTCAAAGGTTACTCGACAATTAGCGAAAAATCTTTTCAGAGTCATGTTTTGGAAACCGAAATCCATTTTTGTCGTTAAGTCATTTTGTAGTTTCACTTTAAAAATTATCAACTATTGGCGAATTTAGCAAAAACCAAAACGAGCTCAAAAATAGATTACAACCCACAAGATTAAACATTTCTACATTATTGCAAAACAACTGGAGCTCCTAAAGCCGTCCAGTCCTAAGTCAAATACTTACCTGAATGTCATTTGGTCCTAATTCAGATCTTATGGGCCCTACAGTAGGCCTGCATTCATTTCGAACGATGCTTGTGGCCTAAGGGAAAAATTCTAAATATCGATGCACGCACCCGTATGGTTTCACACGACTCAGAAAGTTGGCTCGTGTGACTCCACAAGGTCTGGCACACGCTTGCGTGCTTGCCCGTGTGTCCCATATGCCCGTATCACCTACCCGTGTAGTCCTTATTCGTAAATAGTGAGTTACACGGCTTAGACACATACCCATGTCATTGGCCCATGTGAACCCTTCGTAACACATAACCACACACACGGTATAGGCACATGCTCGCGTGCCTCTAATTTTGTGAACAGTAAGTTATATGGCCTAACACATGATCGTGTGGCTCACACAACCTACCACACGGCCGTGTGGCTTCGACAGTTTTGTTTTTTGAAGACTAAAACTCAAAGAAGAAGGGATTTCTGATACCCACCTGATAAGGATCTGATGCTGAAACAATAAGGATGAATTCTTATCCCTAAACAACATTACAATAACAGATTAGGCGACTTATTTGAAATCGAACGCTAAGATTATCATCCAAAATTGAAGTTATGTCGAAGAACTTCGATGTACAACTCCAAATCAGACTACGCACTTACCGAAAATCGAATTGCAATTTCGCAGACCTTATGTTATCTAGAGAACGTTAAACTTGATAACTTCGCCTAACACAAAAATTATGTAAGTCAACATTTTCGTCACAAAGACGAATTACAACCCCATCTAACAACAAACTCACGCAGGAACTTGACAGAGAATACTTACACAACTTATTAAAGATGAACAATGCAAGGAGTTAGAAGGATAGATGTCTCAAAGATTCAATAGAAAATTGTCAGTGAAAGAATTGACAAATAAAAAGAGAAAGCGCAGAGACGATAGTCAAAATAAAAAGGATAAAACAAATGTAAGAAGCCAAAAAGAAAAGTTGAGAGAACTGGTTAATTTAAAACCAACCAAAACTTCCTCACGAGGCAGAAACATAAAAACATTTCCATATTGCTTTCGCAGAGACTCGAACACAAGACTAAAGAGTAGACAGATGCTTGGCCAGTAAACTAGCAGGCTCATTCTTGTCATCAATTAATCGAAAATAGAACTTATGCTAAATGATCAAGAATAGGGGTTTGATAAAAATAACAAAATTTTAAGAAATAGGATTCAAACCCAGAATCTTACACATATAACCAGAACACTGAACCACTGAACTAGATCAATTTCCTTGTCAAAATTCTCAAAAATCTTAACTCAAAGTTGAAAGATGACCACTCTTAATTTCACAAATCAATTCCTTCTAACCCAATTTTTGGGATGTTACAAATTTAGTGGTGAATGTATTGAGTCTTCAAAATATAAAGATGAGAAAAATTGTCATAGAGTGTGATAAAGTAGATTCACTTGTTGTAATTGTTGAAGAGAGTGGATATTCTCACTAAGTTAGGCTCCATAGACATAGGAAAACTGAACTACATAAAAAGCTTCCTTATGTTTTATTTGTTCACTAGTTTTTCATTTCCTCGTTGAAGGAGTACCCATCACATTGGCACCATTTACTTCTACAGTTTGATTCCCAATAACTGTCTAATTCTTTTATTTGGTATTAGAGCTAGTGGAGATTCATGATGTTTCTAGAACCAAGCAATGGAAGGTACATCCACATCAAGACCTCATATGCTCGAGGTTGGTAATTATGTCTACTGAAAAGAAAACATGAAGGCATATATAAAGTTAATTGATGATAAAGCATAATGTGTTGTGTTGACTGGATGTGAGTCACCTAAAATGGATACTAAGAAAGGTAGAGTTATCAAGACAGAAGCACGATGAACTACTGAGGAAGAAAAATTGGCAAATGCTAATTTAAAAGCATTATATGCAATATTTTATGGTTTTGACATGCAAGAATTCAAAAGAATTACTAAGTGCACTATTATAAAGAATGCTTGTGACATCTTGGAAACAACACATAAAAGAACTTCCACATTCAAGCAGTCAAAGATGCAAATTTTGATTTCTAAATTTGAAAACTTGACGATATAGGAGTCAAAAACAATTGGTGAGTTTTATGCCAAATTGTGTGACTTACCAAACTAGGATTTTGTATTAGAAGAGTAGTATTTGAATGCAAAGCTAGTGGTGGGCAACTTTTACAAAAAGAATAGCAGATGGGCAAAACAGGGGTCATACGGCCGTGTAACTCACTATGACCATGTGGTTTAAAATATCAGTTTTACCAGAAGATACATGATCAAGTGGCTAGGCCCTGTATCAATTAGGGACTGTGTGGCTCAAAAGAATCCTGCATTTCAGAGGTTACCCAATCGTGTCACTAGCTCGTGTGCAATACATAGCTGTGTGCCAGCTCGTGTGCTATAATATTGCATTAACTACCCAAATCATGCCAAGACAAACCTATGGCTCAAATGGTGCATATTTGGCCATTTAAACCTGTAAAAAATCAACTAATACTTCTGTCAAAACCATTTTTAAATTCAAAAAAACGGGATCGACTTTGAAAATAAAATGGGAGTCGCCACCGATCTTTTATTAAGGTGTGACTGGTTCACCATTAAAATGATTTTTGGTCTGCGAATTTTGAGAAAACAGGTTCGGGAGTCGGTTACGCACGATGAAGGGTTAGCACCCTCGTAACTCCCAAAATTGGTACCGAATTGATCATTTTATGTCTTAGTGTCGAAACTTTGAAAAGATTTTAAAATACGATCCTTTGAAAAGAAAATTTGAGTAAAATAAATTGGACGATGAGATTCACTTATTTCAAAAAAAATAAATCGTCACACTTAGTAAGTTAGAGTGCAACATTTTAAAACCTCAAAATTAAATTTATTTCTTGACTTTTAAAACCTATGCATTTTGAGAAGGATATTCGATTATTTGGGTCAAATGAGAAAATCAAAACCCAATAAGCTAATGTTCGATTTTACAAAATTCTTAAATATCGAACATTGCCTTTATTTTTAAAATCCTCGTCTCGAGAAAATAACATGTCATATCCAATGCGTTAGGGCACAACGTGTCGAATTCCCGAGAATGGGTTTTTATTTGAAATTGGTATGTTTGAAAAAATTTCGATTATTTAGATTCGACGAGGAAAATTGGAACCTAATACATTAGGGCTCAATTCTCTCGAGGATTCCAAACTTCGAGTATTTTGAAGATTTTTGAATAAATTGGTTTTGGTACTTAAATGATATGAAACATAACCTTTTAAGCGAATAAAATGCAATAGAATAACAATGTACAATGCGAATTGATTATTTGTAAATTTAAATATACACTAACGAATACAAACCCTCAATTAATACAAACAAGGAATACCATCTACATAAGAGTAGTGATCACATGTAAATATTAACATTTAAAAGCTAATGAATTAAAAATCAATAATATACATATAAGTAGCTCAAAAAATATTAAAAGGGTATAAAAAATAGTTAAAATAATATAAAAATAACCATATATCCATAGAATAAAAATATAAATTACTATCATATAATAATAATTTATATATAAAAAATAAATATAATAATAATGTATGAAAATACTATCGTATAGTTCTTTAGAATGCAAAAATGTAAAAGAAAATCTTAAAAATAAATACATTGTAGAATGAGATTAAAAAATTCATATCAATTATATTAAACTTATATAAAAATATATACACACAAAAAAATAGTACATGATAAATCTAAATAATGATATGATAAGTTTAAAATTATAGTACATGATAAATTTTAAATTATGATATATGATAGATTTAAATAGTACTTATGATAATTTAAGATAATAGTATATGATATTAAAATAAAACTAATGCTAAATTTAAAACGATGTTAATCCTAATATTTAAAATTTATTAAAAATAAACATATTAAAAAAATACTAAGTTAATTTTACATTATGTTATAGAAAAACTAAATTCGAATGAGAGTTTCTTTAATATACTCACTATAAGAGCTAATAACATTTATGAAATTAAACAAAACATTATGATTGATAAGAAATAAAGTAAAATTAAAAAAAAAATAATTAAATCGAAATTACAGCACTTAGAAGACTAAATTTTCAATCAATCAAAAACATGAGGACTAATACCACAATTAAACGCAACAGTTCAAACATTTAAAATCAGATAATAAAACGTCGCTGTTTGACTATGAACCAAATTGAAACCAGAATAAATCATGTGGTGTAAATCGAAAACTGCGGAAAGTTGAATTAGAACAATATAAAACAAAGGAGGACTAGTTGTGAAAATCAACCAATGAACAAAGAGGCGCGGATCCTCTTTCCTGAATCGGGTCAGATTATCGGATCTCACCTCTTAAACGGCGCCGTTTTTTATAACAAACATAAAAATAAAAAAAATCTAATCTAAATCTAATTTGCCATTTAAAAGAAAAACCTAAGCTCTCCCCTCTCAACTCCGCAACGTTTCATATCCTGATCAGTGGCTATTCTGAATCCTCTTGCGCGACTCCGATTGCGATGGAGCGAGCAGTGGGTCGGTCACCAGGTAAGTGTTCTCCTCTCCCTCTTTATTTTCTCTTATGCAAAATATGAAATATGACAGACTAATCTTGAAGAGAACAGAAAAGAAAGCAGAAATCCAAAAGAAAATAGATAAATTTCATATCACCTTTTTTTGAAATGTTTTGCTTTTTTTTTTTTGTATTTCAATTTGTGTGTGTCCCTTAATACATGCCCTTGTTCGAGATTTATAAAAAATACAAAATGCTTTTCTCCTTTTCTCTCTGTCTAGTGTTGTTGTTCATTTTATAGGTACGGAGGCTGTACGAGCTGGGGACGTGGCGCAGTGCGTGGAGGCGAGGTACGATTGCTGCGGCTCTGGAAATTGTTTGGTGCCAGGGTTTCTAGTTGTGTTGGGCTGCATTGGGCCATGATAGTTGGGCTAGATGGGGTATTCGGGCTAGGTTTAGTTAGTGTTTGGGGAGTGATTTGGGCTATATATTTGGGTATAGGTTTTAGATGTAAATGGACATTAATTGGACTTATTATTTTTGGTTTTCCATTATCTATCGGGCCGGGCAATATTGGGCCATTACAACTTATACCAATACATACATTTAGCCAACTACAAGACCATTCAACCATACCACACGAAATGGTCACATTGCCAAGCTTAACAACTTAGGTATTCATCAACTACTCAAACCAAACATTTCCATCATTTTAAAATTTCAACCATACCATATGACATGCTTTGTTTAAGTTTGAAATTTCAAAATTAAACATAAAATGCTGAGTAAGCTTATAAGTAATTAAATCAATAACTCACCTCAATTCATAATTAACATAATGAAATAACTAACTATAAGATCTTCATGTTTCCACATGTATCAACAGTAAGGTGAGATCATCATATGTAAGTCTTAAGCAATTCAATTTACACAGAACCATTTAAAAAATTCAATCTTATCAAATATTTACATGCTTCAGATACATTATTCAATCGTTATATAACATATCAATTTATGCAATTCAATCAAAATCAATATTATTCCATCGAACTATTGATCATAATAAGTAGCATTTACATCATTCCAATTTCATTTAACCATTTCCAATCACAATATGCCATATCAATCAGTCAGTTTCTTTTAACCTTAACCATTTAGCCCAATGAATAATAGTAAATAGGTTTGGATACTCTGGTATCTACACCACACCAGAAAGCACCGTAGTGCTTAACAAAATCATCGTAGTACAAACTGAGGCACCGAAGCGCAAATAGAGGCACCAAAGTGCAATCCTGTACAAACACGCAACTAACCTTATTGGCATGTCATTGGTATCCTAATTGTTTATTAAGTTCAAACAGGCAGTTATACAGAATTCAAAACCTTTACATTGCCATATAATTATCATGAACCAGATCATATATCATAATAGATTATATTCATTCTGTATTTCACATGATTTGTAATTATGACATAAGCAAAACTTTACAATTTAGCCCAAAACTCACCTTGTGTACATTTTGCAAATTGTAACGCCCTAAAAATCTAAGTATTTATTTTTGCATGTTTGTAACACAACTGTGTATTTGCTTCAGTGGTTAAGTGATATGGGTGTGTTTGGGAGTGTCTGAGAAGTCTTGGGTTCAAGCCTGGGTTTGTGCAAAAAAAAATATTTTTAAAGAAGGAAACCCTTGCCTATAGTTAGTAGGTTTTCTTTAATTATTGTGGGTAAAGTATGACATAAAAAACCTACTGGTCTAGGGGGTAAGTGGCGTGTTACCTATGCTAGTGGTCTAAGGTTCGAATCTTGCTGGAGGAAATGGAGTGTTTATTTTGCTGCTTTGTAGTGGGGGTGTTGGAGTCTGACTGAAACACTGAAGTGGTTGAGGAGAATTCAAATTAAGTGGTTGAGGGGAGGTGTGATCAAGTGGATAGATTTAAGTAGGGATTTTAGGAGAAAATCAAGGGAAGTGAGGGGAGAGGGAGTGTTGTGCCGAAATGGGGCTCTGAAGCACTCAAGAATTTGGCTAGAGGGGTGCTTCTCATTTCGGTTCTGTTTTGTTTTTTCTCTCTGTCGAAACCTCTTCTCCTCTAAACCGTTTCTCTTTTTCCTCTCCCTCAGGTTTTGTGTTGCTGATTCCCAATTCTAATCACTGCTGAAACCATTCCTCTCCTTGCCTCTTATTTGTTTCTTTGCCCAAATATTTCTGACAATTGTTGTTATTTCTCTTGTCGACTCTCTTTTCTTTTTACCCTCATTGTGCCGATTCTGTTCTTATTGCTTCCTGTCGATCAGTATTTCTGTGTTCCCTCTCTTTGGACTTCCCAAGAATATTACTCTTCTGAAAAAGCCATCTGTTTTTCCCATCTCTACTGTTCTAATTATCATTCTCTATTTGCTAATAAGTCTTACACTTCATAGTGGGTGCTCTTCTCGCGTTACTGGTAAGTGAAGATAGTAAATTACTATTTTGTTGCTGATCGATTGAGTGCTTACCCATTTTCGGTTTGTGACTAAGAACCATTCGAAGAGTTGAAGGTTTTTAATCAACAGTTGGGTAGGCGAAACTCCCCTCTATATTCAATCGAAGGTTTCAAAGATAGGGGCAATTTTCTCAACAAATAGAAGCCAGGTGTGAAAACACTGCCCAAATCGTAAACCAACAAAAGCCAAAAAATATGACAATTGATGCTACATGAGCATGCGCTCGCTCGTGTGGAAATTCAAACGCATAAAATGTGAGCGTTAGACTATTGAGGCCACCGTGAGCGAATCGTGGTCTTCGGCCGTTTTACGCCATGTTGGGCCAAAATGGACTGTGTGGGCCCAATAGGCTTGTGGGCCTCACATGGGTAAATGAAATGAACGTGACAAGATTATTAGGCCAAACTATGTGGTTTTCATGACAAAGACCAATTTTGGGCTATGTGGGCCACACGGGCGTGTGGACCCGCATGAGCTCGCATTATAGGCATTTGGCCCAATTTCACTGTTTGACTATTAAGGTTGCACAGGTTGCCCGAGAGGACTGTGGACCTACTGATGCTACACGAGCGTGTGCTTGCTCGTGTAGAAATTCATACGCATAAAACATAGGCGTCAGACTATTGAGGGCACCATGAGCGAATCATGGTCTTCGGCCGTTTTGGGCCATGTTGGGCCGAAATGGGCCGTGTGGGCCCAATGGGCTTGTGGGAATCACATGGGTAAACCACACGAATGTGACGAGATTATTAGGCCAAACTATGTGGTTTTCATGACCAAGACCAATTTTTGGCTATGTGGGCCATACGGGCGTGTGGACCCGCATGAGCTCGCATTATAGGCATTTGGCCCAATTTTACTATTTGACTACTAAGGTTGCACAAATAGCCCGAGAGGACTGTGGACCTACTGATGGGTCGATAAGTGGACCTAAACCCCCAAACTGATATAAAGTGACTGTTATGCCCCCACGTGATAAAATGACTGTTATGCCCTTATATTATAAAATGACTATATGCTTTATGTTATGTATGATTGTATATGAGCATGTCATGATATATGTATATGTTGCATACATGTATGATATGTTGCATGGGAATGAGATTATTATGATTGGAGGAAGTGTACTGTACTGGCAGCTCTGTTGTAAATACTGTTTAGTGTCGCAACTGGTGCTAATTTTGGAGTGTAGGGATGGGTAGGTGATTTTATCCCCACATTTAGTGTTGGGCTGGACGGAGTGGAGTGTAGATGTTGGTTGGGTAGGATTTCTGATTGCATGTCTGAACTGTTACTGTCACTGTAATGGGCTAAGGCCACACTGATACTGATATTGTAATGGCTAAGGCCCAACTGAACTGAACTATTATTGAATTGGGCTTGGGCCCAGACTATACTTGCCTAGGGCCTGTTTGGCCATTTTGCTTATATGGGGTTACACACTGAGTTTTCGTAAACTCACCCCTCTATTTATTTTACAGGTAATCCCCAGCTTTAGGGGTCGGTGCTGTGAGAGACTCGGAGGTGGCCACACAACCGCACCTGCTTCTATACTAGATTTTTACTGATAATAATTTAATGTTGCTATTTGATTGTAATAAGGCCTCTTTAAATTATTAACTTTTAATTCGGAATTTTAATTATTTAAAATCTTACTGATAGTAGTAGGACGCAGATTTTCAAAAGATGTATGCTTTTCAAGACACCACGTTTTCGTAAAATACTGTAAAAGCTTCCGCATCAAACAATGTTTTAAATATAGTAATAAACTAATATGATCAACAAACTACTAAAGACAACTTTAGTTTTCAATAAAAGAGAATTAATATAGAACGAGTTTTAATTTCATTGAAACTATGTTTTCGGAAAACACTTCAATGTGATATCGCCAGATTCGGCCATAACGTCTAGACCGGGTTTGGGGTGTTACACAAATAATTCAAAACATATCATACTTTCCAACGTCTATAACAAAAGTAAATATCCAATAAAACATACACTTACCATATGAAGTTACCTAATAAAATAAGTTAGCGAATTGAATCATAGAGACTATTCAACAATTTTTTCATTTTCCTAATTACTCTCCAATCAATCCAAATCTTGATCTAAATAACGATTAATTTCAAATTATCAATTCCAATTACCTTATAATACTCAAATACAAGCGTATCACCTTTTAATTTCATTTTACACAATTTCTCTAAAGTTTCACATTTTATTCAATTTAGTTCCTAAAACCGAAACTATCATAATTTTCACATTTAAGCTCCACTTTGTAACCTGATTTCAAATTCGTCCTTATACAACCCTCTAAATTTAATACTTATAGAAATTTCATCTCAATTTTAAAATATTTTTATTTTAGTCCCTAAATTCAAAAGTAACAAATTTTACTTTACAGTTTAGTCATTAATCAATTCCAAGCTTACAACCATTTAACATAAAATAAAATAAAAATTCATCAATGAAAACATTTTAAAACTTTAATGTGTTTACGATTTAATACCAGAGTTAGCTAGATTAAGCTACAAAGATCACAAAAACATAAAATTTACTAAAAACTGGTTGATTTAAGCTTACCAAGCAAAGAGGATGGCGATCATGTTGCAACACCAACATCTAGGGTCGTAACACCATAGTTCAAAGCTCCAGAATGTGCATTTGAAGTAGGGTGTCGCGACACCCAGATCTTATGTCACGACACTGGCATGACAGAGTGAAATTTAGGGTCAGGGGTCTTTCCATCCTCGTAATAAAATTTTATCAATTTCAAGGCTTGTATTTGAACTAATTAGGATAGCTATGGGATGTCATTTTGATAGAGTAGTTTTTCATATTTTAGATTTCTTTTCTTTAAGTTTTTAGTTTAATTTTATTTTTATGTTCGCTTAATCGGAAGATCCTATTCTGAAATTAGACAATTGCAATCAGAGGTTGTTTTGAAACCATCCTATTTCATCTATTAATTCATGAGCATTCTCTCCCTTTTATTCTTCTATTTATATTTTGTTTATTACTTTTATTAATTGAATGTTTGTATAAATATTTGAATATATTTTTGCTTCATATTTATTTCTCATGAATTGGTTGTTTCATTAATTAATTGATTGAGGAAATTAGTATTTGAAATTAAGAGTTTATTTGAGAGTGCTTAGTATATTAGGGAGTGACGCCCCTAATAGAGGATCTAGCAGGTGAGACCGAAAGGGTATCTTGTTAAGTAGAACTAGTGCCAAGCGGTGAGATCGAAAGGGTATTCATATGCTTAGGCGAGACTGAGAGGGTAACTTAGATGGTAATCCTTAGTGAAGATGAGACCGAGAGGGTATTCTTTGCTAAGGGTGGTAGAAACTTAATCAAGAGTAATTATTTATTTAATTAATAACTAGGGAACACAATTGATTATAGGCTAAGGGACTTGTGTAGTCGAAACTAGGAATAGAAGAAGCCGAAAGGTTAACTTAGGTATTTTTAGTTAATTAATTTTATTGTTGTTATTTTAGTTTAATTTAATTAGTTAATTACTATTGTTTTGGATTTACACTACTAATTCGTAACTCGACTAGATTAGTGCTTGTTTTCTATAATTAATTTAATAATAGTTTTTTCCAATTTACAATCCCTTAGGTATGATTCTCAAAATACTTTCCAAGTGTTTTGTTGTAAAAAACTATATTACAAATTGACTCGTATACTTGCAGACACCACTACTTTATGATATATCTTTTTGTTGTAGTATTTCTAGTCCAGATGTTCCCACATCTAGTGGTAGTAAGTTTACAAATTGAGGAAAGCTCTATATGGTTTGAAACAGACCCCTCATGCCTGGTATGAGAGGTTATCACAGTACTTGATTGGGAAAGGCTTTGAAAGAGGCTCTATGGACAAAAATTTGTTCATAAAAAGAAGTTGAGGGACTAGAATCATGGCACAAATATATGTTCATAACATAATATTTGTTGCAACTTCAGTTGCTGCCAAGGACTCATTCGTGATGTTAACGTAAAGTGAGTTTAAAATTAGTATGGTAGGTGAGTTATCCTACTTCCTTGGATTTCAAATCAAACAATTGAAAGATGAAACATTCTTGTCAGAAGAGAAATATGCTAGATCTTGTGAATAAAGTTTGATTTTTGAGCAATCTAAACCAACCAGGACTCCTATGTCGGTGAATAAGAAACTATGTTTGGATGTTGAGGGATTGCCCACTCTCAAGATCACCTACACAAGTATGATAGGAAGCCCTTTGTATCTTATTGTAAGCCGTCAAGATTTAAGCATTAGTATTGGTGTTTGTGTAAGATATCAAGCTAGTCCAAAAGAATCACATGTCAAGGTTGTTAAAAGAATCATCAATTATGTCCATAATACTCCTGAACTTGGTATTTTGTTTACTAATGACAACTCTATGTGCCTAGTTGGATACAGTGATGTTGATTTGGTTGGGAACATGGATAATTGAAAAAGAATTTCTAGAGACTGTTTCTACTTGGAAGATAACTTGGTTTCATGTTATAGAAAGAAACATGGGTCAATCTCATTATCTATAATAGAGACAATATATTGCAACAGGTAGTTGCTATGGATAAGGCAAATGCTAGAGGATTATGGTATTGCATTGCCTACTGTCACAAGATATTGTGACAACAAAAATGTCATAAATATGTTGAAGAGTCCTATGCAACATTCTAGGACCAAGTACATCAATAGAATGCACCATTTTATCATAGAATTGGTGGAAAGTGGGTTAATTAAGATAAAGTATGAGATAGCATAAAATCAATTAGATGATTTATTTACTAAAGCCTTGGATGCCAACAAATTTGAGAGTTTGAGAAGCTCAGTTAGTGTCTGTCGAGCATGAAGCAAGGCTTAACAAAGGTGGCTTCCAAATGACCATTCCAAATGCCATATTGAAAATATTTTTGTTGATTTTTAATTTCAATTTTCTTTTGATTTTTGGAGAGAATATTTTCGTATTTTGCCTTTTTATTTTTTGTGGGAAAACCACCGAGAGATTGTTTTTCTTCGTATTTTGGGAATGGCATGCATTAATAGGATTGTGGTCATTTCTTTTCCATCTTTAAAAGTGATTCACATATGTTTAATCCATTACTTTTGTTCCTCTACAAGATTATCAAAAGCTACTCAAAGTATTCTTGGTGCCCAAGTTGTTGAAATTTCAAAGAATCAATCATCTTCTCATTAGCTTTCTTCGAGTATTTTAGATGGTCAAAACAAAGATGGAAACATCATAGGATTTTGATAATTTCTAACAAGATCAACAACAAACTATTACTGAAGAATCAAGTAGCCACACTCAAGCCATTGTTGAAACCAGTAAGGGAGTGACCACTCCTTCAAGCCCTATTCTGGCACCAAAATCCTCAACTACCTCAGGTATTTTATGTAATTGAGCCTGTTCTTATTCTTGAAGGATCCTCTACTAAAGAAACCTTTATCCTCATTGAGACCAAGATTCAAGAAATGTAACATTCCAAAATAGGGCCTAAACGGAACAGTGGTTGCGAAACCACAAATCCGAGGTAGAAAAAAAATTATTTTATTATTATTTTGAGGTTCATGGTATGATTACATGATTGTGCGAAAATTTCGTGATAAAATTCTATGCATAAAGTGCTTAAGTTGAGGTTAGGGACTAAATCGAATAATTTGCAAAACTTGCATTCTAGAAGTTTTTAGTATGAAATTATTTTAGAATATTAATTAGGAGATCTTAAATGGTAATTTGACCAATTTTAAGTTCATGGACAAAATTAGGACATGGAAGGAATTTTTGAAAGTTTAGTAAGGAGGGGTATTTTGGTCATTTGGTTATTAACATTAATAAAAAGGTAAAAAGATGATAAAATTGTATCATCTTCTTCAAGTTACCAGCCGAACCTTACCTCTCTCCATAGCTGGGGTTTCTTCAACTTTCAAGCTTTATAGTAAGTGATTCCAAGCCCCGTTTTTAATGATCTTTACGTTTTTTAAGTCCCGGTAGCTCGATAAAGCTTATGCTAGCAATAATTTAAGTTAGGAATCAAATTTGGAAAAATACCCATAGGTGAAATTTGTGTATTTTGATGTTTTATGATGGAATATGAGGCTTTAAATTATGTTAGACAACTCGTGCTACTTGGTTTTAAGTGAAAACGAGTAAAAAAGCTTAATCGGTAAAAATATCTAATAGTCATAAGTACATGTTAGTGTGTGAATTTGATGTTGTCATAGAAGGGAAAAATGATCAGTATGTCATAAAACATAAGAAAATAGGATGAAGTTTAATTTACGAGCGTTGGGGCAAAAGTGCAAATATGTGAAAGTTTAGGGGCAAAAATGTGATTTTTCCAAAGTTTGAGTAAAGGGTTGTTTTGATAAATGTTGATATTAAATAAGCTAAATTTGCTATTATAGATCAAGAAGAGCGAAATTCGGGAGTAGATCGGGGAAAAGAAAAAGTAAAGGACTAAATTGTAAACTTTAGTCACATTTTGTATCGAGGTAAGTTTATAGTAAATAAATGCAATATTCTTTTATTTTACATTATTATTGTCAATTTCCAGCATTTATATATTTATGTTATGAAAATATTTAAAGTCGAATTTAAGGTGAAGTGATAGAGGAAAAGTGTTAGAAAGCCCCGGTTGAACCCTAGGAATGTTAGGATATTAGGGTTGACAGGACAGAACAGAAATGAGCCATGTAAGTCCATATTAGAAATATGGCTTTGGAGACAGGATTGAGCCATGTAAGTCCATATTATATATGGCATTGGAGACAGGAATAATTCATGTAAGTCCATGTCAAAGACATGGCATTGGCAGGGTATTGATAGACAGGAATGACCCTAGTATCCTTAGTATTCCGAGTGGTTCAACGGGTCAGAATACGAGTTAAATTATAGTGAATTAACAGCAAAGGAAAAGTAGATTATATTTATGAAAAAGGAAAGGTCAGGTAAGAAAGAAGGTAAAGGAATAAAGAAGAAGATAGAAATTGAGAAGTAAAGAAATTTATGATGTTAGATGATATTATGCATAATTATCCATTATGTTGAATGTTGTGATTTATTTGCTTGTAAGCTTACTAAGCCTAGTGCTTAATCTCTTTATTTTCTTCTTCTTATAGTACTTATCTAACCACTCGGGGATCGAAGGAAACGTCGGAGGCCGATCACACTATCAAAGAAATAACTCGGTATAGTTAGACGTTTTGTTTTGTGTATGGCATGTATAGAAACTTAGCTACTTTTGGTATAATATGAACAATGAATGATGTGTAAATACTTGCTAGTGATTAGCTAATAAAAATGGCCGATGATATGCATGTTTATTAATATGTATGATTGAATGGTGATTATCACATGAAAATTATGAAAAATGTGAAAGTAACCTAAAAACAGATTCAAGTAACAGAAATGACGTAAATTTGAAAAATAACTAAAAATTGTAGAAACATAGTTTGAAGATGAATAATATATTAAATTAAAGCTTATTATGTCTATTTTCTTATGGAATAAGAAAAACAGGTAAAGGTATTATATTATATGATATATCTGAGTTTTAGTGAAATAGGGTCAGAGCAATTTTTGGATCCCCTGTTTCAACTTTGGAAATTCACCATAAATTTTAAAAAACTGATTAGAAGGTTTACTTTATATGGTTATAATCCTTGTTGAGTCTAGTTTTAAGAGAAACAAACGGCTTAGTGATATGAATTTTGTACAGGAAGAAACATGGTTCGTAGCAAGAAGAGGTTAGTGCAGTCGAGTTTTGAAACAAGGGAAACTTTAACTAATAAACTGTACTAATTGGCCAAGTCAAAAATCTATGAAAAAAATTAGTGGATAGATATATGAGTCTAGTTTCAGGAAAAATTTACGGATCTTAATTTTGAGTTTTGGAACTCAAGATATGAATTTTTAGGCGACTACGACGCAGAATGGCAGCACATTCCGAAAAGCTTAAATAAACAATTTAAAACTATTTAAGTGATAGATTAAGTTTAGTAATGCCTCGGGCTCGATGCTGGAAACAGTCTCGGCTAAGGAGTGTTACAAGAAACCTTACAAAAACCCTAACATCATAGATGAACCAGAAACTAGGGTTTTCAAGCCCTCATATGAAACCTCTATTCAATCTTCTCCCAATCCTATATCTGATCAATATAGTGCCATCATCTAAGCCATGTATGTCTAGAATGATGAAACCATCCCCCAAAATCCATCCTCCACACATTATGCTACCTTTGAACCCTCTTCAAACTCAACTAAAATCATTAGGATTAATGTGTTCACAATCACTATCTCTGAACTTGATATGGGAGAGAAAGAAAATGAAGCATTAGAGAAAGAAGCAACTAAATTTTTGGCTGAGAAAACCTTGTTTGATAAGGTTCAAGTAACAAAGGGAGTGCCCACTACCTCTGCCACTCCTAGCCCAAGAAGATGAGAATAAGATCGATGGTCACCAAGGATATTTAGACCACAACAAGAACCAAGAAAGACAAACGTAAAGCCTTTCTTATGGCTAAACCCAACAAGAAAAGGAAGCTTTCGCAGGACAGACCTACGATAATTGTTTTATAATTCAATCAATCAGAATTTATAATTGGTAGATATTTGGATAATTTTTATAAATTATTTAAATAATGAAAAATAATTTTATTTATATTTAAATAATTTGAAAAAATACTTTATTTAAATTTATCACCTATAAAGATCTATTAATTATAAATTTTGATCGATTGAATTATAAAACAATTATCGTAAGTGATATCCTTCCAAACGACGATAATCCCATGTTCAAGTTCTAATAAATGTGATTTATAAAATTTTAAAAATATTAAAATTTCTAATATTTTAAAAAATAAATAATATTTTTTATTTTTTAAAATTTTAAGGTTCTTTTTCATAAAATGACATCGCATTCACATAATGTATGCCTCTATCAAAGAGTTTATGGATATGAGTATCCCAAGTGTATCCACTCTCCCATGTAAACCTTTGCCCAAATAAACCCAAATCAATGAAATAACATCTATAAAGAACCGGCTGAAAATCTTTCATACAATTAGGGCACGTTTGGTTCGCTGTATTGGAATAAAGGCGTAATGGAATAGAGGCGTAATGAAATAGAGGTGTAATGGAATAGAGTTGTAATAGCAAATCAATTGTTTGGTTGAATGTAATGGAATAGAGGCGTAATAGTATTCTTGTATTTGGTTGAATGGAATAGAGGTGTAATAGCATAATAGAAAAAACTAAAATGACTAAAATACCCTTAGCATAAATTTGTTTTGGTAAATTATTATTGTTATTGTTATTTAAATTTTAATAAGATTATTAATATCAATAATAAATAATTTAATCATATTTAAACATAATTATTACTAAATATATTATAATTAAAATATATAATTTAATAAATTTCCTTAATAATCAATATTCTTATATGAATTTACTCAAATCATAATATATGATACTATAAAATATAAATTAACATAATTATTATTAAATATATTATAATTAAAATATATAATTTAATAAAATTCTTAATAATCAATATTCTTATATGAATTTACTCAAATCATAATATATGATACTATAAAATATAAATTAACATAATTATTATTAAATATATTATAATTAAAATATATAATTTAATAAAATTCTTAATAATTAATATTCTTATATGAATTTACTCAAATCATAATATATGATACTATAAAAGATAATTTGACATAATTATTATTAAACATATTTTAATTAAAATATATAATTTAATAAAATTCTTAATAATTAATATTCTTATATGAATTTACTCAAATCATAATATATGATACTATAAAAGATAATTTGAAATAATTAAATTAAATATATTTTAATTAAAATATATGATTTAATAAAATTTAAAATAATTATAACTAATAAATTTTCTTATATGAATTTGTATAATTTAAAATAATTATTATTATATATAATTTAATAATGATATATAATTTCATAAAATTCTTAACAATAAAATGTTCTTATATGAATTTACTAAAATCAAAATATAACTTGAGAATTATACTCTGCATAAACATAATTAACTTATATTAAGAAAATGTTAGATGAAACTGAAATTCTACATCATAATCCATATGTTGTATAGTTTTACAACATCAAAAAGTTTGAACATTGATTTTTAATGGTCAGAAAGAAATCTTCTGACCCATTCCAATCGCGCAACAGAAGGTAAACTAAAGAAAACGATCATTTGAGTTGGATGATCTGAAATTTTACTCAAAGCTCGATACCGCTGATCGTCGGTTAAACCTTCAATTTCCCATAAGGTTGAATATAAATTTGAAGCTTTCTCTTCCATCTTTTGATATTCTTCTGACTTCTGCTGAACTACCACCTCGGAGGCAATACTCCTACTGATTTGATCGCCAACGGCCTTGATGTTTTCGGCCAATAAAGTGGCAGCCTCATCAAATGAAGAAGACATATCACGAGCATCAGATTTCTTCTTTCTCAGTGGTACTTTTACCATATGATGGCTTCCTTTATAAATTCAATTTCAAGGAACATATGAAATGCATTATTCTCATATTTCTTCTATCATTATTGTGCAAGTTATCTCATCAGAAAGGAATGATATCTATTGATGAAACCTAGTACTCTATACTTCATGGGACATATAAACCGACTATCTACTCAAAATAATTGCTTGGTCTTTAGCCATAAAGGAAGCATAGGAAGATACATCCATCAAAACTCAATATTTATAATTACAGGGTGAATGATGTTTTAAATTGAATTTATAGATATGCATAACTTTCATAGGCAGAACAGATACAAAGCTTACACAATTAAGGGCACTAACATGATCAGAATTAGTTTAATGATGTTTTAAATTGAATTATACACATGCATAACTTTCATGGTATTAGTTAAAACCAGCATTCGTATGACAGTCAGTCCAACCAAGCTGCAAGTAGATGCCCAAAAAACGGAACAATGACAACACTGATTAACGAAAGAACACATGGTTGAATGTTAGTACTCATCCATCCCAATTTGTAATAAATGTTAAGCTGTTCAGAGCCTGCACATCAGCGGAATAGGTTCATTGTGTTTTAAATTTTATCGTATTAGTTAAAAGCAGTTCTCATGTGTACATTTTCTTCCATCCAACATGAGTTCTATCAAATGATAGTAAGTCCAACTGAAGTTGATGATCAAAAAACTGAACAACAATGATAGAGGAACGATCATCACACTATAGAAGGTTAGCACTCATTCCATCCCAAATTGTAATAAATATTAGCTAAAACCACATATAAAAATGGTTGAAATCTCCTATGACCAATAAACACCCAAATATAAACAAGTACATAACGAAACAATTAAAACTACAAATCCATCATCACTTAAACTTCACTAGAATCGAACATCAAAACTAACATCAATGTTACAAAAAGCTTGACTTGAAAAAAAGTGTGGTGAGAAATGTGGTCTAAGAACTTCTAAGTGGTAGATAAAGCTGGTGCAAAGAACTGAAATCTCGAACAATATATATGTTTAAAATAATAAAAAGTTCAGAGATATTAAGATAATAAAGTCATTTTTATTTACAAGCTTCCAAATTACAAAAACTCCATTTTCTTAGCTTTAAAGTTCGAGCTGCCAAACCAGGATTTCAACCTAAAGGTCGAAACTTTTCGCTGGTTTAGCATTGTGAAACATAGCAATCCTATGCAAACATCAATGCTAAACTGGGGCCGAAAAATATAACCGGAAAAATGCAATCAAATCTCTTATATCAATGTTCCTGCTCCAGCAAAGCAATCCCAAAATTATAGAAATTTATATGCAATAAAAGATCATCAACATCATCAATCCAATAAGCATTAACAAACATATCTCCCTTTTTTCTTCTTTCCTCAATTCGAAATCGAAAACCCATCTATTAAATCAGCAGTCGATTACATAAGCAAAAATAGATCGATACTAAGGAAATCAAAACATCATCGAAAGAAGCCGATCGATCCATAGCCAAATTTACCCACATTTCAACAACGAGGCATCAAATCATCCATCTAAAACAAAACGCACACATATGAACCTCTAAAAATCCCGAATACAATTTACCTGGGCAGGGATCAGTGATGACCATGTTCCTTGGTGTGTTGCTGGTGCTCGAGATGGCGACGCTCATTTGGGAGAGCGACGAAACAATTGCTCAACCAATTGCTCAACCAAAATTAGCAGCAGCACAATGAAAGCAGTGTAATAGGGTAATCATTCAAGATTCATACCTCAAAAGAATCAAAAACCAAACGCCGACGAAAGAAAAAATGAAGCAGTGGATTTCAAACGTGCTGCAACAAATGAAAGGGAAAAAATAAAAAAAGAGACCGAGAGAGAGAACCAGTAAAGAAATGGGAGGAGAAATGATGAGGACAGAAAAAGGAGAGGGTGGAGGTCGATTTCGAGTAGGGAGGGAGGGTGAAACAGAGACTTAGGAAGGGAAGTCGGACGTAATGGGTAATCTTCGATTTGGGAAGGGAATAGAAAAGCAGTGAATTTGGGGATTAGGTCGGTATTGTAATAGGCGCGTAATACCAATTACAGCGAACCAAACGCCGGAATAGGTGGGTAATGTAATAGGTGCGTAATCGGGGCGTAATGGATTACCTATTACACTGAAACAAACACGCTGTAGGGTTTTGTAGACAATCTCTATTCTTATTGAAAGACCACAACAGCTCAATTAAATCATCAATGATAATCCAAGGCAAGTCAAGATTCAGATCTAGTAAATCCAGTAGTACCCATGATTCATGAAGTCGATGCTCATTCAGTTGGCCAAAGAGTCCTATAAGTTATCTAGTAAAGGAAACGACCACCACTTGACCTTTGTTAACAAACATCAATACCATGAAGAAAACCACTCCTATAAAGAAGAGCTTCCGTACTTTCGACATTTAGTTTTCTTTTTGCGAGAAAAACTACATGAGGAGCTTAAGCTTTCAACAAATCTCGAAATTGTCTAATTGCATGTGGGTTTCCAAGCCCATGATAGTTCAAACTAGTACAATTCATGGCTCCAAGTGGCACTGGTCAACACTGCTCATTGAATCAAAATTTGAACTAGTGACCTCTAAAGATGGCTTAGAAACCTTATCCAAAAGACAATCAATTTCCATTCCAACATGATAATTCAGAGTAAAACAGTGTGTTGAAGAAGTGAATGTTGAAGTGGAAATTTCAAATGGTACTACACAAAATACAATAAAAAAGGATAAGGAATTGTTTATGTAGTTTGGTTTACCTAAAGTTAGCATAGTGAGAAAAATCCCTATCTTTAAACCCAACACAACAAGTGATTTAAGTTCTATCACCACTCTAATGTAGTAGCCTCACTTTTGTATTTAAAGACATATATCTCTCACCTCTAAGTTCTTCCCTAAGAACTTAGGTAATAAACAAAATTTTTTTACTCTACTCAAATGCACTTTCAAAGTACGTTCCACTATGAATAGATAAATGCTCTTAATTCTCAATTATAAAACTTATACAAGCCTCTCAAATATATAGAAGTTTGAGACTTACTAACATATTAGAGATCAATAAAAATTCAATCCATTTTACTAAGTAATTAAAATAGCATAAACACAATATAATAATAATGACCAATGTAACTTGGACTATTGAATATAAATCATTAATGTTTTCCCCAATCTAACATCGTCGATCTAAGGGATTCGGTAGTATGATCCGATCCTTAATATGTATTTCTCCAAATGGATTGATTTTTATTCATGGGCTTAAATAATTTCATTTATCAACATTGATCATAATCCAAAAATTTTGTTTAAAAAATTGCTAACTTTAAATAAGACAAATTGCCTATAGCAGTGATAACCATAGTGGTCCATTGGAGGGCCCACTCATTAGTGGCTTGGAAGAGCAAGCAAAACAGCATGGAGGGCAATCTCTCGGTCTCTTATCTGTTCGATCCTTAATCATTGGTCTATTCCTTATTATTCTATCAATTTTATAGACAATTACTCTTACGCTGATAATTTTATCTAATTCATTACAAATTAAAATTTTGGATTATGTATGAATTAGTCTTATATTCTTATTTCTAAAAAAAAAGTATTTTTTTTAAGAAAATGAAATTAATTTTTTTTTGATACAATATTAAAGATGAGATAAAGTGATAAGATTTGAACTCATGTCAAACGAATGTCTGATAAAAATTGTAACTACTATTTCATACAAAGAAAAAGAAAAATTGATAAAAAAACAATTTTTTTAAATAAGTGTAGCAAAGATAAAATCAGAGAAAAACGAGAAATCAAACTAATTCTCAAACTAATAAACTCGCCCCATACGTTTAATCCTAACGTTTATTAACTCTAATGATACAATCAATATTATTATCAATGTAAGAAAAATATATAATGAGAAGTGGACGAGAAACAAAATAACAACGGTCTACAAGAGAGAAAATTATCCGAGCAAGATAATAAATCGTTTTATTCGAAATTCGACGAGACCATCAAAAAGACAATTATTGAAATTTGGAAAACCATGATATAATTTGACCGATTAGATAGTGTATGGTGAAGGCAAAGGCTATACGGCATTTGTTGTATGTAGGAGTGGAGCATAATCGACAGACTTTTCAGAATCAATAGTAGGTTGAGATAATTGTCCAATTATGTTAACTATTACTATCATTTAACATTTTATTTTCCCAATGTATTCGTTGGAACAAGTTTCGTGATTATTTCTTCACGTTTTAGAAGATTATTAAATGGATAGATATCGGTCACGAGTTTTAAAATTATTCTATAGTTCGATAATTGAGTAAAGTAAAAAAAAATTTTGTCATCTCACCTAGTATAATTTTGTATTTTTCATTTATTTTTTTATTGTTAACTTTAACTCAAATACTTGTATTATAAATAATTGATTAATCTGGCTAATAAAACCATCAATTCTTTTTATATTGATAAATGTTGTATCTTACAAGTTGTATTCGGGGTTGAAAAAATCAAATAGGAAATTAAACTGATTGAATATTATATTCTTGACTCAAACGATTGAATTATTTACAAAAAAAAAAAGTTATATTAAGAAATTATATTTAAAGGGAAAAACAAGGATGAATATGAATAAGCTCAAAAGTTTAAAAAAATCCGGTTTTTCTAATTTCGGATTTTTAATATTCTACCGGTTTTGACCAGTTCTCTAATTTCTTTTATTCAATTTATATAATTAAATTACAATATTATCCAATCTGCCACGCCTAGTGTTTGCTGCCCAAGCGAAGGAATTAAACTCGAATTCACTCGAAATTTTTTTTTAAATAAATTAAGATTTTGAGTTATTGGATTTTTAAAATTAATTGATATTTTTATAATTAGAACTATATATAATTATTCTCAATTCTTAAATGAAAAGATAATCGGTTTCAACGAACTTAAACTCACATCCTCCTACATTAGGTCTTTTCTTCTTCTCCATACTCTAAATTCCTCCACAAAGGTTGCCATTTTCAGTTATTTTCTTTTTATGTTGGGTTCTTTTCTAATTTCTAATTTGCTATAGTTTCCTTAAGAGTCTAATAATTAGTGATAACACTCTAGAATAACGTATTTTTATGTTTTAATTATGTATTTATTCTGAGTATGATCCTACTAATTTGAGCTATTTATGATCTTTTATCTCATAGGGACTAAATTTGAGGCAAAAGCAAAATTAAGGGCCAAAAGCGTGAATTTAGAAATAAAATGGGCCAATGTGCGACACAAGGAAAAGTTGGTGCCAAAAGTGCAAGCATGGAGGACACAAGGGTTGAAATGCAAAAAGAAGAGATTTTATTCTATTAAACTCTATTTTAATTATATTAGGATAATTAATATTGAAATAATTATTAAGGATTATTTTTAGGATTTTATTTTATCTTTATTTATCTTCAATTAAATGTATTTATCTTTTAGGAATTTAAGTAGGATTAGACTATCTCCCCTAGCACTATAAATAGGGGGTGAAGTGACTCAAAAGAGAATCTTATCTTTTTCTGAAAACACTCTCTCCCCAAAAGTCTAGCCTTTTGTTCTTTTCATATTTTCTTTCAATAAAATTTCCATTTTTATTTTATTTATTTTCTTTTCTACCCCAACCATGAGCCACTAAACCCATCTAGCCAAAGGTTGTCGAAAATCTCCAAAAGGGTTCATGAGGCTTAGAATTTGTACTTAGCCTTCTCAATGAGTATTCATCGTTTCTCCACACTACGGGGCTGACGCTTCCGTCCATGTCCCTTAAGAAGTAAGCTTTTCAACGTATGCAAAGGCAGCCACTTTGTATGTTTTGGGAAGGTTGCACAGTCAGTTCGTTAGCTTACTGCGTCAGAGGTTGGCGAGCCCAAGAGACAAAATGGCGTGAGATTCGCCATTGAGAAGCGTTGATCTAGCATAAGACGATCTCACAGAAGCGATTGTTGGCTAGAGTCAGGTTCCACCAAATCGTAAGTCTAAATCCTTGGAGCTGGTGGTCGTCGGCGTCCTCTTCCACTATAATTGGCTTATTCAATTTGGGAAGAATCATCTAAAAGTCGAGGATTGAACCCAAGGTGGAACGAGACAACTGGAGGCTGTAATCTCCCATAAGAATTTCCTTTCTCTCAACTTTATTTTTAATTTCTCTAATTTTCGATTCAATATTCTTAAATTTGTTTTTATTTTATTTTTCGTTTTCAAATCCAAACATTTAATTTTGTTATTTTTTTATTTTATTTTTTTCAGGAACGCAACTTTTCTTGGGCAAGGTTCTGCCTGGGATTTCACGGAACAATATATTTTGCAATCCCAGTCCCTAAGGATTTGACCCTACTTCCTTTTTACTATTCTTTTTCATTATTTATTAGGGATAGGATATTTTTGGTGCTTTCAACGACCGCATCAATTAGATAATATTTTAATAATTAAATATAATAATTAATTTAGCAAAATTTTTAAAACGTACACTACAAACAAAAAATCATTGTCTCTCGTTGATGCTTTGTGACATTGTTCACATATAAATAGATTATTTTCACCTAAAATGGAATTTTTAGTGTAATTCCCAATTATTGCCCGGCCTAATAAACACAGTCCAAAATCCACCCAATACAGTGACCCAAATGCTTAAATTCTAGCCCACTAGGCACAATACAAACAACCCATTAATCTGCCCTAAACCATTAACCCAAACTCAGAAACCCAATACCAAAAATAACAGGAAACCCTAGCCTTCCTCAGCAGCTTTCTATTTCAATCACCGCAGTACTAGCCCAGGCGCGCCTCTTCCCCGCGCGTGCCGCACCACCACACGCGTGCATCTCCAGGCTGGCCTCGTACCTGCAACAACCAAAACAAACGAAGCCAAGCAGCAAACGGAGGAGTAACAGTACAACAAATTTACATCGAATTAAAAAATTGTAACATAATAGAAAAAGGAAAAACAAAAAAATAGGGATTTTTGGTATTTTCTTTTTGGCTATATAAAGCCAAATAAAAAATTTGTAAAGGGGGACGCAGACTGAATATAAAAAAAAAAGAAAAAGAAAAAGAAATCGAATATTAGTTTTCTTTAAGGTGATTCTCAAAGTTCTTTTTTTTTTTAATTTTCTTTTTTCGATTTGTTCTTGATTTTTTTATATACATACGAAAAATAAAAGAAGAGGAGGAAGGAGACTCTTACCTTTGCAAAGGCGCGCCGTCAGAGCCCTGTCGATTCCGTCCGAAATGGAGTTGGATAAGGTTCGGGCTTGTGTAGCGGCAGAGAGAAAAGGGGATGTTATTTTTCTGTTTGTTTTAGAATAGCTTAGGGATTAATTTTTTAGGGATTGTGGTAACTGTTATATGAGGTTGAAACGGCACCGTTTAGTGCCTGTTTCAGTGGCTTTAAAATGGTGTCGTATTGACTGTAGGACCCAAGAATCCGATCCGCGACTCGACCCGCATATGAAGGATCCGCGCACCTCTGAGGTCCAAACGGTCTATTTATAATTTTGGTCCTTTCATTTTTGACGCGTGTTACAATTAGGCTTTTATTTATTTTAACATTTGTGAATCACACCACACTTTTTACAATTGTTTGATTTTGATCCCTATTGAAACGCTGCGCATAGAGGGGATTGGGATGTTTTTTGTTTAGATCTCTATTTCTTCGCGCGCATTTTAATATGGTCCCTAGCATCCTTTCATTATTTATTATTTGTAACCCCTTGTGTTGGGTTGTAATTTCAATTCAATCCTTAACCTTTATTTAAATTATTTTAACATATTTTACATTTTAAACCATTTTATTTTCTATTTTTACATTACTTTATTTACATATTTCAAACTTTTGTATATAGTACTTATTTTAATATATATTATTTAGTTTAAATTGTTTTTATATATGTTATTTCAAAAATTGATTATCTTTAAATTGATTTATTTTAAAATTCCTCTTTTATATATTATATTTAACTCATTATATGTTATTTTAACTTGCTTTGTAAAGGATTTATTTTAAGTTATTTTATATATTATTTTATTTTTAGTTGCTTTATATATTAATTTTAAAATTATTCTATACTATTTGCTTTAAATTAATTTATATTAGCTATTTAAAACTCGTTTTCATGTACTATTTATTTATTTTTTATCACTTATTTAAATTGTTTTATATATCTATTTTTAAACCCTATCTTACTATATACTTTGTTTATTTCAAACTTTTTATATATATTATTCATTTTAGATTTTTTATACGAATAATTCATTAATTATAATTTCCCTTCTTTCATATCTCTTAAGTTATTTTAAGAACTTGTACAATTTCATGTGTGTTAATTTGTTTGGTGCTTTGATTGACTTTTAAATCATTAGCCTTTGAATGTTAGCATAAAATATGATGTGAGATTATTGCTCTTATGTGTATTGTAATGCTTATTTGTATTGATTGATTATTTGTGTTCATTAGTTTGCATTTTGGCTTACAAATTATCACTTCGCATTGTACATTGTTATTCCATCGCTCTTTATTCGCTCAAAAAATTACGTTTAATATGGTTTAAGTTTCGAAATCATTTTATTCAAAAGCTTTCAAGATAATGCAATACTCGGTATTTGGGATTTTCGAGAGGATTGAGCCCTAACGTATTGGGTTCCAATTTTCCTCGTTGAATCTAAATAATCGAGAATATTCTTTAATCAAAACACATAAATAAAAAGCTCATTCTCGGGAATTCGATACGTTGTGTCCTAACGCATTTGATATGACATGTTGTTTTCTCGAGATGAGGATTTTTCTAAAAAATAATAAAGGCAATATTCAATGTTTGGAATTTTGAGAAATTGTGCCTAAACGTAATGGGCTTCGATTTCTTCATTTGACTTAAACAATGGAATATCCTTTTAAATTTCATTGCATGAGTTTTTTTAAAGGACAGGCTCATTTTTGAGGATGTGAAATACCATGCCCTAACTCATTGGGTGTGACATTTTCTCTCTCCGAAATGAGAGGGTTTTAACATGTAATTTTATTTATACAAGTTTTTTAATACAAGGATCGTATTTTAAAATCTTTGCACATTTTTGATATTAAGATACTAATTAATCAACAATGTATCAATTTTGGGCGTGTCAAGGGTGCTAACCCTTCCTTGTGCGTAACCGACATCCAAACCCGTTTTCTGGATTTTATAAGACCAAAGATTATCGTTTTAGTAAATTTAAATTTTTATTAAAATGATTTAATTATAAGGTGATCCAATCACACCTAAATAAAAAGGATTGGTGGCGACTCCATTTTCGTTTTTTTATTATTTTAAGTCGATCCTTTTTTTCAAAAAAATAATGGTTTCGATAGGTTGGTGACTTCGTTGGGGACTTGTTTTGAGAGTTGAGTCACAAATTGATTATTTTTTGTCTTTTTGTCGAAAGTTGAAACTTTGATTTAAATTTACGATCCTCTCATCACATTTTTATGGTATGCATCATTTTGATATGTTTTCTTCATTGGTTGAAGTCTTTTAATTTCTACATATTGCATTGCACAACTATTCGATATACCCTTTTAAGTGGGAGTGAGAAACTAGTCCTTCGTGAGGTTTTCACCTCCGTGCAGGATAGTGGATCTCTTTCAAGATACATCCGTACCTATGTCTTCGTGAGATTTTCATCTCTGTGCAGCCATAGGGAAATGTGTTCCCCTGAACCAAACTCAGTCCGTATGAACTTATAATGGGTGAGGATTGAGGAATCTGCTAGTTCGGGTATCTTTGCCCTAGAAGCCAAACCTCATATAGTGAACCTTAAGAACTTGCCCTAGGTAGAACTACGCCAAACCTTAGTAGATACCTAAATATGTGCTTTATTATTTTTTGCTTGTATTGAACTCTATAAATGATACTAACTTGTTGTGTTTTGTTTTGATTGCATGGCATTTGATTGCATTGCATTTTCATCATAAAAAAGAGGTGTTAATTCACGTTCAGTTGCTAAATAGAAGGCTTGTCATGGAAAACAGATTTCTTGATAAATTTGAAGACAATGCATTGTCCGAATATGATCCAAGAAAACATAATAAGGGAAGGATAATAGTCTAACAGAGGAGTACATGACTTTCTTGCGTTACTCGAGGATTCAAGTTGATAAAGATTATTCGAGAGTCGTCAATGCCCTGACCTTTTCAAATAAGCTAATAAGCGTCACGAGGATGAACGAGTAATAAGAGGTGGCTCGGATCAAGTAAAAATGAGCTAGTAGATGCATCTATTGGAAAATGCGCGAGATTCATCTTAACATTCGGATGAAGAAAGGAATTGATGTCTTCACTTAGAGTATGAGGGCAAGGCCGTATATATATCCGCTTTATGTAAAGAGATTTGTTTTCTAGTAAAGTTGTTCTAATAGAATTGAACCAGAATTAACGTCTCTTTTTGCATTTATTTCATGCATTTACATTACATGACATCATATGCATTAAATTCCACTAAAAGAGCCTAATTGATTAAAATCATTTTAGTTAATCTGGAAACCAACAAAAATTTACTAACCAAACACCGTTACGGTACTCGAGCAAAGTCAAGAAGCATGGACCAAAGATTGGAAAGACTTGAACAATTTCAAAAGGAGATGCAAAATTAACTACAAACGCAAATGCAAGAGCAACAAGCTAAAATTCAGCAAGATATGACGGAAAAGATGTTGGAATCTCAAAGAAATATGATGGCTCAGTTGACCCAATAACTAATTGGAGGAGTAGATAAGGGAAAGGACCCTATGGTCAATCCTGGGGAAAATAGTGAGGAGTCGCTGTATCCTCTAGATTTTACTCCACCAAATGTACAGACCCAAGCTGAGATGCACCCGTGGAGACCATCTGTCACAATTGGGCCTCAACAATTTTAGGCTAGTGCTTCAATGCCAATGAGCTTTCAAGCTGGATTAGGCTCTAACCTTGGAGATAACCCAACTCATCCTGTTATACCCGATTTTGATGAAGTGGCTGAGAAGGAAAAAGCAAAGGTGGAATTGCCAAAGTAGCTAGAGGACAAATGTAAATGGTTGGAGAAAAAATTCAAAGCCATAGAAAGTGCTGATAGGTATCATAGAATCGATGCTAAAGATCTAATCTTGGTTCTAGACTTAGTACTTTCTTACAAGTTTAAAATGCCAGACTTTGAAAAATACAATAGAACTAGTTGCCCCGAGGCTCACATCACCATGTTTTGCAGAAGGATGACTGGTTACGTTAATAATGATTAACTACTAATACATTGTTTCTAAGACAGTTTGGTAGGGGCGGCAGCCAAATGGTACAATCAATTGAGCCGTACCAGGATTAGTTCATGAAGGGATATATTTCAAGCATTCGTGAAGCAGTATAGTCATGTAACAGACATGACTCCTGATAGAATTATTCTACAGAACATGGAGAAGAAATCGAGTGAGAGTTTTAGGCAATATGCACAGAGATAGAGGGAAGTTGCCACCCAGGTCCAGCCATCGCTCCTAGAAAAAGAAACTACTATGATCTTTATCAACACGGTAAAGACTCCGTTCATCACGCACATGCTGAGAAGTGCCACAAAAAGTTTTTTAGATATAATCATGAATGGTAAGATGATTGAGAATACAATAAGAAGTGGAAAAATAGATGCAGGAGAGTGTAACAAAAAGTCAGCCTCAAAGAGAAAGGAAAATAAGGTGAACAGTACAAGTACGTATAACAAATGTTACTCAAAATCAATTACTATAAATCAACCAAGAAAAGTGGTTGCTGGTCAACAAGGTTCACCAAGGCAAGAATTTGGCGTAAAGTAAAATACCGAGAAGCCCTAATTTACGCCAATCCCAATGTTGTATGAGGAGCTATATCAGAGTTTATTCGATGCACACGTTGTTTCCCCTTTCTACTTAAAACCCCTACAACCTCCATACCTTAAATGGTACGACGCGAATGCACAATGCGATTATCATGCGGGAATTACGGGGCATTCTATAGAAAATTGCACTGCCTTTTAAAAGGTGGTTGAAAGGCTTATCAGTATGGGCATTGTCAAATTTGATGATTCATCCAGTACAGAAAATTCGCTACCCAATCATATTGATAATGGGGTAAACATGATGAGTGGAAACATGGGGAGAAGAATTAAGGCAGACATTGCAAAAGTAAGAAATCCTTTGAGATGGGTCTAGAAAGAGATGGCAAGAAGGAGGTTAATCATTTTGGATTTAGGAGGAAGCTACAAAAAGACAAGGAACTATTGTGACTTCCATCATGAAGTGGGACACGAGATCCAAGAGTGCAGAGAATTCAGAGCCTTGGTTCAAGGCATGATGGACAATGAAGAGATGGAGTTCTGTGAAGAAATTAAAGAAGAGAGAAGCATATGCACAATGTTGGGAAGCGTTCACTTCAATGCCATACATTAAGAAACAACTGAATGAGGGACCTTATTAGATATCCGCCCTTATGAACTTGGGAGCGTGCTAAGCAATTGGACTGTATAAGAAATCCCCGTAGTATTTAGGGCACGTTTGGTTCGCTGTAATGGAATAGAGGCGTAATAGCAAATCAATTGTTTCGTTGAATCAAATGGAATAGAGGTGTGTAGTAACCCAAATTTTCCCGGCCCACATACATTTCAAAAAAAAAATAAAATAATATAAAATAAACCAAACAAAAATTAAGAGCCAAAAAATAAATAAATAACATAGTCCAGTTCTTTACATTAGTAGGCTTAAATCCAAGTAGGCTCAAATGCATATGCCCAGAATGCTAAACCCGAATGGCCCAATTGCACCTAGCCCAATAACCAAAAATTACAAACTCAAAATCTAACCCAATTCACCTAGCCCAACAATCATACCGCCTAACACCCAAAGAGGATCAGAAAACCCTAGCCTGCAGCAGCATTGGCTCCCAGCACCGCAGCGGCCAAGCCTTCCCCCGCGCATGCTGTGCCACCCCGTGCGTGTGCGTTTCCTAGCTGGCCTCCGTACACTCCACGTCCAGCCCCCGTACGATCGCACCTGCAAACAAAATGAAAACAACACAGAAAAGGGGAACGAATAGGGGTTTTCCATTTTATTTTATTTTATTTTCAATGGTATTCGATTATTTCGGCTTTTTGGAATGAGAATATAAGAACCGAAAAGGATTTTGTACTGCTACTTACGCAAAAAATACAGAGAAATCAAATTTGAAAAGAGGTGATTTTCTGGGTTTTCATTACTCATTATTTTTACGGGTTATTTGATTCCTTTTCGTGGCTTTCTGTTTCTAGTTTGCATGTTCATCGATTATTGTTTAGAAGGGAAATATCAGAAAAGAGTAAGGGACGTACCTGGTAGAACGGTCCTGGCCCTCTCTCCATCGTCATCGGAATACGGGCTAGGATCGGCGATGGTCCAAATACTCAGCAAACAGAGCGGCGCAGATTTTTTCTTTCTTTCGTTTTTAGCCTAGGTCTGTTCTAGCGAAGCTGATAGGCTCAGTTTAGGGTTTATTTTGGTTTAAAAGGGGGACCATTAAAACACCGTCGTTTAGAGTCAATCCAATGACTCCTAAACGGCAGCGTTCTGAATACCTGACCCAGCAATGACCCGGTTCGGGAAGGATCCGCGCTTCACAAGTCGTTTGGTTTATTTATTCTACGGGTCCCTCTATGCTTACTGCAATTGTGATTGGATTTCTTTAATTATTTGTAATCGGTACCATGTATTTGTTTCTGTGTTCATTTAGGTCCAGATTTGAACGGCACCGTTTTGTGGATGATTGAGACTATTTCGATGCTTGTGTTTAATTGCCTCATTAGTCCCTTAATTCTAAAATCGATTCCAATTTAATACAAATCAAATTTTCTTTTTCAGCTTCAACAAATTTTTTAAAAAGATAGAATCAGTTTTACTTTCATTTATTATAAAATTTAACATATGTTTTGATATTTAATTCTTAATAATATTTTAAATGCATTGTTGCCATAGTTTTAAATTTTAGTAAATTATTATTTTGATTTATTATTAATACTTTCAAATTCATTATACACTATTAGTTGAAACTTGTTATATTTATTTATTTAATTTCGTTTTTTATGTTCAAATTCTATTTAAACTCTATTTTTTGATGTGTTATTATAATTATTGTATCATTCTTAAAATTGTTTTATCATATTTAAATTCATCTTCAAAAAAATATTTTTAAGCAAATTAATTCTCATTTTAATCTTTTTAACATTATTTTGATATTTAGCTTAATATTGTTTTCAAAATTTTTTATTAGCACAATTTTTAGAAAATAATACACAAATCCTTTCAAATTATTATTTCGAAAATATTAAGCTCATTAAACATTATCTCAAAATTTTTATTGTATACTTTATTTTCAAATTTAGTACTATAATTGTTTCCATAGTTTTTTTAATATATCTATTAGCTACTTTATCTCTTTTAAATGAAGTATTTAGAATAACTTAAATCTTATTTTCATTATAAAATTATATGATTCTTTTGTATATATATATAATTTATATGCAAACATTTTTAGTATTCATATATATGTACGAAAACGTTGTATTAACTTTGAACCTTTTTCTTTTACATAGCTTGAAACATAATCATTTAGTTGTTTAAACATTTTTATTTTATTAGATTTATTAGTCGCATATTTATTAGTATTCAAGTTTATATGATGTGGTTAAATTCAATGTTGGTATTTGCATAACACTTATTTAATTGTTTCTTAGTTTAAACATAGATTGTGTTTCTTCTTTTACATCCTATGTATCGTTATCCAATCATGTTCTTTTTGCGAGAATTGCATTCCATTAAAATGTTATAATTGTTTTATCTCAAAATTCAAAAAAGCTTGGTGTTAAATAATTATCGAGAGAATTGTGCCCTAACTTACTGGGCTTCAATTCTTCTCGATGAATTCATATCATCAAGTATCTATTTCTAAGACGTACATTTTTAAAATAAAATTCTTTAGATTTCAAAATGTTGGATCTTTACTTACTGGATATGACATTTTGTTATCTCGTTTTTTAAAATAAAGGAAATATTTGGTGTCTAGGAATTTTAAGAAAATTAAACCCTAACTTACTGGGTTTTGGTTTCTCGAATGATCTAAATAACCAAATATCCTTCTCAAAATGTATGATTTTTTTAGAGAGGATGAATCTAACTTTGAAGATTGAATCGTTGCGCTCTAACTCACTGAGTGTGACGATTTATTTCTTTAAAGTGAGTAAGTCTTATTTTCAATTCAATTATTAAAATTTTCTTTTCAAAGGATCGCATTCTAATTTTTTTTTAATTCTCGACACTAAGACATTAAAAAACTGATACGGTACCAATTTTGGGTGTCACGAGGGTGCTAACCCTTCCTCGTGCGTAAACGACTCCCGAACCTATTTTCTCAACTTCGTAGACCAAAATCATTTTAATGGTGAACCGGTCACACTTTAATAAAAGATCGGTGGCGACTCCAATTTTCATTTTGAGTCGATAACTAAAATTTTTTTTCAAAAAATGGTTTTGACAGCTTGGCGACTCCACTGGGGACGCTTAGAGAGTCAAGCCGTAAAATTTATTGTTTTCTGTCTTCTTGTAAAAAAAATTAAAAATTGGATTTGAAAAATTATGATCCCCTCTTTGCATTTTTTTATATAATTACTGTTTTATACCTTGGCATCATATTGCATAAAGACTATTTAGTCTTACCCTTTTTAAGTTGGAGTGAGAAGCTACTCCTTCGTGAGGTTTTCACCTCTGTGCAGGATAGTGGATCACTTTCGGGATACATCCGTACCTATGTCTTCGTGAGATCTTCATCTCCGTGCAGCCATAGGGAAATGTATTCCCCTGGACCGAACTCGGTCTATATGAGCCTATAATGGGTAAAGATCGAGAAATCTATTGGTTTAGGTACCTTGACTCTAGAACCAAACCTCATGTAGCTAACTTAAGAGACTAACCTAGTTAGAATTATTCCAACCTCTAGCGATTACCCGGATAGGTGCTTGGTTTTCTTATACTTGCTTTGAATTGTTGTGGCATTATACTGACTTGTTTGTGTTTTGTTGATATGTTTCATGTCATTGTATATTTCAAGGAGTGTCGATTCAAGTTCAGTTACCAAATTAGAAAATTGTCATGGCAAACGATTTTCTTGATAAAGTGGAAGACAATGCCATTGTCCGTATATGGTCAGAGAAAATGCAATTGGAAAGGGGAGACAGTCTAGCTAAGGATTATGTGTCAGAGCTTTGGGACTACACTCGTATTAGTCTGACGCAAAATAGCCTTCAGGAGTTGAGTGAGATTTGGGATCGGTGGGATGATGAAACCAAGCAGTTGTTCTACTCTAATTATGGGGACTTGTCATATTTACTTAACATCAAGGTGGACGAATGACTGTTTTGCGCTCTCGCTCAATATTGGAATCCTGCTTATAGCTATTTAACTTTTGGGAATGTAGATTTGGTGCCTACAGTAGAGGAATATACGGCTTTACTGCACTGCCCTAGGCTTCAGGTTGATAAAGCATATTCCAAATCCGCATAATGTCCCAGCATTTTGAAAGAAATTAATAAGTATTCGGGAATGAGTGAACAATGGATCACGGCCAGGATTAAACAGAAGGGCGAGTTTAAATGTATCTCATGGAGGAATTTGCGAGACTTGATCCTAGCACATCCTGATGAAAAAAAGAAGGTTGATGTGTTTGCTTTGAGTATCTACGGATTAGTGATTTTCCCAAGGGCACTAGGGCATGTTGACGAAGCTGTTTCAGATCTTGTTGATTGGTTGGGTAAAGGGGTCACACCTGTTCCTACGATTTTGGCTGAAACGTTTAGATCTTTGAATGCGTGTATGCGAGCTGGTAAAGGCAGATTTATAGGTTGTGCACAACTGTTGATAGCTTGGTTCCATAGTCATTTCTGAAAGGTGGACAAAGTTTTGTATCGGATTTTCTCTGAGCATTATTCCCCGTTAAAAGAGATAGTGGCTACCCCTAGAAGGGACGATATATTAGAAGAAAATTGGATAGAAATTCTACAAAATCTTCAAGGGGATGATGTGGAATGGAGAGCTCCTTGGCTGATTCCTGATGGAATTCTCTACCGTTGTGGAAGCTTTGACTGGGTTTCGTTGCTTGGGATTTGGGGAGCCGTCGGATATGTACCTTTGCTGGTCCTAAGGCAATACAATTCAATGCAGTTTGTGCCGACAACGTATGGTTTAGCTCAATGTGAGTTCTCGTACCGAGGAGACAATTACAAGAAAAAGGTGAAGGAAATTTCTCAGGCTTAGGTTCACAGGATGAAAAGGCTAGTTGTGGGTTCGATGACAACTCCAGAGTACAGTGAATGGTGACGTAAAAGGATTAATGATAACATCCCGGAGTTAAACCTGGAGAGTGTTCGACCAATGGAAGAGTATCTACAAGCGATCCCATCAGAGTTGGAGATTATAAAACAAGATTTTGAAAACAGGATTTTAGAGCTTGAAAAGAAAATAGAGTGGTTGGAAGAAGAAAAGATGCATTTGAGGCTAGACGTCAACGTCTAAAATTAGAAGCTGAAAAATTAAAGAAGGGTAAGAATAAAGTAGAGGAGGATCTCGATAGCTTAAAGACGGACTACAAGAGGTTACGAGTACTAATGAGAACTGTCGGGTTGGGAAAGACTTCAGAGCAGTGGCGACAGGAGATCAGGAAGAAAGAAGCAAAGCAGATCGGTGGGAAAGAAAATCCCAGGAGACTCAAGTTCAGAAAGAGACCTTACAGTGGCAAGTTTTAGAAACTCAAAATTATCAAGCGAACCTGAAAGCTAGAATAGCGGAACTCGAGAAATCACTTGCTGCGTATAAAAGTTGTAATTCTGTAGTGGAATTAAGGACAAGTCTGTGTAAGATTGAAGAATTGAAAAAGAGGATAGAAGAATTAGAGTACACATTACAAGGCTGTAGGCAACGGATCGAATCCTTGGAAGAAACGAAGAGCATTGGAGGGAGCAACTTCATCATTCGTAGAATCAAATTCAGAACAAGGATTACATTATGGGTAGAGCTATTGCTCAGGTTCGTGAGGTAGATGATCATTTGCAAACAATGCCGATTCAGGCTGATGTTTTAAGTGTAAGGTATGAGCTAGAATCGGATCGAAGTTAGGAGTTAGCTTCATTGTTGAAAGAAGTTAGAGCTCTGAGCATTAGGGCAAAGCGATATTTGTAGTTCATTTTATGTAAAGAATTTTGTTTATCAATAAAGTTTTCTAAGAAGAAATTGAATCAGAATTGACGCTCCTTTTTGCATCCATTTCATGCATCTGCATTGCATGTCATCATATACATTCAAGATTATTAAAAAGGGGTTTTAATTGGTTAAAATTGTGCTTCAGTTAATCTGGAAACCGGTAAAAACTCATCAACCAAACACCGCTACGGTACCCGTGCAAAATAAAAAATTATGGATCAACGATTGGAAAAGTTGGAGCGACTTCAAAAGGAAATGCAAGATCAGTTACAGATACAAATGAAGGAACAATTGGAAAAAATTCAGCAGGACATGACAGAAAAGATGCTGGAGTCTCAAAAGGATATGATGACTAAGCTGACGCAATTATTAAAAGGATTAAATAAGGGGAAAGGCCATATGATCAATGACGAAGAGGAAGACAAGACTGGACCAACATATCCTTCAGGCTTTACGCCTCCACATGCGCAGGTTCAGACTGAAGTGCCGCCACGTAGATCCTCTGTTTCAATAAGGCCTCAACGGTTTCAAGCCGATACTCCAATACCGATGAACTCCCAAGCTGGATCAGGTTCTAACCCCGGTGAAAACCTAGTTAATCTTGCTGTCACGGACTTCGATGAAGTAGCTGGGAAAGATAAAGAAAAAGAAGAATTACCAAAATAGTTTGAGGAGAAATAGAAATGGATTGAAGAGAAGTTTAAGGCGATAGAAAACACTGAAATTTATCATGGAATAGATGCAAAAGATCTGAGTCTCGTCCCGGACTTGGTGCTTCCTCACAAATTTAAGATGCCGAAATTCGATAAATATAGTGGGACCAGTTGCCCCGAAGCCCATATCACTATGTTCTGTAGGAGAATGACGGGGTATATTAATAATGATCAATTATTAATACATTGCTTTCAGGAAAGTCTTACAGGAGCAGCGTCTAAATGATATAACCAGTTGAGTCGGACCAAATCAACACTTGGAGGGATTTGGTGCAGGCTTGTATGAGACAATACAGTCATGTATATGAAATAATGCCTGACAGAATTACTTTGCAGAACTTGGAAAAGAAATCAAATGAAAGTTTTAGACAGTATGCACAGAGGTGGAGAGAGATTACAGTTCAAGTTCAGCCACCACTTTTGGAAAAGGAAATGACGATGCTATTCATCAACACATTGAAGGCGCCGTTTATCACACACATGCTAGGAAGTGCCTCAAAGAGTTTCGCGGATATAATCATGAATTCCGAAATGATTGAACATGCTATTAAAAGTGGAAAAATAGATGGTGGGGAGAATAATCGAAAGTCAGCTTCAAAGAAAAGAGAAGGTGAAGTAAACAATGTGAACGCATACACTAAATCAATTACGGTGAATCAATCAGGGAAGATGGTTGCTCATCAACAAGGCTCATCGAGACAAGAATCGGGAATGAGGCAAAATACTGAGAAGCCCAAGTTCACTCCCATTCCAATGACATATAAAGAGATGTATCAGAAGTTATTTAAAGCACATGTTGTTTCCCCTCGTTACCTGAGTCCTTTACAACCCCCGTATCCAAAATGGTATGACACGAACGCTGAATGTGACTACCATGCGAGGATTTCAGGACACTCAATAGAAAATTGTACCGCTTTCAAGAAGGTTGTAGAAGGACTTATAAAATTGGGTGTTGTCAAATTTGATGACTCACCCAGCACAGAAGGTCCATTGCCCAATCATGAAGACAAGGGAGTGAATATGTTGAGCGAAGGCACAGGGGAAGAAGTCAAGACGGACATCGCTGAAGTAAGAACTCCATTGAAACGGGTATGAAAAGAGATGACAAAAGGAGGGTTAGTTATTTCAGATTTGGAGGAAGGGTATGAGATGGGAAATTACTGTGAGTTCCACCATAAAACACGGCACGAAATCCAAGAATGTGAAGGATTCAGGGCTTTGGTTCAAAGCATGATGGATAACAAGGAGATGAGGTTCTATGAAGATTCGGAAGAAAGGAGGAGCATATGCGTGACAGAGTCGGGAATAGGGACCCCGAAAATAAATCATCTTGTAGTAATTATCTCACGCCCTAAGAGTAATGAGGCTAGGGCTCAGGTAACACTAAAAATTGTAATCACGAAACCGTCAAGTTTCACATATAAGGATGACAAATTGGTCTCGTAGAATTATGGATGCAATGTGACAATTCCAGGAAAAGAAGTTGAGGGTAATATGAAAAAAGAATACCAAGAAAGGGGTTCCTATACACGTAATAAGAAACGTTATGACACTCGAGCAGAACTGCCAAGAGAAATGACTCCGACGGTGGAACAGAGGAAAGGGAAGGTGGTGGAATCTGAGCCATTGGTTAATGAACCAATAAAGGAAGAAGAAGCAAATGAGTTTTTGAAGTTTTTGAAACACAGTGAATACAGTGTTATGGAGCAACTACACAAACAACCGACCCGCATTTCTGTATTAGCTTTGCTCCTAAGTTTAGAAGTACATCGAAATACGTTGATAAAAGTACTAAACGAAACATATGTGGCTGAGGCCATCTCAGTCAATAAATTGGATCGCTTGGTCAACAATTTAAGTGCTGACAATTTTATCTTCTTCAATGATGATGAAATACCGTCTGGAGGTAAGGGTTCTACTAAGGCTCTACACATTACTACCCGATGTCAAGGGGATATATTACCGGGGGTTTTGATTGATAATGGATCCGTATTGAACGTATTTCCTTTGTCCACTCTTAATCGATTACCTGTGGACAATTCACATATGAAACCCTACCAGAATATAGTAAGGGCATTTGATGGAACAGAAAGAAGGGTTGTAGGAAGATTTGAAGTACCGTTAAGAATTGGCCCAATTACCTATGAGGTGGACTTTTTAGTAATGGATATTAAGCCTTCCTATAATTGTTTATTGGGGAGACCGTGGATACACTCGGCTGGGGTAGTCCTTTCATCGTTACATCAGAAGGTGAAGCTAATATCAAAGGGTCGATTGGTAACAATAAGTGCGAAGGAGGATATTATCGCGATGGTAACAGGTGATTCACCTTATGTAGAGACCAATGATGATGCAGTAGAATGTTCTTTCCGGTCCTTGGAATTTGTGAACGCAATGTTTATTACTGAAGGAAATAGGATCCCGGTACCGAAGATATCCAAGACTACTGAGATGGGTCTGCAGTTGATAGTTGGAAGAGGAGCTTCGCCAGGAAAAGAGTTGGGAAAGTACCTTCAGGGAAGGGTTGAGGCACCCATGCTGAAGGGAAAGTTTGATCATTTTGGCTTAGGTTACAAGTTAGATATGAAACAAAGGAGAAAAGAAGTAGAGAAAAGGTAGGATAGAAGAAGGGCACGCTGTAGCGGAGAGGAAGTCAAGTGGGAGCCTTTGACCTTCCCTCACATATCTAAATCCTTTGTGTCAAGCGGGTTTATTTACCTTGGGCAAGGGGTGTCCAGAAGGGAAGGCATTGAGGAGATGTTGGAAAAGTTCATATCAATGCTATAGAGACAACTGAAAGAAAGTCCTTGTTGGAGATTGGCCCTTACGAACTTGGGAGTGAGCTAAACAATTGGACTGTGGAAGAAATACATGTAGTCTTTAGAGCTTATTTAGAGTAATGTTCAAAATGTTATTGTTGTTTTTAGCCTAAGAATTATAAGGAATCCTTTGTGAAGTAGGCTTAAGTCTGAATATCTTTATCCTAATAAAATACATCTTTGCATTCATTTCGAGCAATTATTCTTTTATTCTTTCCAAGCGAGTAAATATTTTCCATTTGATTAAATTGTCTTCCAAATTTTTATTTATTTATAACCTAATCGTGCAAATCATTATTCATAAATTTATATTTTGTATATTCTTTGGTGTATCCCCATAGGTCCTCAGATATCAATGACATGAGTGATGTTGTTTCAAACACGGAGTATCTTTTTGAGCAAGACATGTGTTTGGAAGGATCTCATGACTTTGAAAATGACGAAGACTGTGGTGTATCTCCGGACTTGTTGAGAATGGTGGACCAAGAGGATAAACAAATCCTACCTCATAAGGAATCATTAGAAATTGTAAGCCTAGAGGAAGGAAAATAGGTGAAAATCAGAACTGATATCACCGCAAAGACAAAATATGACCTCATTGAGTTGCTCCGAGAGTTCAAAGATGTTTTCGCATGGTCCTACCAGGATATGCCAGGGCTAAATACTAGCATTGTGGTACATCGTTTACCTATAAAGGAGGATTGCAAACCAGTTCAGCAGAAACTTAGAAGAATGAGACCTGATATTGTGTTGAAAATAAAATTGGAGGTCAAAAAGTAGTTCGATGCTAGGTTCTTACAGGAGGTTAAGCACTCAGAATGGGTAGCAAACATCGTCCCTGTTCCCAAAAAGGATGGAAAGGTACGAATGTGCGTGGATTATAGGGACCTAAATAAGGCTAGTCTAAAAGATAATTTTCCGCTGCCGCACATTGACACTTTGGTAGATAACACAACTGGCTACTCATTATTTTCTTTCATGGACGGCTTTTCTGGATACAATCAAATAAAGATGCATCTGGAGGACATGAGGAAAACCACTTTCATTACCCTATGGAGAACATTTTGTTACAAAGTAATGCCCTTTGGATTTAAGAATGCAGGAGCGACGTATCAAAGGGAAATGGTCACCCTGTTTCATGACATGATACACAAAGAAATTGAAATCTATATTGATGATATGATTGCAAAATCTAGAACTGAAGAGGATCATCTCCGAGTCTTGAGGAAATTGTTCTTGAGATTGAGAAAATTCCAACTCAAACTCAACCCAGCAAAATGCATATTTGGAGCCAGATCAGGAAAGTTGTTAGGCTTCATAGTTAGTAGGAAGGGGATTGAGATTGACCCAGATAAAGTCAAAGCAATACGAGATCTGCCTCCTCCAAACACCCAGAAAGAGGTCCGAGGGTTCCTAGGAAGGTTGAACTACATTGCTCGGTTCATTTCACAATTGACTGAGAAATGCGATCCAGTGTTTCACCTTCTGAAGAAACATAATCCGGAGGAATGGGATGAGGAATGTCAGAAAGCTTTTGACAAGATAAAACAATACTTGGCTAATGCTCCAATACTATCACTGCCTAGTCCAGATAGGCCATTGATATTGTATCTAACGGTGTTTGACAATTCCATGGGATGCGTTTTGGGCCAACATGATGAAACAGGAAAGAAAGAAAGAGCAATATACTATCTCAGTAAGAAATTTACTGATTGTGAAATGACGTACTCGTCCATTGAAAAGTTGTGTTATGCTTTAATTTGGACAACCCGAAGACTAAGGCAATACATGTTGTATCATACGACTTGGCTGATTTCAAAGTTGGATCCTTTAAAGTACATGATGGAATCAACTGCTTTAAATGGGAGAATGGCTAGATGGAAAATTCTGCTCTCTGAATTTGACATAGTATATGTAACTCAGAAGGCTATAAAAGGAAGTGTAATAGCTGATTTTCTAGCCAGCAGAGCCTTGGAAGACTATGAGCCTTTGAACTTTGATTTTCCAAATAAGGACTTATTGTATGTGGCAAACACTGAATAAAGCCCTCGAACAGACCACATCTGGGAGTTAAATTTTGATAGAGCTTCAAATGCTATAGGTAATGGAATTGGGGCAGTCTTGGTATCCCCAAGTGGAGATCATTATCCTGTTGCTAGCAAGTTGGACTTCAATTGCACAAATAACATGACAGAATATGAAGTATGTATTATGGGTATTCGTGTGGCCATTGAACGTAAAATTAAAGTGCTTAAAGTGTATGGAGATTCCGCATTGGTGATATATCAACTCAAAAGAGAATGGGAAACCAGAGACCCTAAGTTGATCAGTTATAAAGAACTAGTTCTTGAATTGATTAACGAGTTTGATGACATCACTTTCTGTTATCACCCACGAGAGGAAAACCAAATGGCTGATGCATTGGCTACTCTAGCCTCAATGATTAAGGTGAACAAGTTAGAAATCATGAAGCCTATTCAGATGAGCATATACGAAGTTCTGGCTCATTTCTACAGTATTGAAGAATAGGGAAAAGATGATCACCCTTGGTATCAGAGTATACTATAGTATGTGAAGAATCGAAAATACCCTGATCAAGCGATAGAAAACGACAAGAGAACGCTGAGAAGAATAGCCATTGAGTATGTCTTAGATGGGGAAGTGTTGTAGAAAAGAGGGAAAGATCAAGTGCTGTTAAGATGTGTAGATGCCATGGAGGCTAGGAAGATCCTGGAGGAAGTCCATGAGGGCATTTGCGAAACCCATGCAAATGGTTTTACAATGGCCAGACAGATCATGAGATTTGGATACTATTGGTCTACTATGGAAGGGGACTGCATTAGCTATGCCAAGAAGTGTCATAAATGTCAGATTTATGGAGATAAGATACATGTACCTCCTTCACCTCTGCACGCTATGACTGCTTTGTGGCTGTTCTCCATGTGGGGCATGGATGTTATTGGGCCGATATCACCAAAGGCTTTGAATGGGCATCGTTTCATCTTTGTGGTCATTGATTACTTTACCAAATGGGTGGAAGCTGCTTCATATGCAAATGTCACGAAATCGGCGGTTAGTAAATTCTTGAAATAGGAGATCATTTGTCAATATGGAATGCCTGAGAGAATCATATCCGACAATGCATTGAATTTGAATAATAACACAATAGCGGAGGTTTGTAATTAGTTCAAGATCAGTCACCATAACTCGTCCCCCTATCGCCCAAAAATGAATGGTGCAGTAGAGGCGACCAATAAGAATATTAAGAGAATTGTGGGAAAATGACTGAAACCTACAAGGATTGGCATGGAAAGCTATCTTTCACTCTCTTAGCTTACCGAACATCTGTTAGGACCTCTACTAGGGCAACCCCCTTTTCCCTAGTTTATGGGATGGAAGCTGTTTTACCCATCGAAGTGGAGATTCCATCTCTTCGGGTATTAGCTAAATTGAAATTGGATGAGGCAGAATGGGTTCAGTCTCGATACGACCAGTTGAACTTAATAGAAGGGAAAAGGTTGAGAGCCATCCAACATCGTCATATGTATCAAAAACGGATGATACGAGCCTATGATAAAAAGGTTCATCCCAGAGAATTCCACGAAGGGGATCTGGTATTGAAGAAAATTCTCCCTATACAAAAAGACTTTAGAGGAAAATGGATGCCAAATTGGGAGGATCCTTATGTCGTACAGAAGGCTTTTTCTGGTGGAGCTTTGATTCTAAGTGAGATGGATGGAAAAGACTTGCCAAATCCTGTAAACTCAGACTCAGTCAAGAAATACTTCACTTGAAGGAAAGGGACCAAAGTGAAAACCCGCAAAGGGTGCTTTGATTCTTGAAAAAAAAATTAGAGAGGCTAAGGGGAAAACCCGCAAAGGGCACCTTAGGCCAAATGGGGATTTGAGTTGAAAACCCGAAAAGGGCGGCTCAAATATTGATTAGAATGGGGCAGGGAGTGTTTAGAACAGCTTGTATCTTGATCAGATCGGGGCGTATGGCAATCTTGCTATGCCTGAATCAACAGGAAGGGATAGGCGACGTCTTAGGGCATCGACAAAGCATTGAAGATCTCCTAAACACATGTCAAACTCAGAATGACCTTTAGAAAGTTTGTACAGAAAAGTTCAAGCTGCGATATCTGGGGAACGTAATTCTCCTATTATTTATATTGAATTTGTTGATTCTTGGAATATTTTTTTTCTTTTCCAAGATATACATTCCCAATCGATTTCTTTATTATCCTTCTTTATTATTTGTGATAACTTATTCATTTTGAGCTATTCCCAGAACCAACTTTATTCTTATCCATTGTTATGACCATTTTTGCAAGCATGTTGCATTGGAATAATGATTAATGGACTAATAAAACTTTCACAAAGGAAGTTTTGCATATTACTCTGAAAGGTTTCTAAATAATATAGGAACCTGAAACAGGACTATTGTTTAGAACACATCAAATTTAAAGGTTGGAAATTTGAGAAGGAAGAGTCCAAATTTAGACTTTCTCTTTGGATTTTGTTGTCAAATGCATTGATTGAACAAAATAACAAGATGTCATGTTAATGATAAAGCTTAAATAAACAAGCAAACAATGACCATCAAGCAATAGGAAGAGGTTACCTTGGAGAAGAGAACCTTCATTTGCACATGAGTACGACACCCTGGGAATGGTGTAAGGAACCAGAATGATGTAGATCCTATATCCTTGGATTGGATAAGAGAGGATTGAGGAAAAGCCATATTTCTACCCTTTGGATTACAGTGGGAGAATGATGGTACAAATTAGGGGCCCCAATGGATTAAACTTTAAAGTTTACAGTGAGGGCAATCTGACTAAGTGATTCTTTGAAGAAGCCAGTCAAGCGAGAAGACGTTGTAGCACGTTAGTGTTAAACTCTTGATAAACTTCGAGTAATGATAACCTATGCGGGATTGTTCTCGGAAAAATAAAATTTTGCATTCATGCAAACACAATTCACGCATGTCTAGTTAGGAGCATTTGATACATTTTGATCATGCCATCCTAATCATTAGGCATAATTAAGTTCATAAATGAATTATACAGTTCATGTTCCCCAGAGAACAGATCGGTGAAATCCCAAGTCCTATGTCCCTGGTCAGCGGTGGAGCAGGTTGGAAATTACAGATCTTATCTCCCTGAGATTACAGCGGAGCAGATTGAAGCTAGTAATCCTATCTCCCTAAGATTACAATGGAGTGGATTAAAATAAAGGATCTTATCTCTCTGAAGTTACAGTAGAGTAGATCGAATCAGATTGAAGCCAGAAATCTTATCTCCCTGAGATTACAGCGGAGCAGATTGAAGCTAGTAATCCTATCTCCCTGAGATTACAGTAGAGCGGATTAAAATAAAGGATCTTATCTCTCTGAAATTACAGTAGAGTAGATCGCATCAGATTGAAGCCAGAAATCTTATCTCCCTGAGATTACAGCAGAGCAGATTGAAACCAGTAACCCTATCTCACTGAGATTACAGTGGAGTGGATTAAAATAAAGGATCTCATCTCTCTGAAGTTACCGTAGAAAGGATCGCATCAGGTCTTATCTCCCTGAGATTATAGTGGAATAGACCGAAGAATTATAGATCTTATTTCCCAGGCAATGTAGTGGAATAGATTGAATCTACGATAGCGAATCTTGCTTCCTCAACCTCACAGTTAAACAGATTAAAGTTGCAAGCTACAAATCTTATCTCCCCGACGTTGCGGTGGAGTGGATCAAGGCACCAATCCTTATACTTCTGAAGATGCAGTAGGTTGGAATGAAACTACCAAGGTCCAGCTCGACCGGACAAATTGGCCATTTTTAGTTTTTGCTTCATTTCCATTACACGACAATGAGCAAAGAGGCAGCTGTAGTAACCCAAATTTTCCCGGCCCACATATATTTCAAACAAAAAATAATAAATAAAATAAATCAAAACAAAATTAAGAGCAAACAAAAAACAAACAATAACATAGTCCAGTTCTTTACATTAGCAGGCCTAAATCCAAGTAGGCCCAAATGCATATGCCCAGAATGCTAAACCCGAATGGCCCAATTGCACCTAGCCCAATAACCAAAAATTAAAAACTCAAAATCTAACCCAATTCACCTAGCCCAACTACACCCAGCCCAACAATCATACGACATAACTCCCAATGAGGATCAGAAAACCCTAGCCTGCATCAGCATTGGCTCCCAGCGCCGCAGTGGCCAAGCCTTCCCCCGCGCGTGTTGTGCCACCCAGTGCATGTGCGTTTCCTAGATGGCCTCTGTACACGCCATGTCCAGCCCCCGTACGATCGCACCTGCAAACAAAATGAAAACAACACAGTAAAGGGGAACGAATAGGGGGTTTTCTATTTTATTTTATTTTATTTTCAATGGTATTCGATTATTTTCGGCTTCTTGGAAGGAGAATATAAGAACCGAAAAGGATTTTGTACTGCTACTTACGCAAAAAATACAGAGAAATTAAATTTGAAAAGAGGTGATTTTCTGGGTTTTCATTACTCATTATTTTTACGGGTTATTTGATTCCTTTTCGTGGCTTTCTGTTTCTAGTTTGCATGTTCATCGATTATTGTTTAGAAGGTAAATATCAGAAAAGAGTAAGGGACGTACCTGGTAGAACGGTCCTGGCCCTCTCTCCGTCGTCATCGGAATACGGGCTAGGATCGGCGATGGTCCAGATACTCAGCAAACAGAGCGGCGTAGATTTTTTCTTTCTTTCGTTTTTAGCCTAGGTCTGTTTTAGCGAAGTTGATAGGCTCAGTTTAGGGTTTGTTTTGGTTTAAAAGGGGGGCCATTAAAACGACGTCGTTTAGAGTCAATCCAATGACTCCTAAACGGCACCGTTCTGAATACCTGACCCAGCGATGACCCGGTCCGGGAAGGATCCGCGCTTTACAAGTCGTTTGGTTTATTTATCTACGGGTCCCTCTATGCTTACTGCAATTGTGATTGGATTTCTTTAATTATTTGTAATCGGTACTATGTATTTGTTTCTGTGTTCATTTAGGTCCAGATTTGAACGGCACCGTTTTGTGGATGATTGAGACTATTTCGATGCTTGTGTTTAATTGCCTGATTAGTCCCTTAATTCTAAAATCGATTCCAATTTAATACAAATCAAATTTTCTTTTTCAGCTTCAACAAATCTTTTAAAAAGATAGAATCAGTTTTACTTTCATTTATTATAAAATTTAACATATGTTTTGATATTTAATTCTTAATAATATTTTAAATGCATTGTTGCCATAGTTTTAAAATTTAGTAAATTATTATTTTGATTTATTCTTAATACTTTCAAATTCATTATACACTATTAGTTGGAACTTGTTATATTTATTTATTTAATTTCATTTTTTATGTTCAAATTCTATTTAAACTCTATTTTTTGATGTGTTATTATAATTATTGTATCATTCTTAAAATTGTTTTATCATATTTAAATTCATCTTCAAAAAAAATATTTTTAAGCAAATTAATTCTCATTTTAATCTTTTTAACATTATTTTGATATTTAGCTTAATATTGTTTTCAAAATTTTTTATTAGCACAATTTTTAGAAAATAATACACAAATCCTTTCAAATTATTATTTCGAAAATATTAAGCTCATTAAACATTATCTCAAAATTTTTATTATATACTTTATTTTCAAATTTAGTGCTATAATTGTTTCCATAGTTTTTTTAATATATCTATTAGCTACTTTATCTCTTTTAAATGCAGTATTTTAGAATAACTTAAATCTTATTTTCATTATAAAATTATATGATTCTTTTGAATATATATATAATTTATATGCAAACATTTTTAGTATTCATATATATGTACGAAAACGTTGTATTAACTTTGAACCTTTTTCTTTTACATAGCTTGAAACATAATCATTTAGTTGTTTAAACATTTTTATTTTATTGGATTTATTAGTCGCATATTTATTAGTATTCAAGTTTATATGATGTGGTTAAATTCAATGTTGGTATTTGCATAACACTTATTTAATTGTTTCTTAGTTTAGACGTAGATTGTATTTCTTCTTTTACATCATATGTATCGTTATCCAATCATGTTCTTTTTGCGAGAATTGCATTCCATTAAAATGTTATAATTGTTTTATCTCAAAATTCAAAAAGGCTTGGTGTTAAATAATTATCGAGAGAATTGTGCCCTAACTTACTGGGCTTCAATTCTTTTCGATGAATTTATATCATCAAGTGTCTATTTCTAAGACGTACATTTTTAAAATAAAATTCTTTAGATTTCAAAATGTTGGATCCTAACTTACTAGATATGACATTTTGTTATCTCGTTTTTTAAAATAAAGGAAATATTTGGTGTCTAGGAATTTTAAGAAAATTGAACCCTAACTTACTGGGTTTTGGTTTCTCAAATGATCTAAATAACCAAATATCCTTCTCAAAATGTATGATTTTTTTAGAGAGGATGAATCTAACTTTGAAGATTGAATCGTTGCGCTCTAACTCACTGAGTGTGATGATTTATTTCTTTAAAGTGAGTAAGTCTTATTTTCAATTCAATTATTAAAATTTTCTTTTCAAAGGATCGCATTCTATTTTTTTTAATTCTCGACACTAAGACATTAAAAAACTGATACGGTACCAATTTTGGGCGTCACGAGGGTGCTAACCCTTCCTCGTGCGTAAACGACTCCCGAATCTATTTTCTCAACTTCGTAGACCAAAATCATTTTAATGGTGAACCGGTCACACTTTAATAAAAGATCGGTGGCGACTCCAATTTTCATTTTGAGTCGATAACTAAAATTTTTTGTTTTTTTCAAAAAATGGTTTCGACAAGGCGTAATAGAATTCTTGTGTTTGGTTGAATGGAATGGAGGTGTAATAGCATAATGGAAAAAACTAAAATGACTAGAATACCCTTAGCAGAAATTTGTTTAGGTAAATGATTATTGTTATTGTTATTAAATTTTAATAAGATTATTAATATCAATAATAAATAATTTAATCATATTTTAACACAATTATTATTAAATATATTTAAATTAAAATATATAATTTAATAAAATTCTTAATAATCAATATTCTTATATGAATTTACTCAAATCATAATATATGATATTATAAAATATAATTTGAAATAATTATTATTAAATATATTTTAATTAAAATATATGATTTAATAAAATTCTTAATAATCAATATTCTTATATGAATTTACTCAAATCATAATATATGATACTATAAAATATAATTTGAAATAATTATTATTAAATATATTTTAATTAAAATATATGATTTAATAAAATTCTTAATAATCAATATTCTTATATGAATTTACCAAAATCAAAATATATGATACTATAAAATATAATTTGAAATAATTATTATTAAATATATTTTAATTAAAATATATGATTTAATAAAATTCTTAATAATTATTACTAATAAATTTTCTTATATGAATTTGTATAATTTAAAATAATTATTATTAAATATAACTTTCATAAAATTCTTGATAATAAATTTTCTTATATGAATTTATATAATTTAATAATGATATATAATTTCATAAAATTCTTAATAATAAATATTCTTATATGAATTTACTAAAATCATAATATAACTTGAGAATTATATTCTGCATAAACATAATTAACTTTTATTAACAAAAGGTTAGATGAAAATGAAATTTTGTATCATAATCCATATGTTATATAGTTTTACAACATCAAAAAGTTTGAACATTGATTTTTAATGGTCAGAAAGAAATCTTCTGACCCATTCCAATCACGCATCAGAAGGTAAACTAAAGAAAACGAGCATTTGAGTTGGATGATCTGGAATTTTACTCAAAGCTCGATACCGCTCATCGACGGTTAAACCTTCAATTTCCCATAAGGTTCAATATAAATTTGTAGCTTTCTCTTGGATGATCTGGAATTCTTCTGACTTCTGCTAAACTACCACATCGGAGGCAATACTCCTACTAATTTGTTCGCCGATGGCCCGCATGTTTTCGGCCAATAAAGTGGCAGCCTCATTAAATGAAGAAGACATATTATCACGAGCATCAGATTTCTTCTTTTTCTTGTTTGAAGATGAGGAACCCCCTTGGTCTCTATCTCGTCGCGGCTCCGTAGCAGAAACATCCATGTCATCCAATGAGACGTCAGCTTTACAGTCATAGAATGAGTTTCTTTCTTCATTCATATCTGTAGTAGGTACACCCTCAGCATTTATTTCTTCAAGAACATCAGCAGCTGTTTGAGTATCTTTCCCAATCGCTCGATCTCTTGCGTATATGGCAGTAAGCTAGTCGTAGTAAGGGAAAGTACGATGTTTGAATTGAGCGACTTCTTTGTGACTCTAAAAAAATGAGGAAATGATATTAGTTATAAATTTGGTAAAAATAATATAATAAAGACTTGAAATAATTCTTACCTTTAAATAGGAGTCCCAAACCGCATCTTCAGCAACAACGAGCTACCTATGCTCGTCCCACCAAAACCGTATTGTTTTGGGCATTAAGCATGTCATACACGATTGACCACTCCCTTTTTAGTAACCTAATCCTCGATTCAATATTAGGTTTCGCCTTCAACATTGCATTTGGTAAAGGCTTTTCTAGCGTTTTTTCCAACTCGTTTAAATAACCGGCTTTGAACCCGATATCAACATTAAATGTTCCAACATTGTGCAAGTCCACCATGCAGGAAACCAATGCTGCATCTTCTTCTGGAACTCATTTTCTTTTGGTTCCTCAAGAAGCTTGAGAATAAGCATTTGATTCTGGAACACCTGACATAATTATCTTAAGAAAAAAAAACAAATTATATTAATTACTATTAATATCATGAATCAAAAGGCGAACACTTTATAAAATTATAATTAAGTTCAATATCATGAATCAAAAGCTCAATACTAAATTTAAAATTATAACACATGCTGAATGAAAAGAAATTAAATTATAATTCAACAAGTTTAGTACAATACAAAAAACAATTCAAACACCACTAAAGTTTCACAAACTAGATACAGAAAATAACATAAACAAATTAACTCAAACTCATTTTGTCCCTAAACCTAACTAATTTCTAGATGCTTGCCATTCATTGAACATTTGGTTGGCTAATTCCATCGTCCAAGTTGCCCAAGCATCCGATGGATGAATATTTGCGATATTTGGTTCATCGTCATCCACCACATTACTAGGTAATCCTTCTCACACATCCGCTTCAATAGGATCAATACTCATATGGGTTCGAATAAAATTATGGAGCAAACAACATGCAATAATAATTCTATTGTGCACCCTTACAGGATAGAATGATGGACTCCTAAGTATTCCCCATCTAAGTTTTAATAACTCAAAGCATCTTTTAATAACATTACGTGCTGAGGCATGTTTCATATTAAAAAACTCTTGCGGAGAACTTGGCTGATAACCCTGACGCCACTCATTCAAATGATATCGTTGTCCTCTAAAACGTGCAAGAAATCCCTCACAATTTGTGTATCCAACATCAACTAGATAATAACAACCTATAAAATAATTTTTTTTAAAAATGATTAATTCAGCACAAAAAGTTTGATCTTAATGAATAATTCAAAGTCCTCTAACTATCCACTTTACCATGAGGAACTTTTAGTCCATGTCTTCTACTAATGGCATCTAGAAGAACCCGTCCATCAGCAACTGAACCTTCCCAACCAGGAAGAACATAAACAAATTGCATATCAGGTGTACAAGCACCTAGCATATTTGTTGCTATGTCACCTTTTCGCATTCGATATCTAGGTTTATCAACTGTTGGAACCCTAATCTTGATGTGGGTTCCATCAAGAGCACCTAAGTAATTCTATATCACATGATATAAAACCTTGAGTTAGAATACTAATTTAAATCTACATCAACTAAATGTTGTACAAGCTATATATAAAACTCAGTCCAATACCTTAAACCATTTCCACCTTGTGTCAGAAGAATCAGTTGTAATTGGCTCCGCTTTTTTAAATAACACATCTTGTAAGCGTATGGCAGCATTTAAAACACTATGAAATGCTCTGCTAACAGTTTCCCCGGACCTTCTAAAGTGATGCTTGATAACTCGATTTTTCAGATGATGGGAGATGATATGTAAAAACATTGCCACTTGCTTATCAACAAGTTTAGTAAAATACAAAAAACAATTCAAAGACCACTAAAGTTTCACAAACTAGATACATAAAATAACATAAACAAATTAACTCAAACTCATTTTGTCCCTAAACCTAACTAATTTCTAGATGCTTGCCATTCATTGAACATTTGGTTGGCTAATTCCATCGTCCAAGTTGCCCAAGCATCCGATGGATGAATATTTGCGATATTTGGTTCATCGTCATCCACCACATTACTAGGTAATCCTTCTCACACATCCGCTTCAATAGGATCAATACTCATATGGGTTCGAATAAAATTATGGAGCAAACAACATGCAATAATAATTCTATTGTGCACCCTTACAGGATAGAATGATGGACTCCTGAGTATTCCCCATCTAAGTTTTAATAACTCAAAGCATCTTTTAATAACATTACGTGCTGAGGCATGTTTCATATTAAAAAACTCTTGCGGAGAACTTGGCTGATAACCCTGACGCCACTCATTCAAATGATATCGTTATCCTCTAAAACGTGCAAGAAATCCCTCACAATTTGTGTATCCAACATCAACTAGATAATAACAACCTATAAAATAATTTTTTTTTAAAATGATTAATTCAGCACAAAAAGTTTGATCTTAATGAATAATTCAAAGTCCTCTAACTATCCACTTTACCATGAGGAACTTTTAGTCCATGTCTTCTACTAATGGCATCTAGAAGAACCCGTCCATCAACAACTGAACCTTTCCAACCAGGAAGAACATAAACAAATTGCATATCAGGTGTACAAGCACCTAGCATATTTGTTGCTATGTCACCTTTTCGCGTTCGATATCTAGGTTTATCAACTGTTGGAACCCTAATCTTGATGTGGGTTCCATCAAGAGCACCTAAGTAATTCTATATCACATGATATAAAACCTTGAGTTAGAATACTAATTTAAATCTACATCAACTAAATGTTGTACAAGCTATATATAAAACTCAGTCCAATACCTTAAACCATTTCCACCTTGTGTCAGAAGAATCAGTTGTAGTTGGCTCTGCTTTTTTAAATAACACATCTTGTAAGCGTATGGCAGCATTTAAAACACTATGAAATGCTTTGCTAACAGTTTCCTCGGACCTTCTAAAGTGATGCTTGATAACTCGATTTTTCAGATGATGGGAGATGATATGTAAAAACATTGCCACTTGCTCATCAACAAGCTTGTTTCTTGACGACTTCAATCCCCCTAACGATTCTAACATCTCACATAGTTTTAAAAAGGCAGTTCTATTCATCCTAACTTGTTCAATACAGGTCTCGTTACTAGCATATACAAGCCTTTTCACATAATCCCGTTTTGCATAAAAATCTAAGGTATAGGACCTAATCCTTAGTCTATAAGTATGTAGGCTAAGGCTGGCACCCATTGTAAATAAGAACCAAATCGCAATTCTACAGATTTCTAACCATATTGTCAATGCAATACCAATTCTTTTACGCCTCACACTTTGTGCAATTAAAGGCAGACGAGCCATTACTGCAACATATTAAAATTAGAACACACTATCAAAGAATTGAAGTTGCAATTACACATTATCAAATAAAAATAAACAATAAAAATTTAGAATCTTTACGAAGCAAAAAAGTAGAACTTAAATGATATTGTGGGAACTTAATTTCATTTCTTTATCAATCACCCAAACAATAAAGAAAGAAAATATATTTAAATACATTTTAAATATATTAAAATTTAAAGGTATATGTATAATTGACCTAAAATTAATTGTTGGTATTTGTTAGATTATAACTAAACTCATTATAATTTAAAATTATAAAGCATGTTCAAAGTTTGAACATTGATTAGTTTATTTATTGATGATTAGTTTAATTAAGGTTTTCTAATTTTAAAACAAATAAAATAAAGAATGATGATTTGGTTTAATAATGAAATTGAAGTTTTAAAACTTTTATAACATTTAAATTTAAATTTCATTTCGTATAAATATATATAACTGTTTTTTGTAAATTTAATCTCATTTACATCTACAAATAATTATTAAAATGTAGTATTGTATTTGCAATTATGATTGTGAAAGAAACAATAATTACACTTTTTTCGATATTTTGTGCTAAAGTTGAATTTATGGGGAAAAAAAGTAGGTTTGATATTTAAATTGACTTAATTTCACTTTCAACTTCTTCTAAATGCTGCTATTGACATGTGTTATAGTTAAAATTTGTTAATGTGATATTTTGAAATTAAAAAAATTTCACTTCATAATTATATAAAAATAATATTAAAATGAATTCGAATTAAACAAAAGAAATTTAAACAAAAATTAACGTTAGCATTTTAATCGGTTAAAATTAACGTTAGCATTTTAATCGGTTAAAATTAAACAAAAATTAACGTTAGCATTTTAATCGGTTAAAGTATCTAGGCTAATATTGATGTACCAAATTATATTAAAAATTAAAATATAAAGATTTAATCTTAAATTTGAACATTATATAAGCATCAAAATTGAAATTTGATTGTTTTTACATAATTTAAAAACAGAGAGCTTATTAACTAAAAAAAATCCTTGTAAAATAATTCAATAATTATTTGAGTCTTTAATAGAAAACAACATAATTAACCCTTAATCGAATATAAATAATAGCTCAAGTAACTCGTTTACAGCATTTGATTTCAAAATCTAAATCATAACAAAACTATATCCTACTATACTTGCAATTAATAATCCCCAAAACAAGCAGGAACCAGAACAAATCAAGAACAATATCAAAACAAATGCAACAATTTCCAGTTTCATTGTAAACTCTTTCAAAAAAACAACAGACTATCAAAACAACACTATCAACAATTTCCATTGTAAACTCTATCAAAAAATAGCAGACTATAAAAAAACTATCTGAATTGAAAACAGCAGACAATTTCCATTGCTCACTGCCTCAAGTCTGCAGTAAGCCTGGCATTCAATAGTTATGGAATCCAAAACGCACAATGTATAAACATCAATACAGACTCTGATTTTAGAAGACATTGTGCACAAGACACAATTTTAGAGGTTGATTTTAGAAGTTAAACCAGAAGTTTACGAAGCGCACAAGGTATTAACATCAATACAGACTCTGATTTTAGAAGCTGAGAGTTTTGCATCATTTCTTCTTATCAGTTAAACTGCTATGTTTTGTATGAATTTTATATGATTACTTGTCCTACTAGAAGAGTAAACATTTAAGTTAAATAATTCAGTTTGCTAAATAAGATTTATAAATTCTCACTATTAAAAAGTTAGAGCTGTAGTTTGCATGCATTCATGAGTATGCTACTAGCAAAAGCTCCTTGAATATGAAAATTACATAAAGTAGAAGCTTATTAACTTATTGCAAGCAAAATGAATGGTTCTGTACCTATGAAATAATAAACCTAGCTTAAACAACTTCATATAACATACGAATATTTTAGCACAATGTATAAACATCAATACAGACTCTGATTTTAGAAGACATTATGCACAGGATACAATTTTATCAAATTTATTTTAGAAGTTAAACAAGAAGTTAAACATCAATACATACTTGCCCTTATGCCTTAAAACTCTTTGGATTATATAACAAAGGAAAAGAAACAACAATACAAACATGCAATCGGGGAAAACTAACCTTTCAATCGAACATGCAATACAAACATTGAAAATACCTATGGAAAACTAACTTGTAATGAGCAAATCGGGGAAGAGTGATATGAAGAATTGTTGGAAAAAAGAACCTGTAATGAGAAAAGGGAAATCGATTAAGTGAACAGTGCAATAATCGATGAAGAAGAACCTGCAATAATCGATGAAAAAAAGGAAGAGTGCGATGAAACAAAACCATATATATATACATATATCATGATCAACAACCAAACAAATAATGAAAAAAAAATCATAACCAGCAAGAAACGAAATGCCGATTTACCAAGAACTGAAACAATCGCACCAAAAACTAATCGTATTTATAAAAAAAATTGCAATAACACCCATTAAAAATGCATGCAGAGAGGAAAGAAATAGAGATTACTCACAGGCGGAGATTACTCACTTGCCGCTTCAAAGCGTCCGGAGATCTGAGATCGTGGAGTCGACGAAAGATGCAAAGATGAAAGTCGGGAGCGGTTGGATGTTTGGTTCGCTGGCAGCTTCTGTTGATGTTGGGAGGAAGAGGGTGGGGTGGAGATCGATTTCGGCAAGGGGAGGGTAAAACAGAGACTGATTACCTAATCTTTGCTTTTAGAAGGGTTTAGAAATCGGCGCTGAAGCAGAGAAAATGTCGAATCCATCCGCAATGTAATAGGCCCGTATTAGGGCAATACAGCGAACCAAACGGCGTATTTTAAAATATTTGCACAATTTCGATATTAAGATACTAATTAATCAACAAGGTATCAATTTTGGGCGTGTCAAGGGTGCTAAGCCATCCTCGTACGAAACTGACTTCCAAACCTGTTTTCTAGATTTTATAAGACAAAAAATTATCGTTTTAGTAAATATAAATTTTTATTAAAATGATTTGATTATGAGGTGATCCAATCACACCTAAATAAAAAGGATTGGTGGCGACTCCATTTTCGTTTTTTTATTTTAAGTCAATCCTTTTTTTTCAAAAAAATAATGGTTTCGACAGCTTGGCGACTCCGCTGGGGATTGGTTTTGAGAGTTGAGTCACAAATTGATTATTTTTTTGTCTTTTTGTCGAAAGTTGAAATTTCGATTTAAATTTACGATCCTCTCATCACATTTTTATGGTATGCATCATTTTGATATGTTTGCTTCATTGGTTGAAGTCCAAATATCATCATTTTAATAAAATATATCTTTGCAATCATTTTGAGCAAATATTCTTTCATTCCATACAAGTAATTATTTTTTATTCTTTCATTCTTTTAGATTTTCTTCCAAATCATTCATTCATTCATTTATATTTATACTATACAAATAATTATTCATAAATTCATACATTGTTTGTATATTCTTTTGTACCTACAATGGGCCCTTGGATATCAATAACGAGAGTGACGCTGCTACAAACTCAGAATTTCCTTTTGAACAAGGCATGTGTTTAGAGGGATTCCATGACTTTGAAGATGACGTAGACTGTGGTTTATCTCCGGGCTTGTTGAGGATGGTAGAACAGGAAGAGAAACAAATCCTACCTCACAAGGAATCAATAGAAATTGTGGGCTTGGAAAAGGGAAAAGAGGTGAAGATTGAAACTAACATTACCACAAAGACGAGGCGAGACCTCATTGAGTTACTCCAGAAATTCAAAGATGTCTTCGCATGGTCATACCAGGTATGCCGGGTTAAGCACTAACATTGTAGTACATTACCTTCCTCTAAGATAGGATTACAAGCCAGTTCAGTATAAACTCCGGAGGATGATGCCTGATATTGTGCTAAAAGTAAAAGAGGAAGTTAAAAAATAGTTTGATGGTGGGTTCTTACAGACGGTCAAATATTCTGAATGGGTAGCCAATATCGTCCCAGTCCCTAAAAAAGATGGGAAAGTACTAATGTGTGTGAATTACAGGGACCTAAACAAGGCCAGCCCAAAAGACAATTTATCATTGCCTAATATTAATACTTTAGTGGATAATACGACAAGGTACTCTCTGTTTTCTTTTATGGATGGCTTCTCTGGATACAATCAGATAAAGATGTATCCCAAAGATATGGGAAAGACTACATTCATCACTTTGTGGGAAACATTTTGCTATAAAGTGATGCCATTTGGTTTAAAGAATGCAGGAGCAACGTATCAAAGAGCCATGGTAGCCTTATTCCATGACATGATGCACAAGGAAATCGAGGTTTATGTTGATGATATGATTGCAAAATCTAGAATAGAAGAGAAACATGTGTAGGTCCTAAGAAAGTTGTTCTTAAGACTGAGAAAGTTCCAGTTCAAGCTTAATCTAACGAAATGCACTTTCGGAGCTAGGTCAGGAAAGCTGTTGGGCTTTATAGTTAGTGAAAAAGGAATCGAGATCGACCCAGACAAATTCAAGGCGATACCAGATTTACCTCCACCACATACTCAGAAGGAAGTTCGAGGTTTCTTAGGAAGATTAAATTATATTGCTCGGTTCATTTCACAATTAACCGAGAAATGTGACGCCATATTCTGTCTCCTGAAAAAATATAATCCAGGTGTATGGGATGAAGAATGTCAGAAAGCTTTTGACAAGATAAAGTAGTACTAGTCCAATTCTCCAGTGTTGTCACCACCTAGCCTAGATAGGCCATTGATATTGTATTTAACAGTTTTTGATAATTCCATGGGATGTGTGCTAGGCCAGCATGATGAGATAGGAAGGAAAGAAAGGGTGATATATTATCTCAGTAAGAAATTCACTGACTGTGAAATGATATACTCACCTATTGAGAAATTATGTTGTGCCTTGATTTGGACAACTCGAAGATTAAGGCAGTACATGTTGTACCATACGACTTGGCTACCCCTTAAAGTATATGATGGATTCGACTACTTTGAATGGGAAGATGGCCAGATGACAAATCTTACTTTCCAAATTCGATATACTTTATGTGAGTCAGAAGGCTGTAAAAGGGAGTGCAATAGCGGATTTTCTAGCTAGCAGAGCCTTGGAAGATTACAAGCCTTTAAATTTTGATTTCCCAAATGAAGACCTGATGTATGTAGCAACTGTTGAAGAAAATACCCAAATGAGTCACATTTGGAAGCTAAATTTTAACAGAGCCTCAAATGCTGTGGGCAACGGAATTAGGGCAGTTTTAGTATCCCCAAGTGGTGATCATTATCCTATTGCTACTAAATTGGATTTTGATTGCACAAACAATATGGGAGAATATGAAGCGTGCATCATGGGCATCCGTGTAGCCATAGAACATAAAATCAAAGTATTAGAGGTGTATGGGGATTCTGCATTGGTAATATAACAGCTCAAAGGTGAATAGGAGACAAGAGACCCCAAATTAATCAGTTATCAAAAGTTGGTCCTCAGACTGATTGAAGAGTTTGATGACATTACTTTCTTCTATCTCCCACGAGATGAAAACCAAATGGCGGATGCGTTGGCTAATTTTGCTTCGATGATCAAAGTAAACAAACTAGAGGACATGAAGCCTATCCAGATGAGCATTTATGAAACACTAGCTCATTGTTACAATATTGAAGAGGGAGAAAAGGATGACCATAATTGGTACAAAATATACTACAATATGTGAAGAATCACAAGTACCCTAATCAAGCAACGGAGAACAACAAGAGAACATTGAGAAGACTAGTTGTTGACTATGTCTTAGATGGAGAGATTTTATACAAAAGGGGAAAGAATTAGGTATTACTATGATTCTTGGATGCTGTGGAGGCTAAGAAATTCTTGGAGGAAGTCCATGAAGGTATCTTTGGAACACATGCAAATGGTTTCACAATGGGCAGATAGATCATGAGATTCGGGTACTACTGGTCTACTATGGAAGGAGATTTCATTAGTTATGCCAAGAAGTGTCATAAATGTCAAATTTATGGAAATAAAATGAACGCACCTCCTTCACCTCTTCACGTTATGACTTCTCCATGGCCTTTCTCCATGTGGGGTATGGATGTCATCGTGCCAATATCGCCGAAGGTTTTTAATAGGCACCGTTGCATCTTTGTCGTCATTGATTACTTCACTAAATGGGTGGAAGCTGCTTCTTATGCTAATGTCACAAAGTCAGCAGTCAGTAAATTTTTGAAAAAAGAAATCATATGTCGATATGGAATGCATGAAAGAATCGTATCCAACAATGCACTGAATTTGAACAATAGCACAATAATGGAAGTTTGCAGTCAATTCAAGATCAAACACCACAACTCGTCACCGTATTGCCCAAAAATGATTGGTGCAGTGGAGGCGGCTAATAAAAATATCAAGAAAATTATGCGGAAAATGACTGAGACTTATAAAGACTGGCATGAGAAATTACCATTTGCTCTCTTTGCTTATCAAACGTCTATCAGAACCTCTATCGGGGCAACGCCTTTCTCTTTGGTTTATGGGATGGAGGTAGTTTTACCCATTGAAGTCAAAATTCCTTCTCTCTGGGTATTGGCTGAGCTTAAGTTGGATGAAGCAAAATGAATCCAATCTCGATATGATCAGTTGAATCTGATAGAAGAAAAATGGCTAAAAGCTATTCAGCACGGTCAGATGTACCAAAAGTGAATGATGCGAGCCTACAACAAAAAGGTTCGTCCTAGAGAATTCCATGAAGGGGACTTGGTGTTGAAAAGGATCATTCCTCTACAAAAGGATTTTAGAGGGAAATAGATGCCAAATTGGGAAGGTTCTTATGTTGTAAAGAGGGCCTTTTCTGAAAAAGCTTTGATTTTGAGTGAGATGGATGGTAAAAACTTGCCAAATCCTGTAAACTCAGATTAAGTCAAGAAATACTTCACATGAAGAAAAAAAGAACCAAGGTGAAAACCCGCAAAGGGCACTTTGAGTTCTTAAAAAAAAGACCAATGTGAAAACCCGCAAAGGGCACTTTGAGTCCAAAAAAATAAAAATAAAAAATGAAAAAAGTAAAATAGAGAGGCCAAGGTGAAAACCCGCAAAGGGCGCCTTGAGACCAAAGGGGATTTGAGTCGAAAACCCGAAAAGGGCAGCTCAAATGTTGATCAGAATGGGGCATGTGGTGACTTGCTATACTTGAATCAACAGGAAAGGGTAGACGGCATATTGGGGCATCGACAGAGTACTGTAGATCTCCAAAACACATGTCAAACTCAGAATGGTCTTCAGAAAGTTTGTACAGAGAAGTTCAAGTTGCGATATTTGGGGCACCTAGTCTTCATACTATTTATATTGAATTTGATGTTCTTGGAATACTTCATTCTTTTTCAAGATATTTGTTCCCAATTAATTCCTCTTTTATTTTTATTATCCTTAATAATTTATCCATTTCGAGTCATGCTCCCAAATCAATCCTATTTTATCCATTGTTATGATCTTTTACAAGCATGTTGCATTGGAATAATGATTAATGGACTAATATTACTTTCACAAAGGAAATTTTTCATATTACTCTAGAAGTTTCTAAATAATATAGGAACCTGAAACAGGACTACTGTTTAAAACGCACCAATTTTAAAGGTTAAAATATCTAAAAAGCAATAGTCTAAATTTAGACCATCTATTCAAATTTTGTTGTCAAAATATTGATTGAACAAAACGACAAGATGTCATGTTGGTGACAAAGCTTCAATGAACAAACAAGCAATGATCACCGAGTGACAAGAAGAGGTTTCTTGGAAGAAAAAGTTCTTTAATTGTGCATAAACATTTGGTACGACACCGTGGGAATGGTGTAGGGGACCAAAAAGATTCAGATCCTGTATCCTTGAATTGCAGTGGGAGAGGATTAAGAAAGAGTCAGATCTTATACTCAGTAGGAGGAAGATGGTTCAAATTTTATGTCCCGAAGGTACAGGGGATTGAACCTTGAAGATTACAGTGTTACCAGCCAAACAAGATAGCATTCTGACGTGTTGGTAATGAGGCCTTAATGAACAACGAGAAATGACAACTCAAACATTAAGATATCATTTTCATGACATTTTATATTCATGAATACCATCTGGTTAGAAAATTTTGATTCATTCTGACCATAACAGTCTAATCACTAGGCATAAATAGGCCCATGAAGTGGATTCTACAGGTTTTGTTCCTCAGAACAGATCGGTGAAACCACAAGTCCTATACCACTGAAGTTGCAGTGGAATGGATTTAAGATGGCAAATCTTATCTCCTTAAAATTACAGTAGAGCAGATTAAAGCCAATAATCCTATCTCCCTGAAGTTGCAGTGGAGCGAATTGAAGTTGCAAGTCTTATTTCCCTGAAGCTACAATGGAGCAGACTGAAGATAGTAGATCTTGTCTTCCTATAATGGCAGCAAAGCAGATTGAAGACACCAGTCTTGCCTCCCTGAGTTTGCAGCGGAGTAGATTGAAGATAACATATCTTGGTTTTCTGTATTGGCAGTGAAGTAGATCGAAGACACCAGCTTTGCCTCCCTGAGTTTGTAATAGAACAGACTAAAAAAACAGATCTTGTTTTCCTGTATTGGCAGCGAATTAGATCGAAGATACTAGCTTTGCCACCCTAAATTTACAGCGGAGTAGACTGAAGATAGCAGATCTTGTCTTCCTGTATTGCCAGCGAAGCTGATTGAAGACACAAGTCTTGCCTCCCTGAGTTTGCAGCGGAGTAGACTAAAGATAGCAGATCTTATCTTTCTGTATTGCCAGCGAAGTAGATTGAAGACATAAGTCTTGCCTCCCTGAGTTTGCAGCGGAGCAGACTGAAGATAACAGATCTTGTTTTCCTGTATTGGCAGCGAAACAGATCGAAGACACCAGCTTTGCCTCCCTGAGTTTGCAACAGAGCAGACTAAAGAGAGCAAATGTTTCCTCGAAAAGCTACAAATCCTATCTCCCCGACGTCACAATGGAATGGATCGAAGCACCAATTCTTATACCTCTGAAGATGTAGTAGGTTGGAATGAGGCTACCTGAAGAAGAGAAGCATCAAGATCCAACACGACCAGGAAAAATTGGCTATTTCTAAAGTCTTTACTCCGTTCCCGTTATACGATAACGAGCAAAAAGGGGCAGCTGTAATACCCAATTATTACCCGGCCTAATAAACACCAAAATATAAAAACCAAATTTTAATATTAAAACCAAGTCCATAACAGTCCAATAAAATACAGTCCAAAATCAACCTAATATAGTGGCCCAAATGCTTAAATTCTAGCTCGCTAGGCCCAATACAAACAGCCCATTAATCTGCCCCAAACCATTAACCTAAACTCAGAAACCCAAAAATAGCAGGAAACCCTAGCCTTCCTTAGCAACTTTCTGTTTCAATCACCGCAGCAATAGCCTAGGCGCGCCTCCTCACCGTGTGTGCTGCACCACCGCGCGCGTGCATCTCCAGGCTGGCCTCATACCTGCAACAACCAAAACAAATGAAGCAAGCAGCAAACGGAAGAGTAACAATACAACAAATTTACAGCAAATTAAAAAATTGTAACAGAATAGAAAAAGGAAAAACAGAAAAAATGGGGATTTTTGGTTTTTTTTGGCTATATTAAGCCAAATACAAAATTTGTAAAGGGGGACATAGACTGAATATAAAAAAAGAAAAAGAAAAAGAATTCGAATATCAGTTTCCTTTAAGGTGATTCTCAAAGTTCTTTTTTTATTTTCTTTTTTTTGATCTGTTCTTGATTTTTTTATATACATACGAAAAATAAAACAAGAGGAGGAAGGAGACTCTTACCTTCGCGAAGGCGCACCATTGGAGCCCTGTCGATTCCGTCCGAAATGGAGTTGGATAGGGTTAGGGCTTGTGCAGCGGCGGAGAGAAAAGGGGATTTTTTTTGTTTGTTTTAGAATAGCTTAGGGATTAATTTTTTAGGGATTGTGGTAACTATTATATGAGGTTGAAACGACACCATTTAGTGCCTGTTTCAGTGGCTCTAAAATGGTGTCATTTTGACTGTAGGGCCCAAGAATTCGATCCGCGACCCGACCCGCATATGAGGGATCCGCGCACCTCTGAGGTTCAAATGGTTTGTTTATAGTTTTGGTCCTTCCATTTTTGACGCGTGTTACAATTAGGCCTTTATTTATTTTAACATTTGTGAATCACACCACACTTTTTACAATTGTTTGATTTTGATCCCTATCGAAACGTTGCGCATAGAGGGGATCGAGATATTTTCTGTTTAGATCCCTGTTTCTTCGCGCGTATTTTAATATGGTCCCTGACATCCTTTCATTATTTATTATTTTTACCCCATTGTGTTTGGTTGTAATTTCAATTTGATCCTTAACCTTTATTTAAATTGTTTTAACATATTTTACATTTTAAACCATTTTATTTTCTATTTTTACATTACTTTATTTACGTATTTTAAACTTTTTTATATAGTACTTATTTTAATATATATATATGTTATTTAGTTTAAATTGTTTTTATATATGTTATTTCAAAATTTGATTATCTTTAAATTGATTTATTTTAAAATTCCTCTTTTATATATTATGTTTAACTCATTATATGTTATTTTAACTTGCTTTGTAAAGGATTTATTTTAAGTTATTTTATATATTATTTTATTTTTAGTTGCTTTATATATTAATTTTAAAATTATTCTATACTATTTGCTCTAAATTGATTTATATTAGCTATTTAAAACTCGTTTTCACGTACTATTTATTTATTTTTTATCACTTATTTAAATTGTTTTATATATTTTTTTAAACCCTATCTTATTATATACTTTGTTTATTTCAAACTTTTTATATATATTATTCATTTTAGATTTTTTATACGAATAATTCATTAATTATAATTTCCCTTCTTTCATATTTCTTAAGTTATTTTAAAAACTTGTACAATTTCATATGTGTTAATTTGTTTGGTGCTTTGATTGACTTTTAATTTATTAGCCTTTGAATGTTAACATAATATATGATGTGAGATTATTGCTCTTATGTGTATTGTAATGCTTATTTGTATTGATTGATTATTTGTGTTCATTAATGTACATTTTGGCTTACAAATTATCACTTCACATTGTACATTGTTATTCCATCGCGCTTTATTCGCTCAAAAAGTTACGTTTAATATGGTTTAAGTTACGAAATCATTTTATTCAAAAGCTTTCAAGATAACACAATACTTGGTATTTGGGATCTCCGAGAGGATTGAGCCCTAACGTATTGGGTTCCAATTTTCCTCGTTAAATCTAAATAATCGAGAATATTCTTTAATCAAAACACATAAATAAAAAAGCTCATTCTCGGGAATTCGATACGTTGTGTCCTAACGCATTGGATATGACATGTTGTTTTCTCGAGATGAGGATTTTTCTAAAAAATAATAAAGGCAATATTCAATGTTTGGAATTTTGAGAAATTGTGCCCTAACGTATTGGGCTTCGATTTCTTCATTTGACTTAAACAATAGAATATCCTTTTAAATTTCATTGCATGAGTTTTTTTAATAGACAAGCTCATTTTCGAATATGTGAAATATCATGCCCTAACCCATTGGGTGTGACATTTTCTCTTTCCGAAATGAGAGGGTCTTAACATGTAATTTGATTTATACAAGTTTTTTAATACAAGGATCGTATTTTAAAATCTTTGCACATTTTCAATATTAAGATACTAATTAATCAACAAGGTACCAATTTTGGGCGTGTTGAGGGTGCTAACCCTTCCTCATGCGTAACCGACTTCCGAACTCGTTTTCTAGATTTTATAAGATCAAAAATTATCGTTTTGGTAAATTTAAATTTTTATTAAAATGATTTAATTATGAGGTGATCCAATCACACCTAAATAAAAAGGATTGGTGGCGACTCTATTTTCGTTTTTTTTTTAATTTAAGTCGATCCCCTATTTTTTTCAAAAAAAATAATGGTTTCGACATATTGTTTACTTAATACAACAAAAATGAGGAAAAAACTTTTATGATTATTTTTTTACATATTTATTTTTATTGAACTCTAATATATATTTGAATCCATACAACTCGGATTTTATATCATTCAATTCGAAAAAAAAATTTTAATTGAGTTTAGTTGATAAAATAGACTTATCAACTTGTTTAATTCAAAAATTTTTAACTCGATTTGATTCAATTTAATTGAATACTCATTTGTCTTCATGTCCCAATCTACATGTACAATTATTGTTTTAAAATATATATATATTTATATTTATTTAACCTTTTTCCCTTTATACAGTCTTTAATCATTCATACAAAATATTTTGTCACAAATATTTATATGCTTTAATCATTTACACATTTGATTCAAAAAGAAAAGAACAATCCAAGACAATGTTCTTTAGATAACCTTTAACATGAGAAGAACCCCTGATATATAAATGGTAAAACTTTAAATAATGATAAACTAGACTGGTAAAATTGAGCAAATTAACACTTTTATTATAGGAGATCAACACTTGTTATCTGCAACGCTTGTAGTATCCTTGGAATGGTTGCCAACACTACTGTACACTTTACCACTACCATCCATTGAAGAGTAATCCTTACAAGAGAGTTGAGACCACGAAGAGGATCCTTCACCTCTTGATTTCGGGCGGAAAATCAAGATATATAGTGCAGAAACCACGACAAAGCTCGATACAACTCCAATAACAGTGAGAAATGTTGTTCTGAGGTTGTACTTTGGCCTTCTTGGTGGTGGAACAAAGATTTTAGGTGAGCTGATAGGTATTGTTTGAGGATTGGGTCCTGCAAGATTGCCTTCATTGCTCAATTTGAAGATTTCAACCCCATTCAAGATAGCATCTGAATATCTAGTCCTCCAAGCGGGTGCAGGGTGAAGGGCAATAGACAGGTTTCTTTTCATTTCGTTACCTGCTCTACCAATCATCACAGCATAATCTCGATAGACTGGCACCCCATTTCCACCGGCCCAAGAAACTACATCCGCTTGGTGTTCAGCCACAATGTTGTCGATGTAAATCTGAAATACTCTGTCACCAAGCTCTGTTATTTCTACCTGGAATTCACAAAAGTGTAACCTGACATAGTAAGTGAACCCGGAATCAACTCGGAATTCCCAAGTGAGTCTATAGTTCTCGTTCACAGTTTTGTTGGTCCCCATAGTCCTGGCAGTTCTATACACAGGGACTGGGGCACTGTAATTTGGTATCACGCTGAAACTGGGACTAATGATAAGATTAACAGGAAGAACACTAGGTCTGCCATTAGTCACGTATTCACCATCCTCAGACCAGCTCCTATACATACCGGTATCTTGTGTAGGTGAAATGGAGCTGCCCCCAATATTCACTCGGTACAAAGATTCTAGAGCCTGGTTCTTCAGGATGCGATACGGGTTCACCTGATTCACAAATTTGAACCCAGTATCATCATCTGAAGGGTAGTAAAGGTTGTTGGGCATGGAAACGATTTCGATTCCATTTATGAAAGCGTAAGAATCTGGCATATTAGGATTCGGATTAAACAGTATATTCAGCTTTTCCTCATCAGCATATATGCAAAATTCACTGTAAAAGACCTCTAGTTTAAGATCGTCAGCTTTGAGGGCAGCGCTGAAATTGCTGAGGACAGTATAGCCTCCAATATGGACATCAAAAAAGGCATTTGAGCGATTGAATGCTCGATAAGAAGCTGGGTGAAAATGAAGGCGAATGAATTTTGGCCCGGGTGTGACCGTGAAGGAGAAGGTGAACTGAGAGGGAGACAAGAGAGCTGTTGTGTAAGGTATGGGGTCTCCTTCTGTTGGAGAAGTTGAGATAACTGATACCTTACTTGACTGACCTAAATAAATGGTGTTATCTGAGATCCAGGACCGGCCCGAAAGATCGGTTGTGTTGGTGGTGGAGCCACAATTGAGGGCTATGTTGTCATGAGGCGTGTAAGGCTTTGGCGAGGCATCAGCAGAGGCGATGGTTAGGGTGTGGAGGAAAGTAAAAAGGAAAAGGGTTAAGACGGAAAGCTTATTCGGTTGAGAAACGTACCTTTTGGTGAGATTGATCATGGTGTACACTTGAGAGAGATAAACTTAGAGAATTGAATTCAAGGTGAAAAAGCTGATAGAGAGATAAAGAAGACAGTCATGACGGCCGAGGAAATTTCATCCCATCTTCTTTTCCTTCCTCTTTCCCTTCCAAAAAAAAAAAAAAAAAAGTCAATGGCCAACCAAAACAATAGTTTACTCAATGTGATTGACATTAATTATTAAATTATAACTTTTAATTCATTTTGTCACTAATTTTAGTTTTTTAAATAAAATTTTACCATTAAAATTTAATGGAGAAACTATTATTTAAATTTTATTTTATTTTAATATTAAACATTAAATTACTTTATAAAATTATTAAAGTTACAATTAACTTTGAAGGAAGACATGAATTTTTTTAAAAAATATAAAAATAAAGTATTATTTTTTATAAATAACATTTTTATTAATATTTAATATTATTTTAATTATTTAAAAAAATATTAAAATGCTTTTTTTTAAATTTAACTTAATTTAAATTAAAATTGAATATTAAAATTCAATAAAAAAAACTAACTTTAATTTTAAAATTCATTCAAATAAAAGTTAAGTGGTAAAATTCAATATAGAGTTAAAAGAAGAGTGGTAAATTTACCATTAATTTAAAAGTAGAATGACAAGTATCAACAAAACTAAAAGATAGTATCAAATTTTAATTTCTATCTAAAGTATAGTGACAAATTTGTACATTAACCCAAGCAATAATAATGCCTTTTGTTAGACATAACATGAAACTATTTATTATATATATTACAATAATTAGACATAAAATAAAGAATAGTTAATAGAAATTTAAGCTTGAAATTAAAAATATTTATTATAACTCTTGTAAAAAAATAAGATATCTTCGAAATAAGTAAAAAAAATTCTTTCCCTTTGCTAAAAATAAGTTATAAAAGTGAGGAAATATTACCAATTAAATTCGTTTGTTACTAACTCATAGTTAAACCTATAATACTCGCTATATAATACAAATTTTGTATTTTCTTTTGTCACTTGTTTATAATAAGGCGAAGCCGATGACTAATTCAAAACGTAGGGGAACCAACGTGGTTTAATATGGTGGCAATGACCAATGAGTCCATTCTTGTGTGGTAGTGGGGAGGCTTGGGGAGAACCAAAGAACTCGTAGGAACATTTGAGTGGTTGGTACAGATAATGGATGGAGACGTAAAATCAAATTCTAATTTGGAGGTTTCAGGACCCAGCCAAATTTAAGACAACTTGTTAGACCCCATGTTTATTGATGTCATTTATGAGGAATGTAAATTGAAGGAAAAGTAAATGATATATGTACTTTATTTGAAATTAATTTATATTTTCATGGACAGTGTACATATTTCAAAATTTAAGTTAATTATAATGTGAAAGCATTTAATGTATATTATTATAATTTTAAAATAAAATCATATTTATTATTTTAATATAAAAATAGAATCAACTATCTGTAATTTTGATATAAAAATAAAAGAGGGTTTTTCTTATAATTGATAACATTATGTAATAATGTAATATAAAGTTAGTTGCGAAATTATCTACTAAAATAATTAAATATTACACTCTATAGAAATTTTAAAAATTATGAACAATATTATTCGTTTATAGATGGGAAAATAAATCGGACAAATCTGTATATATATATTTTTAGAAAAGAAAATGTTTATTTTATAATAGTTTAATGCATTTAAATCTTTTTTAAAAATAGTTTAATGCATTTAAGGTCTAAAGTTGTTTAAATTAAAATTAATTAAATATGCAATGATATTTTTATTTTTAAATAATTATATTCTAAAATATTAAGATTTAATAAAAATTTAAATATTTATATTTAATACATTTTTAATATATCTAAATTTCATCATTTATTTTAATAGAATCTTAATTCAAATATTATAACATTTTGTATTGGTTTTAAAATAACTCTAAAAAATAAATGAAATTAATTTAATAAGATTAAATTATGGGATATGTGAAATACAGAGGACTAATAGTGTAAATTAAAAAGGCAAATGAATCTATTACATAAATTGATTTGGGCAAAGGGACCTGTTATGAAAATATAACATCACCAAATAATATAAATGTTATATTTATTTTTTCTCAAGAAAATTCCATTTTAAAAAAAAAATGTCTTTGCTTAATAAAATAACTACACATCATCAACCCAAAAATTTAAAACGTTTTATAAATATTTTGTAACACCCTTTACCAACCTTATCGTCAAGTTCAAGTTATAGGATACTACAATTGTTGTCGGAGCAACTATAGATAATTTTTACAATATTCAATCATTCACACATACAATTAGGTATATATCACATTCATAACAGGTTACTTAATCATTTCTGGACCCCACACAAGCTTATGAAAGCTCTTTTGTTAACTCAATAAGTCACGTCATGACATCGCCAACTCATTAAATCACATCGTGGCTTCATGCATATTGACATCGCGACGTCACTCATTGTTGACCCATGTAGCGGTGTCGGAAGTTTGTGGTCACAACACTGTCCCTATTTTTGGCATAAATCCTATTTGATACCAGCTCAACCATTTTCAAATAAACCTAAATGCTGTATACATCTTTTAACAATAAAAAAACATCATCATTCCATACCATCCCATGCCAGTATGATCACATAAACATTTCAACCAAGAATTTAACATGTCAAATACAACATGATCATCATTTGAGTTCAAATAAACTCAAGGACTTATATGACTTAATTTTGATTCAATCAAGATATAACTGAACCATATTTCATGTTTTACATCTAAATGTACCAATTCTATTTAATCATCAACTCATTATACCTAAACAACCTTACGTTTCAACCCTTAACCTAACAATTTATGCGAGTTCATGATCACTATACTATCTTTAATGGCATCAAACATAACTAAACATGCATCAATTAAGTCATTCATCAAACGTATCATCCGTAACCAAACATAAGCACCTTTTTCACAAACAATCCACTAAAAATGACCACTTACATAATAAAATACTCTTATATACATGTCATAAGGATTGGACTCAAAATGAACATAATTCTATTGTCTTTGATAGTGTGTGTGCTTTCCGTTGACCCAGCTCGGCAAATTCCACAAGGTTGCAATCTATAAGGGAAAGATACAACTAGAATAAGCATTTAGAATGCTTAATAAGTTCAAATGGGAACACTATGCTTACCTTGTTATTATTTAGGCTTAATAGCAAACCTTAGTTTGCATAATGTTGGTTAGAAAATGGCATTCAAAACAATAACAAGGTGAGTATATGTTTATATACATGATCATTATATAATACAAGTAACTTAAGAATACAAAGTCATATTAGATATCAATAACCTATCACAAAAGCACATTCAATAAAAAAATTGTAAGGTTGTACCAAATGCTCATGATTCATATCAAACATATTTCTATAATTAAAGCATAAAGACGAATCATTTACAATTATGTCCTTTTTAATGACATTTCAAATTGGTATCCAATTTCATTTCATTACATTTCAAGTTTCCAATTTCATTCATAGCATTTTTGCACGATAGAACCCTAGTAAAATAGAATCAGATACACGAGTGAACTACACCACACCAAGTTGCTCGTCCTAGCATATTTAATTCTATATATCATGTAACGCTCATTTTCTAGCGAGTACAAGGTTTGGCTTATAGTCCTAAACTAATATGATTGGTGGAGTAGTATTCACCCGAATACATCTATTGGCGTATAGAGTGGGCGTATACAATTATGTGTTTAAGTTAACGAAGGTTCTATGTCAGATTTCTATGTTAGTTGGATTAGGATAATGGCAAAGTAAAACGATATGGAGGGTAAGAGTTCATGTCAAAAGTAGAGTGCGTCCTTTTATTGTAATACTGTGCAAGTTACGTTGTAAGGTAAGCTGGTTAGGAACCAAATGAATGTGAACCAAGATAATTAAAAGATAAAGGGATACTCAAGTAGGCTTCTTGGAAGTTGTAGACCTTTGGATAAGACAATTCAGTAACGGTGTGACATTAGTCAAGTCCCAATAAAGATTCATATTACATTAATGGATAATCAGGTTAAAGAAAGAGGGAGTTTTCTTCTTTCTTTTTCAAGAAGCACTGCTATGAAAATCTTAAGAAAAACTAAAGTGTTACCTTTTCTCTAAGTTTGAGTTGCAAATCAGGATCTTTGTTAGTGACTACTCCATGTCAAGATATTGTGACTCCTTATGTTAAAGTTATGAAAGATTAAGTTGAAGTTATGAAAGATTAAGTTGGAATAAGTGCATGAATAGTAAGATGAAGAACTAAGGCTTTATATAAAGGTTATCTGAGTTTGAGATGATGTTAAATGTTACAAATGAGTTTTAATGGTGTTCTTCTGTTTTATAAGCAATGGTTGCTGCAGTTCCTTGTTGGATCTGAAGTTCAAGCTGCTATATGTGGTTGTTAGGTGAGTCTCTAAGCCGGCTTGTAACAGCCCATTTTTTAATAGTTCTGGAAATAGTAGTTTTGGGGCCACAAATCTGACAAGTAAGTTTATAAATGTTATTATTTAATATTTATGAGATAAATAAGTATTAAAATAAATTTTGAATTGACAATTTATGCTATTTGAACAAATAATTAAGATCAAGTGGTATGACCGTAAAGTCAAATAGTTTTAAAAAATGAGGTATCGGGACCTCGTTTCTAAAAATCGTGCCTGTAAATATTTTGTTAAATATAAATTTTAATGTTCAAATAGTTAATTAAATAAACAAGACTAAATCGTAAAAGATGTAAAATCTAGTTACTATTTAATTACAATGATTAAATGGTTTAATCATTAAAAAATGACATATAATTGGACCATATTAATTGTAAATGGACGGTTAAAGGTCCTTTAATTTGTTAGAATATAAGATTCTAATAAGGTTAAAGTTATAAATTAATAAAGATAAATTAAAGATAATAAATAAAACATAATATCATCTTCCAAAAAGGGGTCACCATTGAAAATTGAAAAAAAAATCACAATTGAAGAAGCTTCTAGGGTTCGGCAAAGTCCCCTTTGCATGTAAGTTCAATTTGTGTTTATTTCTTGTTTTTTTTATGTTTTTGATATCGTTGCAACTAGGTCCAGTTAACCCATAGCTTCGTTTTTGAATCTGTCAAAGATTTTAGATGTTGCCATTGATGAATCCTTGTTATTTTAGAAGTTAAATGATGAAATAGAAGTTTTAGTTGTTGATTAGAATTAATTTATTAAGTGATTTTTGTTAGTTTTTAGTTAAAGGATTAAATTAATTAAATATTAGAATTGATTGGGAATATTTGAGAATTTAGAATTAATGTGGGCTGTATGTGAAAGGGTAAAAATTATGTTGGCTTGATAAGTTACAAAATTTTGTTAAATGTGGAGTTTTGGATTTAGGGACTAAATTGCATAAAAGTTAAAATATTAGGGGTAATTTTGTAAATTTCCCAATAACGAGAGTTATAAGTTAAATTAATTATTTTAAGTTATGGAATGGTTTAATTGAGTGAAATATTATTATTTAGATCACAAATCAAACTGAATGGATCAAAATTGAGGAAAAGTTGTGGTTGGATTAGTTGTCAACTTTGTTGTTACAACTGTATTTGTCAAGGTAAGTTCGTATATGGATAGAAATTATTATTTTTCATTTTGGATGAATGTAAATAATTAATTATGATATGGCTAAATTAATTGTTAAAGATGTGATAAATTATTATTACGGATCAATTAGAGGAATTAATCAATAGGATATGTGAACTATTGCTAATGTATTTGGTGATTATGAATTATAGATTGTTTATTTAAATATTACTTGGATTAAGGTAATTTCATAATGTTTGATGTGTATATTGTAAGTTTCTTGAAAATAAGTTATTGTTGCTGGTAAATTGTATAAATACATGTGAAATTTTATATGTTATTATAGTAATTTAAATATTTAAATTAAATCCATATGAAACTGATTAATGGATGATGAAAATCATTGTGATGACATATTGAAAATATGAATATATATTGATGTCATATTATGTGTACGGAAAAGATGAAGTGCCCTTGATTGATAAAAATGTGTAAAGGTAATGGATTATATAAAATGTCTAGTTGAACATAATAATCACTAGGATACAATTGGCATGCCAATAGGGTTAGTATGCGCACTTGTACGAGATTTGCACTTCGGTGCCTCTATTTGCACTTCGGTGCTCCTGTATACACTTCAGTGTCCCTGTTGGCCTACGGTGCCCCTGTTCGCCTACGGTGCCCCTTTCTGCACTACAGTGCTCCTATTATGCATCTATGATGCCTCTGGTGTGGTGTAGTTACCTGAGTATCCGAGTTAAGTTACTAGTTCATCGGGCTAAATGTTAAGGGAATTTATAAAATTATTTATGTGCTTAAACGCTAATGTATAGTCAAGATATTAGTAAATGTTAAATGTTAATGAGCTACTTGATCATATGTAAGTATAATGATATTGATGACTATACGACTAAAAATATATATTTATACATATATATGAATGAGTTTGGCTTGAATTAGTATAGTATAGGAATCATACGATAAACCATTTTCAGTACTAATCCTATAAGTCCTTTGTAAAAGATTAGCATGTATGATAAATCTATTTATTTAGTTTTCACAATGTTTAGTGGAAGTAAGTGATTCTGAGATGATATGTTCATATCAAAGTTTAAAAGAAAGATGAATTACAGAATGATTATATGATACTTGTGTAAGTGTTATGGTAAGAACAAATGTTTAAGTGAAATGGTTATATAAAATGCTTACAAGGAAAATACATGTATGTATATGAAAGACTACACCAATTATCCATGAAAGGTGTAGTGAATAGAAAACAAAAGTTAGCTTAAGGTATAATGAAAATTATGCTTAGTTGTTTATTCTAATATGTTTAGTAGTTAATTTGTCTTTATACGAACTTATTAAGCATTATTGCTTACGGTAATTATTTTCTTTTCTTGTAGATCATCGGAAGGCTCGATCAGCTAAAATCTCATCGGAGCATCATCACACTATTCATTCGTAGTTTTTGATTACTTTGGCTATGGTTATAAGTGGCATGTGTAGGGTTGAATGTTTATTTGGTATGTTGTTGTTTGTGCCAAGCCTTGGTGTGCCTTACTGCTTTTGCTAATGATTGTACATGGTTCTTTTGAATTTAGGAAGGAAATAAATGAACTTATGATGTTAAATTGATTTTAGGATTAGTATTTGAAATGTGGTGCCTATGAATGGTACATTCGTTAGAAGCTTTAGGTTGATTGTTTAACATGTTTAAGAGTTTATTAAGAGTGTTTTGATCATAGGAATGTATGTGTTATCAGTATACTTTGTTGCGTAAGATTTGATATTGAATTGACTTGAATTAGGGGTTAAATTGTGAGTATACGGCCTGGGACACGGGCTGTCACACGGTCGTGTGAGGCACACAGGATGTTACATGGTCATGTAAGGCACACGACTGTGTGTCATCTAAGGATTTCTTAGAGTTTAAGTTAGTGAGTTGCACGACCTAGCACATGACCTGGCACACAAGCATGTGACATGGCCGTGTGGCCCTACTCAATGAGTTACACGGGTAAGGACACAGGTTGAGACACGGCCATGTGTCCCTTATTTGAATGTTACACGGCTTAGGGCTTTGTCATACGGTCGAGTGACCCCTATTTTCTAATTTTGTAACTCTTTCTTGGACTTTCCGTTTTATTTCAAATTAGTCCCAATTTACTTCTAATCTTTTTCTAGGGCCTCGAAGGCTCGATTTAGGGACAGAAAGTATATGAATGAATGGTTTATAATATGTTTAGTTATTTAAATGTTATGATGTTGTATGATTTTTGGTTAATCGGTAATACTCTGTAACCCTAATCTGATGATACAGACAGGTTAGGGGTGTTAGACGGCTCTTGCATGAATAATGTTCATATAAGATATCTCTGTGGAAATTGATCAAACTATGAAACCTAAGTGAGAAAGGTATAGTAATACGAACCACCTCTATGTTGAGTCGAGTCGTATTTGTGTTGCCCGATCGTCTACGATGAAGTAACGGACAAATGAATAGCTAATAAATAAAATTGATATAACAGGCTCAATATTGTTTTATATCAACAAAGGTTCAGGAAAAATGGCTAAATTGGATGTGTTTGATTATGATAAAATAAAAGAGAGAATCGGCTCAAGAAACAAGTAAGAACCAACACTAGTAAGTGTAGACCAATCAAGAACGGGTTGATGCCACTAGCTTTGTAGATAAGCCAACAAGTCTTTGAACAAAATTGGAGAAAAGTTATTATTACCAAATGAATAGAGTTTCATTCAAAAATTATCAAAAATTCCATACAAAATCTGAGTACACCTATTTATAGTGTTATAATAGGGTAGCCAAACAGTCACAACCATTCACTTAATGTGCTAATTAAAAGCTGATTTAAATTTCAACACTCTTGGTATTCTTAAAACAAATAACTCCTTCATTGAATTCTCTTCATTTCAGCTGAATGAATGACTTTAATTGCTTGAAAAATGGCTCTTGAGTTAGCCCTTGGCCAGCCGAATAGACACCAACTTATTAACCAGCTCCCTAATGATATTTTGAATGCTAGATTAATTCTCTTGAAAGAACAAAAACTGCTGGAAGAAGAAAGGTTGCTGCCGAATTTTAAAGGGCATAAAAGTTCTCTTAAAAACTTCTTAAATGATGTTTAAGCCTCCTTTATAACAGCCCCTTTACTTTGTAATTGAAAATGACTTGAACAACCACTTTATTCAATTTATAACAGCCTTGAGTTGTAACGGTTATGACCTAAAAAGACACCTGCAATAAACACATTAAAATGAGCTTATTAAACACATGTAAACACTTATTAAACATAACACACATTATTACTTAACTTGAGTAAATGAACTAAAACATATGCATCAATTATTCCAGCAACTAGTTAATTAAAGAAGCATAATTAAATGAACTTAACTCATGCATCAATAAATAATCCTAGTAACTAGATTAATTAAGAACAACACTTATTAATTAAACTAAGATGAGTTGAATAAATGTCCAGCAACTCATATATTAAATAAGATGCTTAAATGCATGGATTGAAATGCAAACTAAATGAGTTACTTAATGCTAGACTTAATTTAATGATGCAGACTTAAACTAACATGGGAATTACATCATGCATGACTTTATTAAATGCAAAACACATAAAGTGCAAGTCTAAAAATTAAAAATATGCAAACTTATTAATTTAAATAAAACTATATTAAATTAAAAAGCCCTTAAAAACATTGGCCCAATAATCAATCAGGCCTATGAGATGTTTCATCTTGCACTTGGGCCCTTCAAGTTTAGGCCAATTCTGATGTTGGCGAGTTGTGTCAAAACATGATGCGACTGGGTTTGCATCATATAGCCTGATGGCTATGTTATTGTATGAATATTTGTTGGGGTTCTCTGTGTGTCCTAGAACGATGATGGCAAACCACAAATAACGTGAGTTTAGGAAAATCTATATCGTAAACACTTCAGGAAAGAAAAGCCTTTATAGAAAAACATGAAAGAAAAGCCTTTGTGGTAAAATATGAAAGAAAATCCTTTGTGGCGAATAATGAAGAGATAGCCTCTGTGGTGAATCCTGCAATGATAGCCTTTGTGGCGATAATTTAGGAAGTAAGCCCTTGTGGCACACTCTAAAGAAACAACTTATATGATGTATTCTGAAAATAGTGACATTGTGGCATATCATAGTAATGCTTTGAATGGCGTACCCTAAAGGAATGATTCTTGTAGTGGATTCTGTATTAAATTCTTTTGGCACGATTAGTCTGGTTCGCAAGTGTGACCCGAAAGATTACTAAGGCAGAGTGTCTCTATGGGTTCTGGTAAAGTATTATGCAATACCATGATTCAATTGCGAATAATAAATTGAAAAGATATATAGAGGTGATGGGTTAACATAAGAAAAGTGTTTTCTGAGTTCGAATTCCAAATTTGATATTTGAAGGAGGTATTTGCTATTTGTGTACATGATCATTCACAAATTATGATAAAATGATACCTCAGAGTTATGTACGCGAGGGTAACAGTGTTTAGGTTGTATGGACCTTTGGAAAAGAAATGGATAAAGATTTATGAAAGATCAACTTTAAGAATGTAAGTGATGTATCGAAGATGTTGATGGGTAAGTAATGATTTCAAAGTAAGGCATATTAATCTATAGTGAAAGAAGAATGAAATTTGAGTAAAGCATTAGCCAGAGACAAGTTATAGGTCAAGAACAATAAAATCGACATAACATGTAACGCCCTAAAGTTTGTATATTTCTTTTCATGTATTTATGACACAACTGTGTATTTGCTTCAGTGGTTAAGTGTTCTGGGTGTGTGAGAGGTCCCAAGTTCAAGCCTTGTCTTGGGAAAATTTTTGTATTTTTCTAAACAAAGCCCTATCACCAGTTAGTAGGCTTATAATTAAATGTTGGTAAAATATATCAGAATGAGCTTGCTGGTCTAGTGGTTAAGTGGAGAGCAAAGGAACAAGAGGTGTGGTTAAGTGGAGAGCAAAGGAGTTTAAGGTGTGGTAAAATGTTGAGTGTTTGAGGTGTGTGGGGATGTGATAGCCCGAAATAGGGCCTAATCGGAATAGTGGTTTTGTAACCACAAATCCGAAGTGAAATAGTTTAATTTTATAATTTTTTATTAGTTACTGATTGATTGAAATATTGTGTGAAAATATGGATAGGAAATTTTAATGCTTTAGTGCTTAATTGAATTTTTAGGACTAAATTGAGAAAAATGCAAAGTGTGTCTAATTAGTGATTAAATGACTTAATTGAATTATTGCATGAAATTGGAAGTGTTTATGTGGCAATTAGACCATAAATTAGTGTTATGGACACAAAAGGGTATTTCTAGAAAAATATCTAAGTAATGGGTCAAGGGCATTTTTGCCCAAATTGGGTAAAAGACAAAATAAAGAGAAAAAAAAGTGTCCATCTTCTTCAAAAACCAGAAGCTTGCTGCCGAAAGTTTCATGTTACCATAGTTAAGGGTTTTGATTTTCCTAAGCTCAATTGTAAGTGATTTCTTGCCCCGTTTTTAATTATTTTCGTATTTTTATGCTTATTGAAGCTTGAATTTCATGTTTCTACCATTTAATTTAAATGAAATTAAATTTTAAAAAATTGACCCATTCATGATATAATTGTAAATTGATTAGTGATGTTAGATAATGAATGTTTGAAGTGTTAATTACAAGTTTTACTAGATGAATTTCAATGAAAATGTTGAAAAAGGGCTAAATTGTGAAAGATGGTAAAGTGTGCATAAAGTTGTGATTTTGTGAAATTGAGGGCTGTTATGAGCATGAAATATGATTTAGTGAAGTTTGAAATTTAAGAAATTTAGTGAATTTGATTTTTACAAGCTTAGGGACAAAAGTGGAATTTTTGAAAAGTTATGGGGAAAAATGTAAATGTGTCAAAATGTTGTGTATGAATTGTATTTGAATGGAATATTGATAAAATGTATTAAATTGTGTTAATATAGATCAAGAAAGAAGAAATAGTGCAAGTGATCGGGGAAAAGAGAAAGTTATCGACTAAATTACAAAAATAGTCGTTTTGCATCCGAGGTAAGTTATATGTAAATAATAGTTATATTTGTATAAATTGTGAATTATATTTGATATGTGAATTAATATTGAATGTGGAAGGAAAGTTGTTCATGAATTATTCAAATGATAAAGTGTTGAAAATAAAGTGTTAAGTGTAAATTCCCGGTTGAACTTAGGAATAGAATTGGATACAAGTGACATGTCACTAGAGACCAGTGTTACAGTGTTACAGTGTTACAGTGAGTCCCGGGTGCTGGGTGATCTAGCATGTGTTGCAGACACCTGACAGCTTGTGTGAGCAGGCCCGTGGACATTTCCAATGCTATTGATCAGTGGTAGCTTCGGCTACATTTCAGTGGTAGCTACGGCTAAATATCAGTGGTAGCTTCGGCTACATATCAATGTGGCACTTATGTGCTAAATCTCTATGTATCCCTGTATATTCCAAGTGTTCAACGGGATTAATAATGAATTAAAGTGAATATGAAATGTTAAGTGTGAAAATGTATATGCAAGTGAATTGATAAGATTGTGTATGTGTAAGTGATTGAAATTGCTAAGAAATGTTTTGATTAGTTATATGTTAAAAGTGTTAATTATTAAATGAGTAATTATTGTTTACATGTAACTTACTAAGCTATTTATAGCTTACACATCTCTTTCTTTCCTTTGTTTTATAGTAATTTGAACTTGATTGAATAGTGGACCGTCGGAGCTCGTATCAAACTATCATAGCCATCTCGGTATTATGTGCTTTTCAAAATGTTTAAACTATGGCATGTATAGAGTCTTAATCATTTTGAGCATGTCCAAATGATATGGCTAATGTTAGCTATTGAAGTAGTTATTAAAGAATATGTTTTGGTGTTATGTATGTTTAAATGGTAACTAATTCAAAGAAGCAGTTTCTTTGACAGCAGCAGTGACGTGAATGTGAAAAATCACCATAAATAGTAGAAATGGAATTAGAGGGTGAATGATATATAGAATTAAAGCTTATCAAGTCTATTTTTACATGAAAGAAACGGTGTAGGCAAAGGAATTTTATATTTTGAGATATTTAAATTTTACTGAGACAGGATCAGAATGGTTTTTGAAGTCCCCTGTTCTAACTTTAGAAAATCATTATAAATTGTACAGAAATAATTATAGGTCATAATTTATATTTATAGATTCCTTAGTGAGTCTATTTTCAAAATAAATTAATGGTAACCTTATATGAATTCTGTACAATTAGATAATTGATTTTTAGTGCCAAGAGGTCAGATCTGTCAAGCTGTGAAACAGGGGATACTTTAATGAATAAACTGTACTAATTGGCTAAGTCAAAAATTCTAAAAATTTTATGGCAAGTAGGAATATGAGCCTAGTTTCAGGGAAAATTTACAGATTTAAATTTTGAGTTTCGTAACTCAAGTTATAATTAAATTAGTAATAGTCGCGCAGGTGGACAGTTTTGTTGTGAACAGTGAATTTAATTTTAAAAGCAAATTTTTATGCTCCGAATCAGTAAGTTAAATTGGATGACATCTCGTACTCGATTCCAGCGACGGTCTCGGGTAAGGGGTGTTACATTTAGTGGTATCAGAGCTACGGTTTAGTCGATTCTCGGACTAACGTAGCGAGTGTAATAGACTATCTATACATGCCATAATTGAATAATGATAGTGTGACGACTCCTGACATCTTAAAATATTTTTTTTATAGTAATGGATTCTAACCGAGATACAGCTGATGATGCTCAAAGTAATGTGCCTGTTGAAAGTCGATTCGAGACTCAGGGTCAAGGAGATGAGGCTCGAGAAGCTTTTCTCCAAATGATGAACAATTGGTACTCTGAGTTTGTTAGAACTAATCCTAATGCTCAACCTCCTCCGCCCCCTCCTATTCCTCAAGCTGTTCCCATAGCTCCTCAACAAACTGAAGTGTTAAGATTGTCAAAGCCTCCAGTGGACAAAATTCGAAAGTATGGAGCCGAAGAGTTCCGAGCTAATGTAAATGATGATCCTGAAAGAGCAGAGTTCTGGCTTGATAATACTATCAGAGTGTTGGATGAATTATCTTGTACTCCAGAAGAAAGTCTCAAATGTGCTATCTCATTGCTGAGGGATTCGGCTTATAATTGGTGGAAAACTTTAGTGTCAGTGGTGCCTAAAGAGAAAGTTACATGGGACTTCTTTCAAGAAGAATTTCAGAAAAAGTATGTGAGTCAGCGTTTCATTGATCAAAAGAGAAAAGAGTTTCTTGAATTGAAACAAGGGTGCATGACGGTAGCCGAATATGAGCGAGAATTTGTCAAATTAAGCAAGTATGCCCAAGAGTGTGTATCTAATGAAGCTACATTGTGTAAAAGGCTTGAAGATGGATTAAACGAGGATATCCGATTGCTAGTGGGAATTCTTGAAATTAAAGAGTTAGTGGTACTAGTTGAAAGAGCTATCAAGGCTGAAGAATTGAGCAAAGAGAAAAGAAAGGTGGAAAGTGAAGCAAGAGATGCAAGAAAAAGATCAATGGGCAAGCCATTTCAGTTTCAAGCGAAGAAGTTTAAAGAAATGAATACTCGATCGAATGTTTCTAGTGTGAATTTTCAAAGAGATCGAGGAAGACAATATTCAGGTTCTAAAGCTCAGGCAACTTCTACGGCAAGTACAGGTAGTGTTAAACCTACTAGACCGGAATGTCAACATTGTGGAAAACGACATTTGGGGGAATGTTATTTAATCAGCCGAGCTTGTTTTAAATGTGGATCTCAAGATCATTTTGTGAAAGATTGTCCGGAAAGAGAAGAGATAGAAAAGTTTCAGAATGTGAGATCGAGCAGTGTGACTACTAGAGGAAGACCACAGAGAAATGTGGGGATTGGAACTAGTGGTAGAGGCGTAACAAAAGACACGACTGTAAGATCTGAAGTGGGAGCTCCAGCAAGAGCTTATGCCATCCGAGCTAGAGAGGAAACATCTTCTCCTGATGTGATCACTGGTATATTTTCTCTTTACGACACTAATGTTCTTGCATTGATTGATCCTGGTTCTACTCACTCATATGTATGCATGAATTTAGTGTCTGATAAGAATTTGGGTGTTGAATTGACTGAGTATGTGGTTAAAGTGTCGAATCCTTTAGGCAAGCATGTGATAGTTGATAAAATATGCAAAAATTGTCCTTTGATTATACAAGGTCAGTGTTTCCCTGCCAACTTAATGTTGTTGCCATTTGGTGAATTTGATGTTATTTTGGGAATGGATTGGTTGACATTACATAAGGCCAAGATAGATTGCAGTCAGAAAATTCTTGAGTTGAAGTGTGGTAGTGGTACAGTTCTTCGGGTTGAAACGGATAAGTCAAATGTGATGCCAATTGTGATTTCTGCCATGTCTGCTCAGAAATGTTTGAAAAATGGTTGTGAAGCATATCTTGCTTATGTGTTGAACACAAAAGTGTCTGAAATAAAGATCGAATCAGTGCCAGTGGTATGTGAATATGTAGATGTGTTCCCAGAAGAGTTGCCAGGTTTGCCTCCGATTAGAGAAGTAGAGTTTGGTATTGAAGTAATGCCAGGTACTGCTCCAATATCGATTGCTCCCTACAGAATGGCACCAACTGAATTAAAAGAATTAAAAGTGCAATTACAAGAGCTGACAGATAAAGGATTTGTTAGACCAAGTTACTCTCCGTGGGGTGCTCCCGTGCTATTTGTGAAGAAAAAGGATGGGACATTGAGATTGTGTATTGATTATCGTCAACTTAACAAAGTGACAGTGAAGAATAAGTATCCATTGCCCCGAATAGATGACTTGTTTGATCAGTTAAAGGATGCCACAGTGTTTTCCAAAATTGATTTGAGATCCGGATATTACCAATTGAGGGTTAAAGAGTCAGATGTGCCAAAGACTGCTTTCAGAACCCGGTATGGCCACTATGAATTTCTTGTAATGCCTTTTGGTCTGACAAATGCTCCAGCTATTTTTATGGATTTGATGAATCGGATTTTTCGACCCTATTTGGATAAATTTGTTGTGGTGTTTATAGATGATATTCTTATTTATTCCTGAAGTGAAGCCGAGCATGCTGAACATTTAAGAATTATGCTACAAACACTGCGAGAAAAGAAATTGTTTGCTAAATTTAGCAAAAGTGAATTTTGGCTTAGTGAAGTTGGATTTTTGGGGCATATTGTCTCGGGAGATGGCATTCGAGTGGATCCGAATAAGATATCGGCAATAGTTGAGTGGAAGCCTCCAAGAAATGTATCTAAAGTTAGGAGTTTCCTGGGCTTAGCCGGATATTATCGTCGATTTGTAGAAGGTTTTTCGATGATAGCTTCACCGATGACAAAATTGTTGCAAAAAGATGTTAAGTTCGAATGGACCGAGGAGTGTCAACAAAGTTTTGAGAAATTAAAGAAGTGTTTAACTGAGGCACCAATGTTAGTGCAACCTGAGTCAGGAAAGGAATTTGTTGTTTATAGTGACGCGTCATTAAATGGGCTTGGATGTGTATTGATGCAAGAAGGAAAAGTGATAGCGTATGCTTCTCGACAATTGAAACCGCATGAACGAAATTATCCTACCCATGATTTAGAGTTGGCTGCTATTGTCTTTGCTTTGAAGATTTGGCGTCATTATTTATATGGTGAGAAATGTCGTGTTTTTACAGATCATAAAAGTTTGAAATATGTTATGACACAAAAAGATCTGAATTTGCGGCAAAGAAGATGGTTGGAATTGTTGAAAGATTATGAACTTGTGATAGATTATCATCCGGGAAAAGCTAATATAGTTGCTGATGCTTTGAGCAGAAAGTCTCTATTTGCTTTGAGAGCTTTGAATACGAGATTAACATTGACTGAAGATGGATCATTGTTTGCAGAGTTAAAAGCTAGACCATTGTTTCTTCAAGAAATTTGTGAGGCTCAGAAAGTGGATAATGAATTGCAAAGAAGAAAGACTCAGTGTGCAGTGGACAATAATTCTGATTTTCAGATTGATTCAGATGGATGTTTAATGTTTCATGATAGAATATGTGTTCCGAAAAATGTTGATTTAATTCAGAAAATTTTGCAAGAAGCACATGATAGTCATTTGGCAGTTCACCCCGGTAGTGTAAAAATGTACAATGATTTGAAGAAATTATATTGGTGGTCGGGTATGAAACGGGATATCTCCGAGTATGTGACAAAGTGTTTAGTGTGCCAACAAGTAAAAGCTGAACACCAAGTACCTTCAGGATTACTTCAACCTATTATGGTGCCCGAGTGGAAATGGGATAGAATTACTAGGGATTTTGTTTCTGGATTGCCATTGTCACAAAAAAAGAAAGACTCAATTTGGGTTATAGTTGATCGATTGACTAAGTCGGCTCATTTCATTCCTGTGCGAATGAGTTTTTCACTTGACAAGTTAGCTGAATTGTATATTGCTGAGATAGTCCGATTACATGGTGTACCTATGTCTATTATATCTGATAGAGATCCACGATTTACTTCAAGGTTTTGGAAGAAATTACAAGAGGCATTGGGTACTAAATTGAATTTTAGTACAGCATTCCATCCCCAAACCGATGGACAGTCTGAAAGAGTAATTCAAATACTCGAAGACATGTTGAGATGTTGTGTATTGGAATTTGAAGGTAATTGGGAAAGATATTTACCTTTGGTGGAATTTGCTTATAATAATAGTTATCAGTCAAGCATAAAAATGGCACCTTATGAAGCGTTGTATGGACGAAAGTGTCGGACTCCATTATATTGGACTGAACTTAATGAAAATCAGTTACATGGAGTCGATTTGGTAAAGAAACCGAAGAAAAAGTGAAGATAATCCGTGATTGTTTGAAAGCTGCATCGGATCGACAGAAGTCGTATGCGGACTTGAAAAGAAAAGAGATTGAGTTTCAAGTGGGAGATAAAGTATTTTTGAAAGTGTCTCCATGGAAGAAAATTTTGAGATTTGGCCGTAAAGGCAAATTAAGTCCAAGATTTATTGGTCCGTATGAAGTGATAGAAAGAATTGGTCCAGTGGCTTATCGATTGTCTTTACCACCGGAATTGGAAAGAATTCATAATGTGTTTCATGTTTCTATGTTGAGGCGATATCGATCGGACCCATCACATGTGATTTCACCAACTGAAGTGGAAATTCGATCGGATATGACATACGAAGAAGAACCGATTCGAATCTTGGCACGAGAAGTGAAACAGTTGAGAAACAAAGAAATTGCTTTAGTGAAAGTGTTATGGCAACGACATGGGGTGGAAGAGGCAACATGGGAAACTGAGGAGGCTATGAGGAAACAGTATCCCAACTTATTCACTGGTAAGATTTTCGGGGACGAAAATCCCTAAGGGGGGAGAATTGTGATAGCCCGAAATAGGGCCTAATCGGAATAGTGGTTTCGTAACCACAAATCTGAAGTGAAATAGTTTAATTTTATAATTTTTTATTAGTTACTGATTGATTGAAATATTGTGTGAAAATATGGATAGGAAATTTTAATGCTTTAGTGCTTAATTGAATTTTTAGGACTAAATTGAGAAAAATGCAAAGTGTGTCTAATTAGTGATTAAATGACTTAATTGAATTATTGCATGAAATTGGAAGTGTTTATGTGGCAATTAGACCATAAATTAGTGTTATGGACACAAAAGGGTATTTCTAGAAAAATATCTAAGTAATGGGTCAAGGGCATTTTTGTCCAAATTGGGTAAAAGACAAAATAAAGAGAAAAAAAAGTGTCCATCTTCTTCAAAAATCAGAAGCTTGCTGCCGAAAGTTTCATGTTACCATAGTTAAGGGTTTTGATTTTCCTAAGCTCAATTGTAAGTGATTTCTTGCCCCGTTTTTAATTATTTTCGCATTTTTATGCTTATTGAAGCTTGAATTTCATGTTTCTACCATTTAATTTAAATGAAATTAAATTTTAAAAAAATTGACCCATTCATGATATAATTGTAAATTGATTAGTGATGTTAGATAATGAATGTTTGAAGTGTTAATTACAAGTTTTACTAGATGAATTTCAATGAAAATGTTGAAAAAGGGCTAAATTGTGAAAGATGGTAAAGTGTGCATAAAGTTGTGATTTTGTGAAATTGAGGGCTGTTATGAGCATGAAATATGATTTAGTGAAGTTTGAAATTTAAGAAATTTAGTGAATTTGATTTTTACAAGCTTAGGGACAAAAGTGGAATTTTTGAAAAGTTATGGGGAAAAATGTAAATGTGTCAAAATGTTGTGTATGAATTGTATTTGAATGGAGTATTGATAAAATGTATTAAATTGTGTTAATATAGATCAAGAAAGAAGAAATAGTGCAAGTGATCGGGGAAAAGAGAAAGTTATCGACTAAATTACAAAAATAGTCGTTTTGCATCCGAGGTAAGTTATATGTAAATAATAGTTATATTTGTATAAATTGTGAATTATATTTGATATGTGAATTAATATTGAATGTGGAAGGAAAGTTGTTCATGAATTATTCAAATGATAAAGTGTTGAAAATAAAGTGTTAAGTGTAAATTCCCGGTTGAACTTAGGAATAGAATTGGATACAAGTGACATGTCACTAGAGACCAGTGTTACAGTGTTACAGTGTTACAGTGAGTCCCGGGTGCTGGGTGATCTAGCATGTGTTGCAGACACCTGACAGCTTGTGTGAGCAGGCCCGTGGACATTTCCAATGCTATTGATCAGTGGTAGCTTAGGCTACATTTCAGTGGTAGCTACGGCTAAATATCAGTGGTAGCTTCGGCTACATATCAATGTGGCACTTATGTGCTAAATCTCTACGTATCCCTGTATATTCCAAGTGTTCAACGGGATTAATAATGAATTAAAGTGAATATGAAATGTTAAGTGTGAAAATGTATATGCAAGTGAATTGATAAGATTGTGTATGTGTAAGTGATTGAAATTGCTAAGAAATGTTTTGATTAGTTATATGTTAAAAGTGTTAATTATTAAATGAGTAATTATTGTTTACATGTAACTTACTAAGCTATTTATAGCTTACACATCTCTTTCTTTCCTTTGTTTTATAGTAATTTGAACTTGATCGAATAGTGGACCGTCGGAGCTCGTATCACACTATCATAGCCATCTCGGTATTATGTGCTTTTCAAAATGTTTAAACTATGGCATGTATAGAGTCTTAATCATTTTGAGCATGTCCAAATGATATGGCTAATGTTAGCTATTGAAGTAGTTATTAAAGAATATGTTTTGGTGTTATGTATGTTTAAATGGTAACTAATTCAAAGAAGCAGTTTCTTTGACAGCAGCAGTGACGTGAATGTGAAAAATCACCATAAATAGTAGAAATGGAATTAGAGGGTGAATGATATATAGAATTAAAGCTTATCAAGTCTATTTTTACATGAAAGAAACGGTGTAGGCAAAGGAATTTTATATTTTGAGATATTTAAATTTTAGTGAGACAGGATCAGAATGGTTTTTGAAGTCCCCTATTCTAACTTTAGAAAATCATTATAAATTGTACAGAAATAATTATAGGTCATAATTTATATTTATAGATTCCTTAGTGAGTCTATTTTCAAAATAAATTAATGGTAACCTTATATGAATTCTGTACAATTAGATAATTGATTTTTAGTGCCAAGAGGTCAGATCTGTCAAGCTGTGAAACAGGGGATACTTTAATGAATAAACTGTACTAATTGGCTAAGTCAAAAATTCTGAAAATTTTATGGTAAGTAGGAATATGAGTCTAGTTTCAGGGAAAATTTACAGATTTAAATTTTGATTTTCGTAACTCAAGTTATAATTAAATTAGTAACAGTCGCGCAGGTGGACAGTTTTGTTGTGAACAGTGAATTTAATTTTAAAAGCAAATTTTTATGCTCCGAATCAGTAAGTTAAATTGGATGACATCTCGTACTCGATTCCGGCGACGGTCTCGGGTAAGGGGTGTTACAGGGGAAGTAGTGGATGGTCATGGAGTGTTTGAGGGTGTGGGGAAGTGTTTAGGGGTAAGTGGGAGGAAATTAGGGGATTACGAGGAAAATATTCAAAATCTAATCATTTTCTTGTTTTTTTTTTGAAAAAAAAGAGAGAGTCAGTTTTCTCTTCATTTTCCTAACGATTTCTTTTACCATCTCTACCATTTTCATTCCTCAATTCCTCCCCTTGTCGCCAAATTCCACTTCTCTCCCCCACACCTGGCGTTTTTTTTTTATTATTTTTCCTGGTTTTAATCGTCCGTTTGTGGCAACCTTCGTTTCCGTCTATTTGGTAAGTGAAATAAGGTGGTATTGGTTTTCTTCTCCACTTTCAGTTTTTTCCTTTCTTGCTAAAAGTCTCTTAATGTTTCCCTATTCTTTCCCTAGCCGAACCTTCGCCTTACTACCTTTCCCTTTTCCGGTTCTTTTTATTTCTACTCTCTACCTGCGCATCGTTCTCTTTGCGTTTCCGATAGGTTTAGTTTTGATTAACTTTTAACTAGGATTTAGGGAAGTGTTAATATGAATTATCTTGGTTTAGGGGTTTATTAAAGGGCTGTTTATAGCTCGCCAACATTCTGAAGACGAGGATTTCCTGCTACTCGATATAAGGTAATGGGTTATCGCTCGATAGATGATCACTTTGCTTCCGATTTTAGATAAATTCGATGGTTGAAATGATTAATCTAGTGTTTATTTTCGATTTTAAGTATCGGTGTGCTCAGGATTTTTTGGACGTCAAAATTGAAACAGGTGTGTAATCGTAACACTATACACAAAAATCGGCGAAAAGCCAAAAAATGAGGTTGTCAATGCCACACGGGCGAGTGATCGACAAGGCTGGCAGTGTCTGATACACGGGCCAGACCGAATTGGGCCATGTGGACCACACGGGCATGTGAGATTTTTGGGCCAGGCTGTGTGAGCTACATAGCCAAGGCCAATTTGGGCTATGTGGGCTAGAAGGGCGAGTAGGCCTACACGGGCAAACATCATGGGCTTGTAAGCCCATTTTTACTATTTTATTGCTAAGGTTGCACGGGTCGCCCGAGTCGACTGTAGACCTACTGTAGGGTCGGTAAGCTTACCTAGACCCCTAATTGACTGAAATGGTTGTATGACCGATATGATTAAGCATGATGATCTCCCAATGATTTGATACTGTATGCCCGATTTACATGCATGATATTATGTATAGCATGTCATATTTGTATATTGCATTGCATTGGGTTGGGGGATTATAATGCTCGGAGAAAGTGTATTGAAAGGCCTCGAGCCTAATTTAATGGCAGCTCCGCTGCAAACTACTGTCTAGTGCCGTATTCGGTAATTTTTGGAGTGTAAGGATGGATGGGTTGATTATATCCCCACATGGAGTGTAGGGTTGGACGGAGTTGGTGTGTAGAGGCTGGCTGGGTAGGATTTTGTGACTGTATGTCTGTTACTGTATTGATTACTGATACTGTAATGGGCCAAGGCCCTCATGCATGACCGCTTCTGTACTGAAATGGGCTAAGGCCCAAACTAAAATTTAATCTGGTACTGAAAGGGCTTAATCCCAGACCGTGACTGCATTTTGTCTGCTTGTTCTATATGGGGAATTACACACTGAGTTTTCTTAAACTCACCCTTCTGATTTATCTGTACAGGTAATCCCTAGGCTTGGGCGGATCGATGCGGCAGAGGACTCAGTGGTGACCACACAACCATATTTGATTATGTTTCGTACTTAATTATGATTTTAAATTTTATTTGGGAATTTTATTGTAAATATGACGTCTATGGATTTTTCTTAAATTTGGGATTTTCAATTTATAACTACTAGTTTTAGGAAAACTTGAGTTTTCAAAAGAACCTAACGTTTTAACAAAATATTCACGATTACGCAATCTATTTTAAAAAGCTTCCGCATAGATTAAATGTTTTGAAAGCTTTCGAATGATTAATTAACACGATATTAGAATTAATAAATAATAATGAAAAGACTCTAAACGGAAAATATATTTAGCAAAGTTATGGATTCCCAACACAAGCTACGATTTTCAAACACACTTCCATATGACATCGCCAGATTCGACCATAACGTCTAGGCCGGGTTTGGGGTGTTACATAACAATTCATCAGTAACAATGAGAGATTATTGCGCAGGTAAAGGACATTTCTCTCACTAAGTTCTTATGATCTTACATGAGTTTATACTTTTGTTTCAGGTTGAATGAGAGTATACGCCAGGAGGAACGATGCCATGACTACGCTAAAGAAAAGGCCATATCTGGTTATTATGCATACGGTGCAAGTTTGGTGGCGCATTCAAAGTATGAATTGTCATTGAGAATTCCATACTTGAGGTGTCAATAATAGATTAGGATTTCAAATCAACTATCGTTGTATTTTTATTACCACATGCTATAGTCGTATTTACTTCTTATACATGCTTACGTATTCAAGTTAGAAATTTTGTAATTTAGTAAGCTGTAATTGATTGTAATTCGTATAAGTAGACTAGGTTTGTGTTTGTATTCGTTAGTAATTCCAAAGATCCAAATCTGACAAACTGGATCAGGTTTTTGGGTGTTACATATCAGGTTAGCTATAAAGTTCCATATGAACTTATGTATTCAAAATGTCAAAAGAGTGACTACTTTAGGGACTAATATGCAATTTTAGCTTTCCCTTATTAGCTCCACTTTGATCCAAATCTTGATATATACAATTATTTTATATAACCAATCAATACCAAACATTTTCATATTATACAGTTATATGTAAGATCCTAACTAATTCTATTTTTAATTCCCTTCATATTTTACATTTTATTCAATTTAGTCTCTAAACTCGAGATAAACATAACTTCCGATTCCTATCTTCAGATTAAAATCTAATTTCATTTATTCTCATTAGGAACCTTATACTTTATATTTTTAACATAATTTCATGAAAAATTTTACATTTATTCATTTTTGTCTTTAATGTAACAAGTTAACAAACAAGCTAAATTAACTTTACAATCTAGTCCTTTTCACATTCTGAGCTTAAAATCTATCAATTTCAAGCCTAATTCTTCACGAAATCAATAATGGAAAGTTTCTAAAACGTTAACAATTTCATAAATTGATACATGGGCTAGCTAAATCAAGCTCCCATACCTCAAATTTATGAAATAAATACAATAAAAATGCTTGAATTTACCTTCCAAATGTTAGTCGAATGTTATAAAAGGTTTCTTAGGTTAACTTCTTCTTTTGGACGACAAGTAGGGAGGTGGAAGATGAAGATGATATTCTGTAAGTTGAATTTTGTGTCGAAATTTTGTAGATCAGATCTACATTATTTGAGGAGACTCCGGTTTAAATTTCATGATTTTTGGAAATTGAGAACACCTCAGACAAAAAAAAATTGAAGTTGTTTTCCATTATTTCGGGTTTTAGGTTTGGTAGTCTATTTTCTTCGATTCTAGCATGAGGTTTTCTTTTATTTTAGCTTTTTTTTTCTTATTCTATTACGCATTCTAACACATTTTCGTTTATTGTGTTAATAGGTACAAAAAAAGTTGCCTCTCTTTTTTCCGTATAACTTACTTCCTTTGAAGTCAAGTTTTTCTTTGACTTCTTAGAGACTTAGGTCAACTTTGTTAGAGAATGATCCCACATCTTTTTAAATATTATTGAGTTTAATTGCTCATTAAAAGTTACAAGCAAGAAAACCTTAATTTCTTTTCTTTGTCTCTTAGAGAATTTTTTCTAATTTCTGAGTGCATAACAATAAGGATTGTTTAAATTTTATTTTCTTGAGTGTTGTGTTCTTTTCAAGGTTTCATAATAATTTGCAATACTATGATTATGAAGTTGCAAAGGGATCAAGAGGTTCAAAATGCTCGAGATTAGCAATCTGACATTATTCTAGACACAATTAGCAAAAAATTGGAATGTCTAAAAACCAAAATTGAACGTCGAAATTGTAATTGGGGAGATAAGGTTAATTAGCCTCGTCTTCGTGCAAATAATGTTCGGCTTGTCTCTCATACAAATGATGAAACTTTGGTTAATAATGACCATAGGCAACAATTTTTAGCTAAACCAAAGTTCAACATTCCACCATTTCAAGGGAATTATGATCCTAAAGCATATTGTGAGTGGGAATAAAAAAAGTAAACTTATGTTTCCTTAATATAAATGCTTGGAAAAGGAAAAAGTCTCATTGATGACCTTTGGATTTTCATATTACACGTTCATTTGGTGGATTCAACATGGAATTAATCACCAAAGAAACTACGAAAGGGTAATTGAAACCTAGGATGAGTTGAAACAAGTGATACGAAAGCATTGTGTTCCTTCTCATTACTACAAAGAGGTCAAAATGAAACTTCAACGCATTGTTCAAGGTAACTAATCTGTTCATGAGTACTTTAAGGAGATGGAAAAGCTTATGCAAAGAGAAAATGTGCGAAAAGAGGAAGAGACTGCCATGGTGCAGTTTGTAGATGGCTTGAACGTTTTGATAGCCAATGCTCTTAATTTTCAAACCTACATTGATCTTGAGGAGGCGATACACAAGGCAGTTGAGATTGAGCATCAATTTCATCAACACAATCTCGTCCATTTGGTGCATCACAATATTATAGAGGTATGAGTTTGAATTCTACTTTCAAGAATTCGAAACCTCCTTATGCTACTAATAAGTTGCTGCCAAAACATGATGAGATTAAACCTTTTGAGTGGAAAAGTGGGGATCCTACAAGACCTTCTTCTACATCTTTTAAGCAACTTACTTCTACTAATTCTTCACCAAAATAACAAAGAACTCGAGAAATTGAATATTTTAAGTGCAAAGGATGTGGGCTCTATAGACGTGGTTGTGCTAACATGAGACTTTTGTTGACAAACAAAAATGATAGTAAGAATTTTTTTTCTCAAATCTATGGAGTTAGATGAGATAGAAACATCATGTTCTCCTATTGAGATGTATTGTACTGATTTGAATATTCATAACACTTGTGAGTGGGATATGGGAAGTGAGGAAAAATCATGTGAAAAGATTGAGAGAAAAAATACCTTGAGTGATAAAAGTCTACTTGATGGTCCAAATTTGGTGAGTAAAAATTCATGACGTAAATTTAGACAGTTCTCAAGTGGAAAAAGAAAATGAAAAGTAAGAAAATACCCATACAAAAGTGATGAATGATTATGTTTTAACTAACCCTAACTCAAATTTGTTTAATGGTGTTTCTTTGTTACAAGATTTAAATATCAATTGACAAACCCTCAATTATATTACTTTATACAAAAGTGAGGAATGATTATGTTTTAACTAACCCTAACTCAAATTTGTTTAATGGTGTTTCTTTGTTACAAGATTTAAAGATCAATTGACGAACCTTCAATTATATTACTTTACCATCAATAGACGATTTTACTTGTAGGAAAGAGGTAAATAGAATATTGATAATTCTCCACAAGTGCTAGAAGGTAAGAAAAGTAATGATACATCAAAAATTGAAATATGTAGGCATACCGTGAATGTTTTTTAAAAGTATGCTATTGATTTTATTTTTCCTTACGACATGCTTTCTCCTTGGTCAAAGTTCAATTGATTTTATGGGTTTATCTAGGTATTTAAAGCATACTCTTGTTGCGTTTGATAGACTTATTAAAGAACCTCATGCATTTGATTTGGAAATAAAATTTTCTACCTTAGACTTTAAATATGAATTTTTACATAATAATATTAAACTACTTCATTTTTATATTTATGTGAAATTCTTGACTCATAGTTGGAAATTCTTATGGATGACCATGCATATTCAAAGAACATTACAGGTTATTTTTACTTGGACACTCTTGTGCCTAACATTTCTTTGTTTAGTGTTGATGGTTTGTTTTTGAAGGAGAGATATTTGATCCATGTAGATTTGGGAGATCAAAATCATATCTTTGATCTTGGAGATAGTTTTGGCGCACAAGAAATCATAGGTAAGTATTTTTTTTCATTTTATTGTTATTTATTCTAATCCCTTTTTTTTGTGTAGTTAAGTTTCAAGGACGAACCTTCGTGAGGAAGCGGGGAATAATGTGAGTTTCAAGGCCTAATTTTAAACCCATGGATGTGATGGGCTCACACTACCTTAAGGCCCAACAATAATGTCGAAGGCCAAGAAAATCAAACCAAGATTTGAACAAAGACAAGATTCGAAGATAAATCTTTTCGAGGAAAGGGAGAATGATATATGCACAAATGGAGTGAAATTTATTAAATTTCATTCACTAAAGCTACCAATTTTTATGTTTGGGAAATCGGTATACTTGTGATGACTTTTTGGGTAGGATCCAGACATTTCTAGGTTGAGATGTCTCATGGTGTTCAAAGATCTATCTATTAGCTTCGAAAAGCACTTTGAATCACTCGATTTTGAGTTTGGGAGCTCAAGCCATAACCGTTTTAGTGAAGACTACGTGAGCAAAATTTTTGGACGAGATTATGACAAGAATTACGAGTTAGTTGTGCTTTTAATTCGAGTTTAAATCAATTGGGTTCGGGTTTTAGGCTTAATTTTTATTACATATGAGCCCAATATTGTATTTATCAGCTCTTATTATTTTATTATTACGATTTTTTATAATTATTAAGTATTTTAAGTTTAGGAGTTTTATGTTAATAAGAAAGTTTTGTTTAAAACTATTTCTTGTTTAGATTAATTAGAGTTTTAGTATACTTTAGAGTTTTATATAGATGTACTTAGCTAGCCTATATAAAGGCTTCTTAATTGTTTATTAAGGATAATTGTTTTCATTAATAAAATTTTCAGCTCTAGGAGTTTGTTTCTTGTGAAAGATTTCTTTCTTATGATTTTAGAAGTTGTTTTATTCTCAATTTTCTTTAAGGAGTCGTGCGATTCATTCTTCACCCTTCAATTTATCAAGGATTATTTCTTGGAGGGTTGATTAGAGTCATTAATTGAGTTTGTTCGGATTTAGATATCAAAGGGTTCAATTGGACATTTATCCTTCTATCCATCATATCCATCGGTTTATCCTTCCATCTTCCACTTTACTTTAATCTATATTTTCACTATTTAGTTATTATTTTGAATATTTTCCACTTTTTTTAATTTCTATTTCTTATTTATTTATGATTTTTATTTGTTCTTTTTTCTCAAATTTCTTCTTTTATTGTTTTTGATTTCTCTATTAATAGATTTATTTATTTCCTCTTTTTAGATCAGATCCAAATATTTCCTTTTCAAGTCAAACAACTTGAATTCAATCATTCTTCCACTTCCACTTCCTCTGCACCAATCCTTATCAATTACGTAACTGTATAATTATAATTTGTACTACCAAACATGCTATAGAGAATTATAATATAATTACACCTTGTTAGTCAAACATGTCTAAGGAATTACAAATCTTTGTAATTATAAGAAAGTGTAATTACTACCCTAATAATTACATTTTCATTCAATTATTTTATGTTGTCCAAACATACAATTAATTAAAGGACCAATTAAGCAATTAGACCAGTTAGTATCTATTGTTAGTGGAGGATGATGTATAAATCCACTAAGTTTTGTTAAATAAGCTTAGTATTAAGTTAATTAAGGTTTATTAACTTTCAAGCTAAGTATAAAAGGTTAATTAAAAAAATCAAGCAATTTCTTCCTTCATCATCTTTTTCATCGGTTCAAAGTTTAAAACAAAAATAAATTTCCACCTTACACACAAAGAGTTTTAAACACAAGACCACTGAAAAGCTGAAACCTTACCACTGAATCAACAAGCTCATTATGCTAACAATCTAACAAAAATTAAAGATAAGCTAGATATGACTAGCCAGATATAGAGATAAAACAAATAAAACCCAAGGGGAGGGATTCGAACCCGAAACCGTACACACACTACTCAAATATCTTAACCATTGAGCCAGATTAATTTACTTGACAAAATTTTCACAATCTTAACCCAAAAATCAGGGCATGACCATTCTTAATTTCACTAACCCAATTTCTTCTAACCCAATTTTTGGGATGTGCCATTTTTTATGTCCTAAGAGCTTGATGTAGCTAGCCCATGTACCAATTTGTAAAACTATTAAATTTTTTAGAAGTTTCCATTGTTTAATACTTGATGATTAGATTTTAAACTTAGAAGTGAAAAAAAGGATAAGTTTGTAAAGTTTAATTGCTAGTTTTTGAACATAGGGTCTAAAGTGTATAAATTTCAAAATTGATTTATTTCTATAATTATTATAATAGAAGGGTGTAAATGAGATCGGTTTCAAAATCGAAGGTCAAGTTTGAAAGTTATGGCAATTTCTGTTTTAAGGACTAAATTGAATAAAATACAAAACTTTAGAGAATTTCAAAAAACAAAATTGAACTATCATATGCATATAGCAGGATGATATAACGTATTTGGAATTGATAAATTGAAATGAATTATTGTATAGATCGAAATTTGAACCAACCAGAGGATAATTGAGGAAAAGACAAAATTATTGATCAGTCATCGACGTCTTGGTTGTTTTTGCTAGGTAAGTTCACATGGAATTTAGTATGTTATTTATGTTGTGTTTGAACTATATATTATAATGTCTATTAGTTATTATGATGATTTTGGCATCTAAAAGACTAAATTGTAAAGTATGGGAAATATAGTTATTACGAGAAAATATGATGTACTGAATGGATGTGGAATGTTTATATATTAGGATGATATGTATATGAAAACATCACAGGGATTGAAATGAATTGAATATTGAAATAGAGCTTGTGTGAAGTTAGTAAACGATTAGGATATGGATGGCATACCATTAGGGTCCAAAACGAAAATAGGGTGTTTGATCAAGGATTTCTTTTATAATGGATTAAGATCCAGCATGTGTTGTGGATTCTATGAAGCTTTTCTAAGTAGCATCAAACTAAGCTTGTGTGAGAAACCTTGGTCTGAAGCTTGTGTGAGTATCCCAAATATGTTAGCTTATGTGAGCAAATCAATCTCGTGTATCCAAGTTCAATTTACTATAGTTCTCCAAGTGAAAACAGAGGTTAAAACAAAATGTAAATTGATTGAATTGATTGTACATGAATGAAGTTATATGTGTTTGCAAATGGTTCATGATTGGTTATTACATTTTATACGATAAATTGTTAAACATGTATAGAACTATGTTGTAAATTCATATAATGTAAATGAACTAACCTTTGAATGTACTTGTTGATGTGTATATGAGAGTAGTACGATGCCAATGGATAGTCATGCTTATTTCCAATATGTTTTAATAGCTTAAGTTGTTGAATTATCAATGTAATTTAAGTAAATTTCATTTGAACTTACTAAGCATTTAATATGTTTATACCATTGTTTCTTTTCCTTGTAGTTGCCAATTTGCGGAACGTGTCCATTGTGTTGTCCCAGAGCTCACACTATCTTGCTATCTATTTGGTAGACTTTTGGTCATTTAAACTTTGTTATGTGGCATGTATATATGTGTTAGTATAAGTGTTAATTTTGAATTGATATTTGGTTTAAACTTGGTAAATGTTGAATTATGGAATGTTAATGCTCAATTGTGAAGATGTATGTTTGGTAATTATATGATATAAAGTATGATAATTAAGTAGCATGATTGAACATTGATATGGTATGGTTTGAATGGCTTAAAGGCATATGATGCATGTTAAATTGGATTAGGTTGTTTTGGTTTGATTTAGTGCCAAATTGTGGCATATTAGGTTGAATGATGAGAATGAGTTGAAATGAAATGTTTAGGTATGATTTTGGATTTATTTTATGTCAAAAATGTGAGTTTTTGACATTTTTGGCTTTAAGCTACCAATACCGTAAAAGAGGGTATAAATACTTTAGTGGTTTTTCTTAAAATTTCAAACATTGAACCTAAAAATGATATCGATACAAAGATAAGGTATTGATACCTTGACAAGGGTATTGATACTTCATACATGGTATCGATACATTCTTTTTTAATTTAGTTTTCTAAAACATTGAAGCCCGAAAAGGTATCGATACCAACTCTTCGACCCACTCTTCGAGTTTTGGACCTAGCCTTTGGAAGCACCCTTCTATATACATGTTATGATTCCCCCCCACACTTTTTCTCTCACGTCGGCAAAGTTTGGCTCAGCCTTCTGCTCAATTTCTGATGACAACTTTATCTTGCAATCAAGTAGACTGTTTATAAGCTCAAATGAGCTTAGTGAGATATTGTGTAACTATTATATAAAAAAAGATCAAAGTTAAGGGATTGAGGATTTAGAGCAAATTTTCCATTCCCTGGTCAACCCTCGCATTTAATGGATTGTATAAATAAAGCTTTTGCCATTCCTCTTTCTTTTTTTTTCCTTCAGCTCATAGCTAACTTACTTCTACTCATTTATAGTACATGCCTAATTTTTCTACAGAATGGATGACCTATAAGGGTATGGACCTGAATGCACCTCAATCGAAGTTCTTTTACTTAAAAATTTTAATGGAAAACCCTAGGACGGTCATTAATTGTCTAATCTTTATTCCCACGACTTTCAATTTCTTTCCTCCTTATTTCATGGCAAACTGTTTGCCCCATAATAGTCCTTGACGGACTCCTTCCTTTGCCAACCCGAACATTGTAGCCCTATATAACCTTGATGGACATAATTTCCCTTAATTTTCCTTTATGTCTGTGAAACCTTAAAATTTCAATCCTTGGACAAGTACATTATTTTACTAAGTCGACTTTAGAATTTTTTTTATACGACGATCCTTGCTAATCCTACATCATCAAGTCAAGAATATCCACTATATAGACTCTCGAGTCCATTTTACTTGGTTGAGTCTTTATGATACCATAACCGAGTTATGGTTTCCACTCTTCTCAAGAAAATTGTCTTGGAAAACTTCATTGGTTGTTATAGTTAAAGCATGGTCTTATATCCCACAGTCCCTATGTTTAATGTTCTAGCGAACTACCCCTTGCCTTGCATCCTAGCGAACTTTCCCATGTTTAGTGTCCCATTGAACTTCCCGTCTTTAACGTCTCGTCCAACAATCTATGATGTTGTAGCATCTTTCAGCTAGGATCTTACACACTATGACTTGTGTTTATCATCCTGAAGAACTACATGGGTTACCATAGTCTAACTACAGCCTTACACCTTATATTCCTCGTGTTTATTGTCCTGGTGGACTACTAGGATACCATAACATCTTTCAGCTATGGTCTTAGTCCTGTCTACCATGATTCCATGGCATCTTTTAGCCATGATCTTACTCAATTCAGTCATAGTTCTGTCCACCTGAGTTGTCATAGTCCAACTATGGTCTTATACCTTATATTTCTTATGTTTACTGTCTCGACGGACTACTAGGATGCCATAGCGTCTTTCAACTATGGTTTTAGTCCTGTCTACCATGACTCCATGGCTTCTTTCAGCCATGGTCTTACTCATTTTAGTCATGATGCCATAACATCTTTTAGCTATGGAATTAGTCCTATCTACTATGATGCCATGACGTATTTCAACCATAGTCTTTACTCATTTTAGTCATGATGTCATATCATCTTTCAGCTATGGTCTTTCAGCTATGGTCTTACTCATTTTATAGCGTATAGTTTTTGATTGGTCCCATCGCCTAGCCATACTCTTTCATTCATTCTTCCCATAACGTTTCATCCATTCCTCCATTTGTCGTCCTATACCTTGATTCTTAGACACCACAGTGTCCACTCCGTAAGACCCGAAGCTTCGCCTATCACAGTTTGCACTCCATAATATCGTATGGTGGTATCTAATGATTTCACCCCTTTACCCAGTCCTAAATTCATCTAACTCATCAATATTACCCATCGTCTTAACTCATACAATACATTTATTTCCCTTACATGTCGACACTAAGTATGCAATCTATTAAAACATGTGATTCTAACTATTTCATGCACAATAACTACCATTGGACGGACATCCATATATTATGCAAATTCTACTCATTCATAGTATACATAATCAACAGAAATCATTCATCGTTTCAAAAATGGGGTATAGAAACTCACCTTACTTTCTTATTCTTAACAACTTAGCTTGCACGAACGCCAAAGCCTCCTTCATCTTGGAAGCTAACCATAACAACCATTTATTGGTTAATCTTAAAGATGCTCAATCTTTAAAAACCCATAATTTATAATTATACTGAAGCTTAGAGGATCCTTACTCTACTTTGTCTTCAATCCACAAGTTCGAAGGGATAAAAAAACTTACTAGTTCCCAATCTTTTTTACTTCTAAATTCAAATCCGTACGATAGTTGTAACATGTAAAACTTCCTTCAGCTACATCCTCTTTTCTTCAGACTGTCTGAAGAAGACAAAGCTTAGGAAGAAAGATTTAGGGAGCAGAATTGAAAGGCATTTTGCTCCCACGCACTCTTATATATATACCATCGACATGGTCTCCACAGACCTTTTGTCACGCCTTGAACTTAGAATGTTTTGTTTGCATATTCTGAACACGAATGAGTATTTGGCATAATGGTTAAGTGTTTGTGTAATTTCCTTGAAGTCTCGAGTTTGAACTTCGATAGGTACAAAGGTCAAAAATACTTTTGTGTGTTAGCCAAATTTGTAACTTTGAAAAGTGTCGGACTCTTTAAATTCTTTTTTAAAAACTAAAAAAACTCATATTTTTATTTTAATTTTCAAATTTTTAACAATCATCCCATATTTTCTCCCAAATTTTCCTCCTTCAATCGCCCACACTCCATATATTTTTCTCCTTCATTATATATTTTCCTTTTCTTTCACCCTTTATTTTTTTTGTTTGTTTTCCTTGCTTTTGCACTATTGCCATATTATTGCTATACAATCTATCATAGTCCTATGTTGATACCATTTTTGTTAATTTTGTTACTCTCTTTGTGTCCTTGTCGCCTAGTGTGTTAGTTAGTACTCTGTTCACCGATTCCACGTTATGTAGTGTAAGTAGTATTAATTAACATTGTTTTCATTTTCCCTGTGCTAAACTTCGTGTGTTAATGGTACGAGTTAACCGTGTACATTTTGTGTGATAGGTGCGTGTGCACGTTGAGATCGTTTTCTGCTAGTTGGTTGCTGCCCGTTTCGGAGTTAAGGTGTGGGACTTCGTTAAGTTATATCGTATATGTGTGTGTGCCACAATTAAGTCATATGGTGCTGCCATTTTACGCTAATGTGGCTATTGTTACCATGTCGTGTTTGTATACTAATTTTACATTAAATATGCCGATGTTGTTTATCGTTTTGTGCTGAATTGGGCTACTGTTCAGATGTTGATTTTTCATGAAAATACCATGCCGTTGTAACGAACATTTGTTGCTATATTTTTTAGTAAATATCGCATATGTGTGCACATTTTACTATTGGATGAGTTTAATGTTGCATATATGAGCCTAGTTGCTGTTGTTTTTAGTGCGTAAAATGCCATATATGTGGGTCGGTTTTCGTTGTTGTTCTGGTGCACAAACGTTGTGCATATATGTGAAGTAGGCTGCTATTTTTTGGGGGTACATGTGCGACATAAGCATGTTGTTTTCGTGATAAGTTTGTTTGTTAAATTATAACCCGGGTAGTGCTAGTATATGAGGCACATAGAGGCTGCTTGGTTAAGTTAATCATTCACAAGTATTGTCACCGTTAAGTACAATACATATCTTTGTTCATTGAAAACACGACTGTATAGCATGATATGTTACTATTTGTGTATGACATTTCACATGTGCATGGGGTTGGGTTATTATTTTGGTTGTCAGAGGAGTTTCGTGGAGTTTTGTTGGCTCTATTCGTGTTATATATTCTGGAGTTATGATATTGATACTCTACCCCGGAGCTTTGTTGGAGTTCTGGCGGCTTGTCCACTATATTGGCAACTTGTTTGCGTTATGAATTATTAATGGTAGTTAAACCATGATATTCGGCAGCTCGATTGTGACTTATATCTTTTCATTGTTTTGGTGTTTGTAGACGAGTTATGAGATCTCATGGTGTGTAGCGAATGGTATGGCTAGGACTTGTATCATCTACATAATCATGACATGCATCATATTTAATCGCATCTACGCTGTGCTATATGTTTGTTTTTTATGTATGTTTTATTATCACTGTCTGTTTGCTTTAGTCTCACACTAGGCTTTATAAACTCGCCCTCTTAGTGTCACTTTTAGGTAAGCCACAAACCTAGGGTTGCGCTCGGCTCGGGACATCTCGGATCAGTGCATTTTACTTTATTTAACATTTAATTAACGTATTAGTTTTTCTTTTATATTTCTAAAGTTGAACCATCAAAATTGTTTTAAATTCGGACCTCTTATTTGGTTTTGCACTATGTTATAAACATGATTTTTCTGAAATTGTTAATGGGCCCAATATGCATGTAACTGGATTAATGTTCAAACTTGCAGTCTTCTAATTATTTGTGTTAATTGTTGATTTTGATTTTTCTACGGATGACAAGATTCGAACAAAGTGTTTAGGGTATTCTCCTAAGAGCGTGAAACAACTGAAAGCATGTGTTTGGAATTTTGTGTGGGTGTGTGTGACAAGTGGTCTTTTGTTATAATATAATCAAAATGATGGATGATTGGTTTAAAGAATGGTCGTTTCTCTTGTTAAAATTTAGTATCATGTGAAGTTGGCAAATCTGTGTCTATATGGAAATGTAACTATTTTTTCTTAGAGGAAGAATGCTGGTTGGTAAGTATGTATATTTGGTTTTGTACTTGATTCCTTTTGAGTGATATAATGCATGGTTTTAGGTGAAATGCAATTTATGAAGAAATACGTTTTAGGCCGAAATTCATATGTTAATCGATAACTTGTATGTTTATATATATATATATATTATGTTGCCAAACTTAGTATGTATAGTTCAATAAATTGCTATTCAAGTTGTATATGTTTGGTTAACTTATGCTTAAGTTAATTAAGGTATTGATATGAGATCATTCGGTATTTGGGAATATAGTATTTATTAAAGAGGAATGTTTGAACATACTTGTTTAGAAGATGTATGGGACTATGTGATTTGGATTGGTGTTTATATTTCATAAGCATGTACTCTGTCTTAATAGATAAAATGGTAAAATCGGCTAAAGCATGAATTACTAATGACACATATATATAAGTATATGTTTTGGTGAATATCATGAAAACACATATTTACTATGGTTTGAGAGTTTTATAATGACCGTATATGTATAAATTAACTTGGATTATGGATTTGAGAAATGGTTAGTGGCACACATTTATATGTGTATGTGCACAAGTTAGTAAATAAATAAAAGGTATAATTTTTGGTTCTTTGAAAAGTTCAATATTGTATATGTTATTTTGATCTTAGTTATTTGGTTGTGGGTTATGACTAGTTTTAAAAAGTTATTAATAAGGGTTAAGGGTGTTACATTTTTGCTGAGAGAGTGACCAATTTATACATTTTCAATACTGACACAGACCAAAAGAGAATTTTATTAAATTATATATTCGAATTATTTGAATTGTAAAATTTTAATTTGACTTGAAATCAAAGCTCAAACAGTTTATTTGAGTTAACTTGAAATTTTTGAATAACTTGATTTGATGAAAATCTAATTTTTTTTTAATCTTTTTCGAATGGAATCAGATTTTGCTCGATCTTAAAATCTTGACAAAGAACAATGATATCTTTACTCAAACAACTTTTCATTTTTCAATACATGTTGCAATTAGTGTCTTGTTTGATAAATTTATTTGAAAGTGGAGCTTCCATATTTAAGTTATAATTGTTGATTCAATTATTTATACATTTGATTTTAAAAATTACATCAATAATTAAAATAACGACTTTAATATTTTATTAAAATAAGGACTAATCAATAATTAAAATAAGGACTTTAATATTTTATTAAAATAAGGACTAATCAATAATTAAAATAAGGACTTTAATATTTTATTAAAATAAGGACTAATCAATAATTAAAATAAGGACTTTAATATTTTATTAAAAATCAAGAAATTTAATATTTTAATAAAGAAATTTAAATTTAAAATGTTATAAAAGTTTTAAAACAAGAGAAAGAAGATTATTAAAGCAAATCATCATTCTTATAAAAAAAATAATGTTGCTTAGAAAATCTTTTCACATTTGAACCTACCATGTGAAGAAAATCTAATTAAAATTTGGTCTCCAAATTCATATTTATTGAACCCTTTTTCACTATTTCTAAGGAAAATTATATATAAATTTGTTTTCAAAGTGTTCAATAATGTGAAATCATAAAATGGAGTCGTATGTATGATTTTTCAATTAACATTATTATTAAATAAAGTACTAAAATAAACCCAAACCTTGTTGCTTAACAAAATATTTTTCTCAATCATACCACAAAATTTGTTGCTTTACAAAATAAAAAAGTTTTGATACCTTAATTACTATAGTTAATATAAGGGAGGGCAATCAGGGATCTAGCTTTGTTGCAACGATATCATTTAGTAGATAATTTTTTGCTTCGTGTGTTCTAAATTTGTATTGTTTATTTTTATTTGATAATGTGTAATTGCAACTTCAATTCATTGATAGTGTGTTCTAATTTTAATATGTTGCAGTAATGGCTCGTCTGCCTTTAATTGCACAAAGCGTGAGGCGTAAAAGAATTGGTCTTGCATTGACAATATGGTTGGAAATCTGTAGCATTGCGATTTGGTTCTTATTTAGAATGGGTGCCAGCCTTAGCCTACAGACTTATAGACCAAGGATTAGGTCCTATACCTTAGATTTTTATGCAAAACGGGATTATGTGAAGAGGCTTGTATATGCTAGTGACGAGACTTGTATTGAACAAGTTAGGATGAATAGAGCTACCTTTTTTAAACTATGTGAGATGTTAGAATCGATAGGGGGATTGAAGTCGTCAAGGTTCATGCTTGTTGATGAGCAAGTAGCAATGGTTTTACATATCATCTCCCATCACCTAAAAAATCGAGTTATCAAGCATCACTTTAGAAGGTCCGGGGAAATTGTTAGCAGAGCATTTCATAGTGTTTTAAATGCTGTCATACGCTTACAAGATGTCTTATTTAAAAAGCCAGAGCCAATTACAGCCGATTCTTCTGACACAAGGTGGAAATGGTTTAAGGTATTAGACTGAGTTTTATATATAGCTTGTACAACATTTAGTTGACTTAGATTTAAATTAGTATTCTAACTCAAGGTTTTATATCATGTGATATAGAATTGCTTAAGTGCTCTTGATGGAACCCACATCAAGATTAGGGTGCCAACAGTTGAAAAACCTAGATATCGAACCCGAAAAGGTGACATAGCAAAAAATATGCTAGGTGTTTGTACACCTGAGATGCAATTTGTTTATGTTCTTCCTGGTTGGGAAGGTTCAGTTGCCAATGGACGGGTGCTCCGAGATGCCATTAGTAGAACACATGGACTAAAAGTTCCTCATGGTAAAGAGTATAGTTAGAGGAATTTGAATTATTCATTAAGATCAAACTTTGTGTGCTGAATTACTCATTTATTAAAAAATTTATTTTATAGGTTGTTATTATCTAGTTGATGCTGGATACACAAATTGTGAGGGATTTCTTGCACCATTTAGAGGACAGCGATATCATTTGAACGAGTGGCGTCAGGGTTATCAGCCAAGTTTTCCGCAAGAGTTTTTTAATATGAAACATGCCTCAGCATGTAATGTCATTGAAAGATGCTTTGGCTTATTAAAACTTAGATGGGGAACACTTAGGAGTCCATTGTTTTATCCTGTAAGGGTGCACAATAGAATTATTATTGCATGTTGTTTGCTCCATAATTTTATTCGAACCCATATGAGTATTGATCCCATTGAAGCGGAGGTGGGAGAAGGATTACCTACTAATGTGGTGGATGACGATGAACCGAATATAACAAATATTCATCCATCGGATGCTTGGGCTACTTGGAGGATGGATCTAGCCAACCAAATGTTCGATGAATGGCAAGCATCTAGAAATTAGTTAGGTTTAGGGACAAATTGAGTTACAATTAATTTGTTGATGTTATTTTATGTATCTAGTTTATGAAACTTTGTACTAAACTTTGTGTTATTTCATTCAATTTAGTATTGAGCTTTTGATTCATGATATTGAAATAACGATATAATATTATAAACTGTTCACATTTTGATTCATGATATTAAAAACAGTAAATAATGTAAATTTTTTTTTCTTAAGATAATTATGTCAGGTGTTCCACAATCACATGCTTCTTCTCAAGCTTCTCGAGGAAGCAAAAGAAAATGGATTCCAGAAGAAGATGCAGCATTGGTTTCTTGCATGGTGGATTTGCACAATGTAGGAACATTTAATGCTGATACCGGGTTCAAGGCTGGTTATTTGAACAAGCTAGAAAAAATGCTAGAAAAGGCTTTACCAAGAGCAATGTTGAAGACGAAGCCAAATATTGAATCTCGGATTAGGTGCCTAAAAAGGGAATGGTCAGTCGTCTACGACATGCTTAATGGCCAAAACAACAGCGGTTTTGGTTGGGATGAGCATAGGCAGCTCGTTGTTGCTGAAGATGCAGTTTGGGAATCCTATGTAAAGGTAAAATGTATTTCAAGTATTTATTTGTTTTTTTACAAAACTTATAACTAATATGATTTCCTCATTTTTTTAGAGTCACAAAGAAGCCTCTCAGTTCAGACATCGTTCTTTCCCTTACTACAACCAGCTTACTGCCATATACGCAAGAGATCGGGCGACTGGGAAAGACGCTCAAACAGCTGCTGATGTTCTTGAAGAAATACATGCTGAGGATGAACGTACTACAGATATGAATGAAGAGAGAAACACATTCTATGACTGCGAAGCTGACGTCTCTTTAGACGACATGGATGTTTCTGGTACAGATCCGCGAGGAGATAGAGACCAAGGGGGTTCCTCATCTTCAAACAAGAGAAAGAAGAAATCTGATGCTCGTGATAATGTGTATTCTTCATTTGATGAGGCTGCCACTTTGTTAGGGGAAAAAATCCAAGCCGTTGGCGATCAAATCAGTAGGAGTATTGCCTCCGAGGTGGTAGTTCAGTAGAGGTCAGAAGAACATCAAAAGATGGAAGAGAAAGCTTCAAATTTATATTCAGCCTTATGGTCAATTGAAGATTTAACCAACGATCAGCGGTATGATGCTTTGAGTAAAATTCCCGATCATCCAACTCAAATGATCGTTTTCTTTAGTTTACCTTCTGTTGCCCGATTGGAATGGGTCAGAAGATTTCTTTCTCACCATTAAATATCAATGTTCAAACTTTTTGATGCTGTACAACTATATAACATATGGATTATGATGTACAATTTCATTTTCATCTAACCTTTTCTTAATATAAGTTAATTATGTTTATGCAGAATATAATTCTGAAGTTATATATTAATTTTAGTAAATTGATATAAGAACATTTTATTAGTAAGAATTTTATGAAATTACATTTAATATTAATTATTTTAAATTGTATAAATTCATATAAGAAAATTTAAAAGCATACAATTTTATGAAATTTAATATTAATTATTAAATTATATGTAATAATTATTATTTTAAATTATACAAATTCATAAAATATAATTTATTAGTTATAATTATTTTAAATTTTATTAAATTATATATTTTAATTAAAATATATTTAATATTAATTATTTCAAATTTTCATTTATAGTATCATATATTATGATTTGAGTAAATTCATATAAGAATATTAATTATTAAGAATTTTATTAAATTATATATTTTAATTATAATATATTTAATAATAATTATGTTAATTTATATTTTACAGTATCATATATTATGATTTGAGTAAATTCATATAAGAATATTAATTATTAAGAATTTTATTAAATTATATATTTTAATTAAAATATATTTAATAATAATTATGTTTAAATATGATTAAAATATTTATTATTGATAATAATAATCTTAAGCAAATTTAAATAACAATAACAATATTTAATATAAATTTCTGCTAATAACAATACTTATATATTAATTATTAACAATATTTATTATATATTAAATAACAATAACAATATTTAACAATAACAATATTTAATAATTTACCAAAACAAATTTCTGCTAATTATTAAGAATTTTATTAAATTATATATTTTAATTAAAATATATTAAATAATAATTATGTTTAAATATGATTAAAATATTTATTATTAATAATAATAATCTTATTAAAATTTAAATAACAATAACAATAATCATTTACCAAAACAAATTTATGCTAAGGGTATTCTAGTCATTTTAGTTTTTTCCATTATGCTATTACACCTCTATTCCATTCAACCAAACACAAGATTACTATTACGCCTCTATTCCATTACATTCAACCAAACAGTTGATTTGCTATTACACCTCTAATCAAATACAGCGAACCAAACGCACTCTAAGTTTAGTAAATATCTGCAGTGTTTTAGTTTCTGCTGCGCATTACTAAATTGTTTTAAGGCACAGGCCTTCAAAAGTAAACCCAACGTTTCAAAGAGACGCTACAAATGCGTAACCTAGCATAATTAATTATTTGAAGTAAAAATGAGGTTTTACGAATTACAACTCTTTTCCCCAAGTCTTTCCAAAACAATATGTATAGCAGTTTTTGGCCCATTCGGCCTTCATGGCCACCCGGTGATCAATATAAACTTCTATATTCGACCATAACGTCTAGGCGGATTTAGGAGATTATACCTATACTACCACTCAATCCTAATTATTATGTCTTCCACTATGGAACCGATCGGTTCTAATCTAACTAAACCAATGTTGGATTTTAATCATTCCCTAACTAGCCATTAAAGTCTTTATAAATGTCTCATTTGAATCCTCAAATTCCCTTTTTCTTCCAATTTGCTCTCGGACTTGTCTTTAAATTCGGGTCCCTAAAGGGACTGAGTGTAATATGGGGTATCGATACCTATTATGAAAACTTTTAAAACATTAAATTTGGTCCTTTTTCACGCTCAAGTTAGTAAATGTCGTAAGCTCGAATAAGTCTCAAACAAAATCATATAATGCAATTATGATATGTTTTGAATATGAGTGCATGTATTATGGTGAAAATTGATTATTAAATGTTTATAGTTACTCCGGGAACGACTGTAATATCTGATAGCTCGAACTCGGTGATCGGGTCAGATTAGAGGTATTACAAGTTACACGTGATAGATTATTATTGTGACAAATAACAATTTATAAGCTATGCCACATAAGAAATGTTTCTTTTTTGGTAATCTAATATTGCTATAGTATATATAATGATTACTAAAGAAATTATTAGAGATTTATTTATTATATATTCTAAAAAGAATCATTTATGCTAATATTTTTTAATCAATTCTTCAAAATTAAGTATGCTAACCTATTTTCTTATGCAAATGTAAATTTAGGGTTTTTTAATATTTAGCAAATAAGGATTAAAAAATTATTTAATATTAAGTCTTTAGAATTGGAATATAAATACGCATGACAAATTATTATAATGCCAAATGGTTGTGTAAGAATTATGCCGCATTGGATTGTTTCCTAATGGTAACTTCATATTGCCATATTATATCTACTAATTTGGATTTCCCCACGCTGCATGAGTTGTTTATGTGTAGTAATATTATAATATTTTTATAATTTTGGTTTTTTTAAATTAATTAATTATTTAGAAAATAATATTTATACAAAAAAATTGTTGATTTCATTTAACAAAAAAATGATATATTGAAAATAAAATAATTCTAAATGTATTGACTTCTTGAACAAAAAATATAAATATTTTTAAAATCAATTAATAAATTAAATATATAAACATGTATTTTTAATTTTTGAAGTAAGAAACATATATTGTTAATATTGTCATATTGTGTTATCTCGTACTATTAAAATTATTAGAAAATATACAGTTTTATTTAGATTTTATATCAAACAAATTTTAATTCGATTTTTTTTCCATAATCATTTTCTATATCAAATATAGTCTAATACATTTTATATACAATGAGTTGGATGTGGGAGATATTAACAAAATATATAGATTTTTTTTTATTTCAAATTTGTCGCAATATTTTTATATTATTGTTACAAATGGCGATTTATAAGCTATGCCACATAAAAATTATTTTCTATTGTCATAATCTCATATTGCTATACTATACTATAATATATATAATGATTAATAAAAATTTATTTATGCTAATATTTTCTAATCAATTCTTTAAATTATGTTAACTTTTTTTCTCAACAAAACATAAATTACCTAAATTATATGTTTAGTATGAAATAATTTTAAAAATTATTTAACATCGAGTATTTAGAATTGGAATATAAATTCAAATGACAAGTTACTAAAGTGCCAAATGGTCTTATGACAAGTGCCACATCCTAAATAGTAACTTCAAATTACCATAGTATATATATTATTTTGGATTATGCACGATGCATATGGTAATATTTTAATATTTTAATAATTTTGGTTTTTGTTTAAATTAATTAATTATTTAAAAAATAATTAATGATATATGTATGATCTTTTATTCATATAAAAATTATTGATTTTATTTAATAAAAAATAATGTATAATAATGTATTAAAAATAAAATAAGTTTAAATGCATTGATGTTGTGACCAATAAACATAAATATTTTTAAAATTAAATATAGAAACATGTATTTTTTTTTAAAATTTTGAAGTAAACAACATGCGATGTTAATATCTTGTTATCTCGTATTATTATAATTATAAAAAAATTATATAGTTTCTATTTTAGATTTTATATAAAGTAAAATTAATTTAAATTTGGAATTTTTATTCCCATAATCATTTTTATACCAAATATACTCTAATACTTTTTATATAGAATGGGATAGAAATATATGAATTTTTTTAAAAATTTATCATTATATTTTTATAGAAACTATCTAGAATTATTTTTTTAAATATAGTCAACAGTTACACGTAACAGAATATTATAGTGGCAAATGGCGATTTATAAGCTATGCGATATAGGTATTGTTTCCTTTTTTTTGGTAAACTAGTATATATAATTAGTAAAGGAAATTATTAGTCAATTATTAGAGATTTATTATATATTCTAAACAAATTATTTATGCTAATATTTTTTAACCATTCCTTTAAAATCAAGTATGCTAACCTTTTTTCCTGTGCAAATATAAATGGTCTAAATTATATATCTAGGGTTTCTTAATAATTTGTAGCAAATAAGTATTCAGAAATAATTTAAAAATTATTTAATATTGAGTTTTTAGAATTGGAATATAAATGCAAATGATAGGTTATTAGAATGTCAATGGCTGTATAAGAATTGTGACACATTGGATTGTTGCCTAATCGGTAACTTCATATTGCTATATATATATATATATATATATATACTAGTTTAGATTCCCGCACACTGTACAGGTTGTTTGCATGCAGTAATATTATAATTTTAGTTTTTATTTAAATTTATTATTTATTGGAAAAAAATGTAATGACATATTCATAATCTTGTATACATATAAAATTTGTTGATTTCATTTAACAAAAATATAACATATGATAACATATTGAAAATAAAATAAGCCTAACCGCATCGATGACGTAAACAATAAATAGAAATATTTTTAAAATTAATTAATAAATTAAATATAGAAACATGTATTGTTTTAAATTTTTGAAGTAAGCAACATGTATTGTGAATATTGTGTTATCTCATCTTATTATTTATAATTCTTAAAAATTATATAGTTTCTATTTATATTTTATATCAAACCAAATTAAATTTAAATTGTAGTTAGAATTTTTATTCTCATAATCAATTTTTATACCAGATATGGTCTAATATTTTTTATATGCAATGAGCTGGATGTTGAAGATATTAACAAAACATATAAGGGTCTAACCTTTTAAAATGCTTATATAAAGGTCTAACTTTTATAAAAATGTTTATATAATGACTTTTCATTCACTTCAACCTATTTTGAGTAAAAAATAGACAATAGCATGTTTTACGTATTTAAATTAATTAATTCTTGCTAAATTGTTGATTTTATGTTTAAATTCTGTTAGGAATGCAATTCGAATGCTTTAAATAAAAAACAAACAAAAGAGAACTAAATTGGAGCACAAAATTTTGAGACATTTAAGGGTTGATTAAATATTTTTTACTTTGTAAAAGCCATATTTAGAAAAAAAAATCTGATATGAATTTGATTTCATGTAATTAGTTGTTAGGTGAGTTAAGATAATTTTAGTATATAATATGTATATAAATAGGGTCTGTGGTAACCTTTGAAAAACACACTTGAATTCATTTTGAATTCATTGGAAATTGAATGAAATTATTTTTATCCCTTTCTATCTCATGTGTCAATAGCATTGTGCCATTTTATTTCGTTCTCCTTGTTTCTTTACAAATTTGTTCAATTGCTTCTTAAGTCCCTTCCCTTTCCACTTTTTTATCATTTCCACTAAATCCATTTTCATACACCAACTAGCATGATAAGTCTCATGCTTCACTAAACTTCTACTTAGCTTTAGGTCAGTATTCTTTCCTGTTAGCTTTAGGTCAGTATTCTTTCCTGTCAAGAATCGAGAGAAAATGAATCCACACTACAAATATTTCATAACGGTATTCACCATCTCTCTAAAATGTGGGATAGTACAAATTCATCCCTTAAGGTTAATTCAATTTCAACTCAAACTGCACTTTAGGTTGGAGTCATTTTGGCATACAGTTGAGAAGTCGAGTTGGCTATGCTATATTCAGGGTGTATTTGGTTCGCTGTAATGGAATAGATGCGTAATGGAATAGAAGCGTAATGGAATAGAGACGTAATAGGTAATCCTTTTGTTTGGTTCGCTGTAATGGAATAGAGGCGTAATAGTATTCTTGTGTTTGGTTGAATGGAATAAAGGTGTAATAGCATAAGGAAAAAAACTAAAATGACTAAAATACCCTTAGCAGAATTTTTTTTAAGTAGATGATTATTGTTATTGTTATTAAATTTTAATAAGATTATTAATATAAATAATAAATAATTTAATCATATTTTAACATAATTATTATTAAATATAATTTAATAAAAATATATAATTTAATAAAATTATTAATATTAAATATTCTTATATGAATTTATTAAAATCATAATATATAATGCTATAAAATATAATTTTAACATAATTACTGTCGAAACCATTTTTTTGAAAACACAAATATTTGGGTTGTCGACTTTAAAAACAAAAATTGGAGTCGCCACCGATCCTTTATTAAGGTGTGATCGGCTAACCAAAAAAAACAATTCTGGTCTGCAAAATTTGAGAAAACAGGTTCGGGAGTCAGTTACGCACGAGGAAGGGTTAGCACCCTCGTAACGCCCAAAAATCGGTACCAAATTTGATTATTTTATGTCTTGATGTCGAAAATTTAAAAAGATTTTAAATAGAAATTTTTAACCCGTGAATGGATTTAAAAAGATAAAACATTCTCATTTCAAAGAAATAAAACACCACACCCAGTAAGTTAGGGCACAATATTTTAAATCTTCAAAATACCGAATATCGCTTTTTGTTTTAGAAATTCTTATTTCGAGATAACGAAATGTCACGACCAGTAAGTTAGGACCCGACATTTTGAATTCCCGAGAATAAGCTTTTATTTGAAAATTGTAAATTTATTGTGAAATAAATACTTAGCTTGCTAAATTCATCGAAAAAAATGATCACGATCCAGTAAGTTAGGACACGATCTTTCTCGAGAATCATGATTGCCAAATATTAAAATTTAAAAACGATTTTAATGATTTGACGAAACCAAAAGATATTTTCTTTAAAAATATGCTAAAATGTTAATGCATAACATGAAACCATTACCTTAATTTAAATTATGTGTACACGTATTCACAAAATAAAATATGATATATAAGTAAATTTTAAAGATATGTATATGCATATATGAAAACATGTATGAAAGTTATGAAAATAAATTATAAAATATGGATAGGTATATAAACATATAAGTAAAATATATTAATAAATTATGAAAACGTGTATATATATATAAGAAAAATGCAAAAAAATATATTTATAACAACTTTGAATAGTGTGTACTTACATATTATAAAAAATGTATATAAATTTGCATTATAAAATACGAAAAAAAACTATATGAATATTATAAAGTATAAATATAGATACGTAATAAAACTAAGAAGAATAAAGTAATAATAAAATATATAAGTTATGCATATGTATTTAAAACCATTTAAAATATATTCATATATATATATATATATTTATATAATAAGATACATATTGGTATGGAAATAATCGTGATAATAATAAATGCTAACAATAATACAGTAATAATAATACAATTTAACAGTATTTAAAAAATATATATATAAAATGATAAATTAAGGATTAATCTGAAAATAAACAGAGTTTAAAGGCTGAATTTAAAGATATAAAGCACTAAAAAGGACTAAATTAAAACGCACGCAACAGGCGGAGGATTAAAAGGGAAATTAATTCCATCTTCCAAAACGCTGTGCAACAACACGAACCAAATTGAAACAGTAGTAAAATATTTTGTGAAATTTAAAAAAAATAAATAAATAAAAGAAACAATTTTAAAGCACTGCAAAAACAAAAGGGATCAATTGCACAAATTATCCATTTTAAGAATGCCCTATAAAAGCCAATTTTAAAACCCTAAAATCATTTTTCTTCTGCCTTTTGACAGATGCGCCGCAACTCCCCTCTTTCTCTGCCGTTCCAATTCCATTTCGAATCGGCCACAACGACGGCGGCGACACCTCGACGGCGCACCACCACCAGTAAGAACTTTTCCTCTTCTTCTTTGCTTCGTTTATTTGTTTAAAAAAAACAAGAGAGAAAATAAAAAAGAACAAAACAGTAAAGGAAAAGAAAAACGAAACTAACTAAGTACCTTCAAAATTGTTTTTTCCTTTGTTTTTTTATTTTCAATATTCTCTTCAATACAATCTTTTTGATTCTTGATTTTTATTTTTTTCCTTCAATATTTCTTTACAATATTTGTCTAACCCCCTCTTTTACAAAAATTGATTGACTTTTATAGCCAATCTTTACTGGAAAGCACCCACTCCAATTTCCCCCCGCTTATTTTGCTTTATATTCGATCCTATAATGTTGTTTCTGGTTTGTTGCAGGTGAAGAACGTGCATGGTGGGTGTGGGGAATTGCTGAACGTGGGTGGAAACCGTTCCCATGACGTGGGCAGTTGCTGCGGCGCTGATTTGCTTCAATCTGCTTAGGGTTTCTGCTATACCCTGTGCTCTTTTGGGCTAACAGGCTAGGGCTAGCAATTTGGGCCTTATTAGGCCGAATTTGGGCTGTAATATGGACTCCTACTTAGCTTTATTTCAAATTGGGTTTTAATGGGCCCGGGCAAAATTGGGTATTACAGCTGCCCCTCTTTGCTCGTTGTCGTGTAACGGGAACAGAGCAAAGACTTTAAAAATGACCAATTTTGCCCGGTCATGCTGGACCTTGGTGCTCTTCTTCTTCTTTAAATAGCTTCATTCCTTCCTACTGCATCTTCAGAGGTATAGGAACTAGTGCTTCAATCCACTCTACTGCAATGTCGGGGAGATAGGATTACTTTCTTCTGTCTGCTCCACTACTGTTTAGGGAGATAAGATCTGAAATCTTCAATCTATTCCACTGCTGCCCAGGGAAGTAGAATTACTGGCTTCAATGTACTCCACTGTAACCACAGGGAGGTAAAATTCACCATCTTTGATCTGCCCCACCACCGCTTAGGGAGACAAGATCTGAAATCTTTAATCTATTCCACTGCCCACCAGGGAGATAGAATTACGGCTTCAATGTACTCCACTGTAAGCACAGGGAGGTAAAATCTGCCATCTTCGATTTGCTCCACTAATGCCTAGGGAGACAAGATCTGAAATCTTTAATCTATTCCACTGCCAACCAGGGAGATAGCATTACAACTTCAATGTACTCCACTGTAACCACAGGGAGGTAAAATTCACCATCTTTGATCTGCCCCACTACTGCTTAGGGAGACAAGATCTGAAATCTTTAATCTATTCCACTGTCCACCAGGGAGATAGACTTACGGCTTCAATGTACTCCACTGTAACCACAGGGAGGTAAAATCTGCCATCTTCGATCTGCTCCACTAATGCCTAGGGAGACAAGATCTGAAATCTTTAATCTATTCCACTGCCAACCAGGGAGATAGCATTACGACTTCAATGTACTCCACTGTAACCACAGGGAGGTAAAATTCACCATCTTTGATCTGCCCCACTACCGCTTAGGGAGACAAGATCTGAAATCTTTAATCTATTCCACTGCTGCCTAGGAAAGTAGAATTACTGGCTTCAATGTACTCCACTGTAACCACAGGGAGGTAAAATTCACCATCTTTGATCTGCCCCACTACCGCTTAGGGAGACAAGATCTGAAATCTTTAATCTATTCCACTGCCAACCAGGGAGATAGAATTACGGCTTCAATGTACTCCACTGTAACCACAGGGAGGTAAAATTCACCATCTTTGATCTGCCCCACTACCGCTTAGGGAGACAAGATCTGAAATCTTTAATCTATTCCACTGCCAACCAGGGAGATAGAATTACGGCTTCAATGTATTCCACTGTAACCACAGGGAGGTAAAATTCACCATCTTTGATCTGCCCCACTACCGCTTAGGGAGACAAGATCTGAAATCTTTAATCTATTCCACTGCTGCCCAGGGAAGTAGAATTACTGGCTTCAATGTACTCCACTATAACCATAGGGAGGTAAAATCCGCCATCTTTGATCTGCTCCACTACCGCTTAGGGAGACAAGATCTGAAATCTTCAATCTGCTCTATTGCAACTGAGGGAGGCAAGGCTGGTGTCTTCGATCCGCTTCACTGTCGATGCAGGAAGGCAAGATCTGATATCATCATTGATCTGTTCTCTGGGGAACATGACCTGTATAATTCACTTTATGAACCTAATTATGCCTAGTGATTAGGATGTCATGATCATAATAAATCAAATACTCCTAACTAGACATGTATGAATGACATTTGAATGAATGCAGAATGTCATGAAAATGATATTCTAACGCTTGAGTTATTATTACTCCAAGTTTATTAAGGTTTCATCACTAATGTGTTATAACACCTTCTTGCTCAGCTGGCGTCTCCAAAGAAACACTTGACCAGATTGCCCACACTGTAAACCTCCAAGCTTGATCCACTGGGATGCAAAATTTGTACCATCTTTCTCCCGTTGTAACCCAAGAGTAAAAAGATTTGGTCTTTTCTCAATCCTCATCTATCGCAATTCAAGGATGCAAAATGTGAAGCACTTTGGTCTTTCATACCAATCTCAGGGTGTCATACCAAATGCCTATGCACGAATGAAGGATTCTCCTCTCCAAAGAAACCCCCTTTTATTGCTTGGTGATTATTGCTTACTTGTTCATTGACGCTTTGTCACCAACACGCCATCTTGTCACTTTGTTCAATCAAAGTTATGACAACAAAATCTGAAGGGATAGTCTCAATTTAGACCTTTCCTTCCCAGATATTTCACCTTTAAACCAGGTGTGTTCTAAGCAATAGTCCTGTTTCAGGTTACTGTATTATTTAGAAACTTCTAGAGTAATATGCAAAAATTCTCTTGTGAAAGTTTTATTAGTCCATTGATCATTATTCTGATGCAACACGTTTGCAAAAAAGAACAAAATGACAGGTAAAATAGAATTGATTTGAGAGCATAGCTTGCAATGAATAAATTATCAAGAATATTGATAATAAAAGAGAAATTGACTTGTATCTTGAAAAAGAATGAAGTATTCCAAGAATAAGCAAATATAAACAGTATAAAGACTAGGTGCCCCAGATATCGCAGCTTGAACTTCTCTGTACAAACTTTCTAAAGACCATTCTGAGTTTGACGTGTGTTTAGGAGATCTACAGTACTCTGTCGATACCCCAAGATGTCACGTACCCCTTCCTGCTAATTCAGGCATAGCAAGATCACCGCATGCCCCATTCTAACCAAAATTCGAGCCGCCCTTTTCGGGTTTTCAACTCAAATCCCCTTTGGTCTAAGGCGCCCCTTTGCTGGTTTTCACCTTAGCCTCTCCATTTTTACTTCTTCATTTTCACTTTTCATTTTTTCCGTTTTTATTTTTTTTTTCACATCTCTTTTTTTTTCCCTTTTTTTTATTCAAAGTTCCCTTTGCGGGCTTTTACCCTGGTCCTCTCCTTCTTTAAGCGAAGCATTTCTTAACTGATTCTGAGTTTACAGGATTAGACAAGTTTTTACTATCTGTCTCACTCAAAATCAGAGCTCCTCCAAAAAAGGTCTTCTTTACAATATAAAGACATTCCCAATTTGGCACTCATTTTTCTCTAAATCCTTTTGTAGAGGAATGATCTTTTTCAATACCAGGTCTCCCTCGTAAAATTCTGTAGGACGAACCCCTTTTTTGTTGTAAGCTCGCATCATCCGTTTTTGGTACATCTGGCCATGACGAATAGCTTTTAGCCTATTTCCTTCAATTAAGTTCAACTGATCTTATTGAGATTGGATCTTCATCCTACTTCAGCTCAGCCAATACCCGAAGAGAAAGAATTTTACTTCAATGGAAAAACCGTGATAAGCTAAAGAGAAAGACATTGCCCCGGTAGAGGGTTTTTTTTGTTTTTGTTTTTTTGTTTTCTTCTTTTTTTTTGCATTGAATTTGCATTCATAGTATTAGGCAAGTCCTGGTCATCTTTTTCAATCAGAATCAATATTCTTCCCGATAAGGTCTTCCTCATAAGATCTTCTACTTCAATTAGGATGAAATCCAACAAGAATACAGAAAAATGGCAACTTGACTTCAACGGGATAAGCCAGAGAAGAAGGTATTGCCCCAACAAAGAATTCTAACTGCATCATTCATGATATGAATCTTGAACATACTGCAAATTTTTAACGTTGTGCTGTTGCTCAAATTACAATATCAGTACTTAACTCGGGCACGTCCTGGTATGACCATGCGATAACATCTTTGAACCCTTAAGGTAATTCAACAAGGTCTTACTTTGTCTCTCCGGTTATGTATGTTCCCTCAAGGTTACAATCTCCATTGTCTCCCCATGAGGTAAATTTGTTTCTCTTCCTGTTCTACCATCCTCAACAAGTTTGGAGATAAGCTACAATCTATGTCATCTTCAAAGTGATGAGATCCCTCTAAACACATGTCTTATTCAAAAGGAAATTCTAAATCTGTAGCAATGTCATTCATGTCATTGATATCTGGGGGACCATAATAAATACCAAAGAATATACAAAAGAATATATAAATTTATCTGTACAATATGATTATGAATGAATGAATGATGTGGAAGAAAATCCAAAAGAATGAAAGAATAACTATTCAGACAGACTGAAAGAATATTGGTTCAAAAATGATCGCAAGGATGCATTTCATTAAAATAACGACATTTAGACATGAGCCTAATTCACAAAGGAATTCTTATTGCCTCTAGGCTGAAAGCAACAAGTGTGTTTTGAACATTACTCTAAGCAAGCTCTAAATACTATAGAGATTTCTTCTACAATCCGATTATTTAGGACACTCCCAAGTTTATAAGGGTGGATATCTAACAAGGTCCCTTTTCAATTGTCCTCAAATATGGTATTGATGTGAACGCCTCTCAACACTTCTTCACACATCACATTAACCCCATTATCAAATGTGATTGGGTAGCGAATTTTCTGTACTCGATGAATTTTCAAATTTGACAATGTCCATATTGATGAACCTTTCAACCAATTTCTTGAAAGCGGTGCAATTTTCTATCGAATGCCCCGCAATTCCTGCATGGTATTCACACTGAGCATTTGCATTATACCATTTAGGAAATGGGGGCAACATTGGTTTTAAATAGAAGGGAGACACCACATGTGCATTAAATAGGCTTTGATATAGCTCGCTATATGACATCGGTATAGGCGTGAACTGAGGTCCTTCCGTATTTATCTTCGTGTAAGATTCTCGCTTTAAAGGGATCTGTCGGCTGGTGATTTTTGTCTTTGGCCGGCCTACAGTGACTGGTTTTGAGTGACCCTTGTTATATCTGCCTACATTATCCCCATTACTCCCCTTCTTCCTTGGGGCCTTTAAAGTATTGATTTGAGAGTTCCACTCTCGCCCCTTCCATTTGTAACGATCTTCAAACTGTTTTAGGAACTCCACCCTCGTCTGTTCTATTTCTGCTTGATCATCAATGACAATAGGATTAGTTGAATCGCCTATCGACTTGGAACCTGAGCCAATTTGGAAATTCACCGGTGTCGAGGTGCTGGTCTGATATTGGGGTCGGATGTTAACAATTACCCCTTGTGGATATGCATTTGGTTGTGCTTGGGTATTTGTTGGGGTGAAGCCTGACAGATATGTAGAGTCCTCATTATTATCCCTAAAGTGGGCCACTGGGGTCTTTCCTCTTTCTAACCCTTTAGCCAATAACTGGGTTACCTGGCTCATTATATTTCTTTGAAATTCTAACAACTGATCTCTCATATCTTGCTGAAATTTGGTCAATTGCTCCTGTATCTGCACTTGCATTTGCTCTAATTTCTCCAAACTTTGGTCCATTTCTCTAGTCTTTGCTTGAATGCCGTGAGGATGTTGGTTTTCCAAATTAACTGAAATAATTTTACTCAATTAGGCTTTTTTGGTGGATTTTAGTGCATATGATGCAATGTAATGCAAATGCATGAGATGAATGCCAAAAGAGACGTTGATTCTGATTCAATTACATTTAGAAAACTTTACTAGAAGACAAATTTCTTTACATAAAGCGGATATATATACGACTTTGCCCTCATACTCCAGGCGAAGACATCTTCTCCTTCTTCATCTCGATGCTAAGATAAATCTTGCAAATTCTTCAAGAAGGGTATCTCTTCTACCTCCTTTTTGCTTGATCCTGGTTATGATCCAACGTCTGCCTATCCCCGTAATGCTCCTCAACATCTTTAAGGGAATTGGAATGTTAGAAACTCTTGAATAATCAACTTGACCTTGAGGCACGAAGTAAAGTCATGTATTCCTCCATCACCCTTCTTGCGTTTCTCGGAATATATTCAGGCAGCCGTATTATCTTCCACTTTATCAAGAAACCCATTTCCCACGATAAACTTTCTGTCTAGCAACCGAATACGAACCAATGCCTCTTTATAATGGAATGCCATGTAATTGTAATGCCATGCAATCAGAGTAAAACACAAAAATTCAGTAACAATTAAGTACAATACAACCAAGAAATAGTAAAAACTCCTAATTTAGGTATCTACTAAGGTTCAAAGTAATTCTACCTAGGGTGGATTCCTAAGGTTCACTATATGAGGTTTTGGCTTCTAGAGCAAGGGTACTCGAACCAGCAGATTCCTCGATCCTCACTCATTATAGGCTCATATGGACCAAGTTCGGTTCAGGGAAATACATTTCCCTATGGCTGCACGGAGATGAAAATCTCACGAAGACATAGGTACAGATGTATTCCGAAAGCGATCCACTATCCTGCACGGAGGTGAAATCCTCACGAAGGACTAGTTTCTCACTCCCACTTAAAGGGGTAAACTCATCCATGCAATGTAAAATGCAAACAAGCTAACAGCCTTAAGCTAATCAAGAAAATATATCACAATGAAACACCAATGAATGCAAAAGGGAAATCATGGTTTTAAAAAAAAATCTTTAATTCTCGACAAAAAGATACCAAATAATCAATTTATGGCTCGACTCTCATAGGTCCCTAGCGGAGTCGCCAAGCTGTCGAAACCATTTTTTTGAAAACACAAATATTTGGGTTGTCGACTTTAAAAACAAAAATTGGAGTCGCCACCGATCCTTTATTAAGGTGTGATCGGCTAACCAAAAAAAAACAATTCTGGTCTGCAAAATTTGAGAAAACAGGTTCGGGAGTCATTACGCACGAGGAAGGGTTAGCACCCTCGTAACGCCCAAAAATCGGTACCAAATTTGATTATTTTATGTCTTGATGTCGAAAATTTAAAAAGATTTTAAATAGAAATTTTTAACCCGTGAATGGATTTAAAAAGATAAAACATTCTCATTTCAAAGAAATAAAACACCACACCCAGTAAGTTAGGGCACAATATTTTAAATCTTCAAAATACCGAATATCGCTTTTTGTTTTAGAAATTCTTATTTCGAGATAACGAAATGTCACGACCAGTAAGTTAGGACCCGACATTTTGAATTCCCGAGAATAAGCTTTTATTTGAAAATTGCAAATTTATTGTGAAATAAATACTTAGCTTGCTAAATTCATCGAAAAAAATGATCACGATCCAGTAAGTTAGGACACGATCTTTCTCGAGAATCATGATTGCCAAATATTAAAATTTAAAAACGATTTTAATGATTTGACGAAACCAAAAGATATTTTCTTTAAAAATATGCTAAAATGTTAATGCATAACATGAAACCATTACCTTAATTTAAATTATGTGTACACGTATTCACAAAATAAAATATGATATATAAGTAAATTTTAAAGATATGTATATGCATATATGAAAACATGTATGAAAGTTATGAAAATAAATTATAAAATATGGATAGGTATATAAACATATAAGTAAAATATATTAATAAATTATGAAAACGTGTATATATATATAAGAAAAATGCAAAAAATATATTTATAACAACTTTGAATAGTGTGTACTTACATATTATAAAAAATGTATATAAATTTGCATTATAAAATACGAAAAAAAACTATATGAATATTATAAAGTATAAATATAGATACGTAATAAAACTAAGAAGAATAAAGTAATAATAAAATATATAAGTTATGCATATGTATTTAAAACCATTTAAAATATATTCATATATATATATATTTATATAATAAGATACATATTGGTATGGAAATAATCGTGATAATAATAAATGCTAACAATAATACAGTAATAATAATACAATTTAACAGTATTTAAAATATATATATATAAAATGATAAATTAAGGATTAATTTGAAAATAAACAGAGTTTAAAGGCTGAATTTAAAGATATAAAGCACTAAAAAGGACTAAATTAAAACGCACGCAACAGGCGGAGGATTAAAAGGGAAATTAATTCCATCTTCCAAAACGCTGTGCAACAACACGAACCAAATTGAAACAGTAGTAAAATATTTTGCGAAATTTAAAAAAATAAATAAATAAAAGAAACAATTTTAAAGCACTGCAAAAACAAAAGGGATCAATTGCACAAATTATCCATTTTAAGAATGCCCTATAAAAGCCAATTTTAAAACCCTAAAATCATTTTTCTTCTGCCTTTTGATAGATGCGCCGCAACTCCCCTCTTTCTCTGCCGTTCCAATTCCATTTCGAATCGGCCACAACGACGGCGGCGACACCTCGACGGCGCGCCACCACCGGTAAGAACTTTTCCTCTTCTTCTTTGCTTCGTTTATTTGTTTAAAAAAAACAAGAGAGAAAATAAAAAAGAACAAAACAGTAAAGGAAAAGAAAAACGAAACTAACTAAGTACCTTCAAAATTGTTTTTTTCCTTTGTTTTTTTATTTTCAATATTCTCTTCAATACAATCTTTTTGATTCTTGATTTTTATTTTTTTCCTTCAATATTTTCTTTACAATATTTGTCTAACCCCCTCTCTTACAAAAATTGATTGACTTTTATAGCCAATCTTTACCGGAAAGCACCCACTCCAATTTCCCCCCGCTTATTTTGCTTTATATTCGATCCTATAATGTTGTTTCTGGTTTGTTGCAGGTGAAGAACGTGCATGGTGGGTGTGGGGAATTGCTGAACGTGGGTGGAAACCGTTGCCATGACGTGGGCAGTTGCTGCGGCGCTGATTTGCTTCAATCTGTTTAGGGTTTCTGCTATACCCTGTGCTTTTTTGGGCTAACAGGCTAGGGCTAGCAATTTGGGCCTTATTAGGCCGAATTTGGGCTGTAATATGGACTCCTACTTAGCTTTATTTCAAATTGGGTTTTAATGGGCCCGGGCAAAATTGGGTATTACAGCTGCCCCTCTTTGCTCGTTGTCGTGTAACGGGAATAGAGCAAAGACTTTAAAAATGACCAATTTTGCCCGGTCATGCTGGACCTTGGTGCTCTTCTTCTTCTTTAAATAGCTTCATTCCTTCCTACTGCATCTTCAGAGGTATAGGAACTAGTGCTTCAATCCACTCTACTGCAATGTCGGGGAGATAGGATTACTTTCTTCTGTCTGCTCCACAACTGTTTAGGGAGATAAGATCTAAAATCTTCAATCTATTCCACTACTGCTCTTTTGGGCTAACAGGCTAGGGCTAGCAATTTGGGCCTTATTAGGCCGAATTTGGGCTGTAATATGGACTCCTACTTAGCTTTATTTCAAATTGGGTTTTAATGGGCCCGGGCAAAATTGGGTATTACAATTACTATTAAATATAATTTAATAAAATATATAATTTAATAAAATTCTTAATATTAAATATTCTTATATGAATTTACTAAAATCATAATATATAATACTACAATACTTACAAATTCTATTAATCTGGTCCTAACTTTAAAAAATTCAATAAACTTAACCTTTAACTTTACATATTATATCAATTTAACCTTTATTCTTAAAATTCAAAAATAAAAATAAAAAAACTAAAAAATTTAAACATTTATTTTTCGATAAAAATACATACAAAATTATAAAAATATTTATAAATAAATGAATATCTATTTTTCTCATTTTTTAACATGACATTTATTTATTAGAATAATAAATTTATAAATAAAACAATTTAAGGAGAAAAAGCAATGAAAAAGAATTAGAAAATTTTAAAAAATATATTAAACATTAACGCCACCATGCTTAATTTTGATAAAAACTACAATAAAAAAGATAAAGTTGACGTCCTTAAATTGTTGGCCCAAAACGCCAAATTTACATCCATGAAAAATTTTTTTCAAGTACTTTTTAACTGAAACCAAACTTGGGAATAAAGCACATGTCATTCCGCTTTGCCCGCATGTTGCAACCAAGGCCAATCTCAGTCACATAGGTCGACTGGAGAGTTGCCATCGCTATCCTTCGTATCTTTGTCTGCATTTTGTTTTACAAGAAATTTGGCAATGTCTTCCCTCTCACACATAACAGCATAGTGCAATGGAGTTTGACCTTCATTGTCCTTCCAATAGAAAGAAAAAACAATGATTTTAACAACAATGCTTACAACACCAGAAAGAGAAGAGAAATATAGAGCATTGTGCACCATTTAACATATAAAAATTTCTTATTTACTTCGGTATGCTTTTGAAAAAGGTTCAAAAACACTCTAAAGACAGTTATTTCACATTTGTTTTTGTGCATTACAGGTACATCAGACAGGGATAGTTTTAGCACACACAAATAGGTTAGGAGGTGAATACCAGTAAAACCGTAACAGCGATACAATAATTACCTTAGCATTCACATCCAAGACAACCACTGCTCTGTTAAAAACCAGGATTAATAGCATGTATGATTGGAATCAACTATAACAACTCGATGCTGGATCTTGTACAAGGAAAACAAAGCCATTAACTTGGCAACCATACATCTAAAATAAGCATATGAAACTAAGGTTCAAAATAATCAAAGAAAATGAAGCTTCAAAATGTGTGACATTGAACACATAATCAATTACAGAAAAGTTGCTATGTTTTGGCACTAAAAGCAACCGCAAGCCACAACTACCAGCATGTCAAGAATTAAATTTGTTTTGGCACTAAAAGTAAACCACAAGTCACAATAACCAGCATGTCAAGGATTGAATTTGTTTGGGTACTAAAAGCAACCGCAACCGTAAGCCACAAGTACCAGCCCAACCCCTTAACCTACAGCTTAATTGCAGAAACCTTATGAGCCCTCAAACCGATATATATTGTCAAATCTACATGACATGTTGTACATATCTAACCACTATATTTTGCACATCCATATCCAATCACAGTAGATAAAAGAAACTGCCTCAGAATTGTAACTAGGCAGCATCGAAAAGTGCTTTGTACTTAGCCTTGAATGTTCCCACCAAGGGGAAGGTAAAGAGTATGTAAATAAGCTCTGAAAATACAACAAATGAACAACAAGTTTCTTCCCAAAGCATCTCTCAGTCAAAGGCAATTAATAAGACCTATTATCTATATCTCAAAACAAAAACGCTTGTGTCATGCAATCAGCAACCCAGAACTTCAAGGAAGGAATGATCCAAAATCGAAAACTCCCACAGACATCTCATCTTCTAACTTTGATCACACAAGTAAGCACAAAAAAAAATAATAAACCCAAAATCCCATACTAACAAAAGCAAACTTAACAAGCTATACAAACAAAACATTAAAACTTCCGTCTTATAATCCAAGAAGGCTAAGAGTAAGAGGATTGATGTGATAAATATCCAACTCAAATAAACAATATAAGAAGAGATGAAGAAAAAAACTGACCCCATGGAGGCAAAAAGAGCAGAAATCCAACATGGAAAGTAACCAGAAGATAGCATCTAAAATCCCCAAAGCAAAACCCTAATTCCAGAATGGAGAAGACTAAAATTCCTAGAGAACAATAATTAAAAATAAAAAAGTTAATAACTTCCCTTCCAATTCCTTTCTTCCCAACTGTTTCCCCTTCGATTCTTAGTAAGAAGAAACAGAGGAGAGAAAAGGGGTTTTCTAGGAATGAAAGAAAATGAAAATGAATACTTTGAAAACGGTATAATAGCTAATCGTTGAAGAAGACTGAGAGGGTAAAACAAGGCATAGAAATTGGAAAGATGTCTGCAATAGCTAATCGTCATTTTGGGAAGGGAACACAAAAGCAGAGATTTTGGGGAATAGGCCGGTAATGTAATTCGCCCGTAATAGGCATTACAGCGAACCAAACGCCAGATTAGATGAGGCGCGCGGAATAGATGGGTAATCGCATACCCATTACAGCAAACCAAACACGCTGTCAGATTTCCACGAACAAATTGGCATACCCTGGTGGGGTCATACTAGTTGGATTTTTGTTAAGGGAGTTAGTCATCGGATTTTAACAACCCACGCGGTTGAGGCCGTTGATCCGAGTTGGGTTCTTCAAAACGCAAAGTTGCCAAGGTCTTGAATTGCGAACTTGTGTATCATGGTTAGGAAATTGGTAAGGTTTGGTTTACAGGTCGTATCAGAATCAACTACGAAAGAAAGAATTGGCGGTTGGGACATTCTTGGTCGTTATAACTAGCTTATGGTTTGGAAGAGAAACCCATTTTTAAGGATCAATTTGAAACTGAAATTCATCGAGTCTAAGGCTAAGACTTTATATTACTGTTTACTAAATTCAATCTCATTTTATTATTTTCTTATTTTCTTATTTTTATTTTTTTCATTTATATAATTGTTTATTGCTTTAATTTCATTTTATTTACTTTTCAAATATTTTCATCTCCTATTATTTATTTTTTTTCAGCAAGTTCGTCAACAGTCGTGGGAACGACTATTGCCACAACAATAATTCTGGTCATAAGAAAAGGCAAAATTATATAATCAATCCCTCTGGATTTGACACTACTACTTTATAATACTACCTAGTGTTATTTTGTCATAGGAATTTTTATTTGGTGGGTTTGACGCCCATCAAATTTTGGTGCCATTGCCGGGGATTGGAAATATTTTTTCTAATTTTTGTTTATTTTCCTTATGACTAGGTTAGAACCGGGAACACTAGAATTTGAACTAAAAATAGAGAAATTGGCTTGAACATTACGAAGAGAGGCTATTTGGCGCGGTAAATGACCGTAACCAGAGTTCAAAACAGGGTCTTATACCGAAGATATTTTCTCATTCAATGAACCAGAAGAAATGGTAGATCAAACTATACGCCAACTTGCAGCAGCACTAAATGAACAACAACCATTATGCATAACTTATCGGCAAGAGGAACGGTGTTCGAGTTGAAGTCAGGCTTAATTCATCCATTGCCCACCTTCCGCGAATTGCAAACTGAAAATACGCATGCCCATCATAAAGAATTCCACATGGTTTGTACAAGCATGAAACCACAAGGAGTGACCGAAGATCAAATAAAACTTCATGCTTTTCCTTTCTTGTTACCCGACTCTGCTAGAGAGTGATTATTTTATTTACCTCCAGGTTCAGTTAATACATGGTCTGATATGTCTCGTTTATTTCTTGATAATTTTTTTCCAGTAGCTTGGGTAGCTGAATTAAGATGAGACATTGTAGTAATTTGGCAAAAGGAGACTAAACCACTTTATGATTACTAGAAACGGTATAAAAAGTTGTGTGCAAGTTGCCCACAACATGGTCTAACTTAACAATCGCTTTTGCAGTATTTCTATGAGAGGTTACTCCCAATGGAAATGAAGATGATAGATGTTGCTAGTGGAGGGGCAGTTGTAAATATGATGCCTCAAAAAGCAAGAGAGTTGATTTTGACCATGGCTATCAATTCTCAATAATTTCAACCGGCTATAGAACCCACGAAACGGGTTAATGGGTTAAGTTCTCTATATTTAGAAAATAAAATTGATAAGCTTACCAATATTGTTCAAAATTTTCTTATAGATAAAACAAGCCCAACATGGTTGTGTGCAATTTGTGCTATGCTAGATCATCCAATGAACTCGTTCCCTATTTTACATGAAGGTTTGACAGAATAAACAAATATTGTCAGAAAGTTTCCAGAACCACCCTAAAGGCAATATGATCCCTATTCGAACACCTATAATATGGGGTGAAAAGATCATCCAAATCTTAGTTATGGGTCGAATCATCGATTCAATCAGTCATACCAACAAAGATCGCTTCTGAATAAAAAATTACCATGATACAGCTGCACTACGACATTTGTTCTTCTGTCCAAATAATGACATTGGTCAACTCTTTTCCTCATTCTCTTTTATTTCCAAATAATGGCGTTGGGGTTCTCCTCCGTCGATCACCTTGCTCTTTTGTCATCATTGCTTGTTCCGATGTTGTCACTAATCGGAGAAGCCACCAAATGGTCCACATTTCCTTTTTCTCTCCCGCTTCTTTTCTACTTTATTTTTTTATTTTTAAAGCCATGGACCGCGTTTTACTATTGTTACTCTTCGTCGTCAAATCGAGCCACCACCATAAATGGCATTGCTTCTAGTCAACATGCATTGCCGCTCAGCCTTTTGTTTCTTTCCCTTTTTTTTACTGTTGCCTCTCTAGTCTAATTGTAACTCTAAAATATAGAGTTATCTTTAGCACTTCTAGATTGGTAATTCATGCAAAATTTAAGTGTTTGATAACAAATTTTGAAATTTTTATGACAACTTTGTCCTGTTGAATGATACTAACATAAATTTGCTAATTTGATCATTTTATATACTAAAACACATGATTGCAATTTTTGAGACAGTTGATGTACTAAAAGAAAAGCCAGTGCTGAAGCTCACACTTTTGGTCCTCAATGTTGTAGCATTTTTACAACATAAGCCATGTAAAAGAGAGTTGAGATATGGTCATCTTTGGACCCAATTAAAGGCTTATTGGTCTTAGAAAATTCTCTTTTCCCAACTTAAGAATTGGGTCAGCAAAAATGGTTAGCCTGCTAAGAAGATAGGAGCCCAAGTTGTCCACTAAGGTGGAGAAGTCTTAACTATCCATAGACGTGCCCAAATCACCCACCCAAGACTTGGATAAAGATTGAAAATCAACCACTAAATTCTCATATGTGACCGGCCAACTCCCCTCCTCATTTCAAGGCTTCTCTCCCATGAATCAAGCAAAAATTTCAAAGTCATCCACTCAATTTCCTTAAAATAAAGGTCAGATTTTCAAGGCTCTCATTTGCTAAAAATAGCCAATATCTACAAGTATAAATAACCCTAGCTATTCTGTTATCCCTTATTCACCATCTCTTTTCCCATTCTTCGTTCTTTCACTTCCCATTTGTGGGAGAGAGCAACAAAAGAGTTTGAGAGAAGCATCTCAGAAGTTCTTTGAGCAGCAAAGTTTGGCATCTTGAAGGCAAATCAATTCAACAAAAAGTGCATTACCACATTCAACTTCGACCTTTCTGAAGTCTTTTCCCCATATTATGAAAACACCTTCCAACATGGTAGAACGGATTTTTTTGAATATGGAATACAGAGCATATATGATAATTGGTTATTTTGCTTCGTTTTTCTATATAAATTTATTATTTTACTTTTATATATGTATGATTATTTAAAGGGTATTATGTTTAAAAAAATTGTTCCACAAAAAATATATTTAAATATATTTAAATATTGGTTTTCTTTAAATATTTTACTTATATATATAAATATATACTAGTTTTGACTCACATGTGTTGCACGTGATGAATATTATGATGTATATTTTAAATAACCAATATTATTAATATTAGAAAATTTTAATATCATTAATAGTAACAATATTAAATAACATAAAATAATTCTAAAATTTCAAACCACTCCACATTAAAATAATTTTATCTGTATTTTAAAAAGCATAAGGCATAATCATAAATTTAGCTCCTAACATTTACTTATTCTATCACTTTGACTCTTAACTTTCAAATTTTAGGCAAATTGTTTTTTGTGGATTGAAAAATTGATTGAATTGTTAAAATTTTAATGGCACTAATATGGCGGCTTACATGATAATTTATGTGTACTTCATTTCTAAAATGGATAAATTATTAATTTTTTAAAATTTTATTAATTTTTATTGATTCCATGCAACTTGTCATGTCGGTGTCATTAAAATTTTAATAGTTCAGTCAACTTTTTTACCTAAAGAAATACACTTTAACTAAAATTTGAAAGGAAACGGCCAAAGTGACAAAAGAGGTAAGCTTTAGGGGTTAACTTTTAATCATTATGCCAAAGTAAAATTACTCTAATTTTTAGGTTATAGAACCCACGACATGGGTTCATGGGTTAAGTTCTCTATATTTAGAAAATAAAATTGATAAGCTTACTAATATTGTTCAAAATTTTCTTATAGATAAAACAAGCCCAACATGGTTGTGTGGAATTTGTGCTATGCTAGATCATCCGACGAACTCGTTCCCTATTTTACATGAAGGTTTGACAGAACAAACAAATATTGTCAGAAACTTTCCAGGGCCACCCTAATGATCCCTATTCGAACACCTATAATATGGGGTGAAAAGATCATCCAAATCTTAGTTATGGGTCGAATCATTGATTCAATCAGTCATACCAACAAAGATCGCTTCTGAATAAACAATTACCACATCCAAAATTATCTTTGGAAGCCATAGTGGAAAGGTTAGCCAGTAGTACTAAAAAATTTCAATAGAAAATCGACATGCATTTGTAGGAAATAGATAAGCAAGTTAGCAAGCTTGCAATCATGGTAAGTCGTTTGGAGTCCCAAGGTAAGCTGTCATCTCAAGCTAAACCTAATCCTCAACATAATGCAACTTCTATGACATTGAGAAGTGGAACAGTTTTGTATTCAGCTCCTAACATAGATCTTACCTACAACCCAAAACAGGAAAAATGAAAGCTCGATCCAATGTCCACTATAGAGTCGACTCCTCAAAAGTCGTTTGCAGTACCACCTCCATTTCCTGGAAGACTCGTCCAATGCAAAAAAGAGCGAGAAGAGAAGGATATCCTTGACACTTTTTGAAAGGTAGAAATAAACATTCCTCTTCTTGATGCGATTAAGCAAAATCCACGATATGCAAAATTCTTAAAAGAATTATGCACAAGTAAGAAAAAGCTCCTGGTAATGAAAAGGTGAGTGTCTTAGAAAACGTCTTGATTTCCATGCTGCCAACTTCATTTCCATTTTGTGAACCATAAGCTCGAAGAATTTTGTATGTTTGGTCAAGTCACAAGATTAGATCCCAAATATTTTCTTGCTTCAACATCAACTTTTACTTTAAGGATGCTTCTAAAAAGTCTTTTGCCCACCTTGACCTAACTTGCATGAATTCCTCACTCTTGTAGTAATTTTTAACAACTATCTCCTTCAAGGTAGTATGATCCTCCTTCACTATTCTCCACACTTGCTTAGCAAGTAGGGCCCTATTTACATTCGCATTTTACTTATTCCAAGTCCTCCATTCACTTTTCTTCTACAAATTTTATCCCATTTCATGAAATGCATTTTCCTTTCACCTTCTTGTCTCCCCACCAGAAATTTCTTGAAATTTGATCAATTTTGTGACAAATTTTCTTAGGTGCCTGGAAACAAGAAAGATAATAAATCAGGATGCTTGACAATATGGATTTATGAGTGTCTATCTTCCTGCCTAATCCAGAAGTCTTGATTTCCATGCTGCCAACTTCATTTCCATTTTGTGAACCATAAGCTAGAAGAATTTTGTATGTTTGGTCAAGTCACCAAGATTAAATCCCAAATATTTTCCTGCTTCAACATCAACTTTTACTTTAAGGATGCTTCTAAAAGGTCTTTTGCCCACCCTGACCTGACATAGAGAAAATTTACCCAGACCCTTAACCCGACCCAAGCTTCAATATAATATGACTCGCCTTGAACCTGACCCTGAAAATAAAAGAAATAAATACCACATCCGAACTAGACTTGACATTAAATATCAAACTTAATTTTTTATTTTAAATAAGTAAAAGATCAAACTTAATTCATTCATCTATTAAAGAGTACTCGAAATAAAGATTAAATTAAATAATATCTCAAAATTTCTATTGACGTAATATATGTATATTTCATAACTTTAAAAGCCTCAAAACACATATTCTTCCCTGTTTTCAAGCACGTTTATTTATTTGAGAGATTAAAACTAGCCGGTTTAAAATATATATTTACATGCAAATGAAAAAAAAAAGCACACACACAGAGTTTAAATTATATATAATCATGGAAGCTTTAATAGTCTTGTATTAGGAGTCATATTTTATTTTATCTTTTCAACTCAAAAAAAGATAAATTAGTTCATTTACATTAGATTAAAGGGGAAATTGATCTTTCTATTAAAAATTTCATCCATTTTTTATTAAACCAAACTTGAAATACTAACAGAAGGGGCTATAGAAAGTTAGAAGGGTTAAATCCTAATACATATTACATAAAAGGCATTTTTTTTATAGTTATTTGGAGCCGCGAATTTTCTTTAAACTCAAAATTGATTTAAATTGAAACCCAACTAATTATGTCATGATCCACGTTTCGACCTGTCTTGATTTAAAAAACAAAATGGGCTCGAGTGGGATCAAAACTTATCAATTTTAGTATTTTCTTGTTTTGTCATTCCTAATTCAAAGATAGTGTTACTCCTAATTACCGCTAGATTTTGCTATCCGCATACTAGATGAAATTCTAAGAATTATGAAATTAAAAGTTTTTATGCATATATTTATTTAATCACTCACTAGGAGGTGGAGGATTGACCCCAAAAGTATCAATATATTATATTATATTTAATATTTAAATTAAGTTGGTGTGATTCATTAATCAAGTCCTAACTTACTTGTAAGATTACTAAAAGTTCATTATTTTTATAAAAAAGTATATTATTTTATCTTCGTATTTTTATATTAAATCTAGAGAATATGTATTCACAATGGTATTTAAACCCAAGATATTATAACCTTCATTTCGACAACTTTATCATTTTAATTAAAGTTATATTTAATTTTTATAGGTAAATATATCATAAAAGCTCTTGTATTTAGAGTCAGATTGCATTTTGCCTCCTTTACCAAAAAATAGGTAGATTAGTCCTTGAATGTTAGATCTAAGAGTAAACTGATCATTCTGTTAATATTTTATTCATTTCTATTGATAAAAACTGATCACTGTACATCAACATGAGATATACATGGCAATTTACGTGTCACAGTCTTGTTATTCATCCAGCTACATCATTTTTAATAGTTCAAATGGATGAATTTTTGAACAAAAAAATCAATTTACATTTTGATCTAATGTACAATAACTAATTTACTCATTTTTTAAATAGAGGGAGCAAAATGCAATCTAAACCCTAACACAATAACCTCCATGATACTTTTACTATTTTTATATTATTTTTTTATAAATTTATTACGCATCTTTTTTCTCCCTCATTATAAGTATGCCATGAATTTTTTAATATAATTTTTATATCATATTTAACTTTTATCATTTCATCTACGCTTGTACTTTATATTCTTAGGAACTATGAGATTTTTCTAATGATCTCCCCATTCCTCAATGCCCCAATCATTTTGCATTGGAACATTTGACTCACTTCTATTGGATTCTTTTATATGGTAATTTCGTTCACAGTTTTTCCTCACCCACAAGCTGAAGTGCTGGCTCTCTGTAAGCGTACAAGCCCAATTTATGTCTGGGGCCCAAAACCCAAACACCAAAACCCAAACCAACCCAATTACAAACCCAAATCAGATGGCCCAATGAAGGCCCAAATTCCAACCCACCTAAATCTAACCCTAACTGCCCACTCAACTCAAGCCCAAAACATCAAATCAAAAAATAAACAAGTCAAACCCTAGCTGCGCCGCACCTAGGGGCTCCTAGCGTCTGCCGCCGCTCTAGCACCTGCCACCGCGCCTCACACGCCTTCGTCACGTCACTCCTCTGGCAGCCACCAACTCTGCCACTTGCTTTAATCACCGCAACTTGCACCTGCAAACAAGTCAAGATCAGCACCAACAGGAAGAGCAAGGGCTATAAAAGCCGAAATACAATGTAAAAAATGAGGGGGGGACTGTGATGAAACCGATTGAAAAATACAAAAAATATTGCTGAATCAATAAAAAAATCGAAATTTTTGGAAGAAAGGTGTTCGTTTTTCCTCTATTTCATTCGGTCTCCTGATTTATTTTTATTTTTATTTTATTTTTTTAGCATATATATATATAAGATTATATATATATAAAGGGAAAAGATAAGGAGAATCTTTACCTGCGCCGCACCGGAGGAGGAGAAGCCAAACGGTTTCCCTCCGATTTTAGGGCTCGTGGCCACCTTTCAAAGGATTCAGTCTTGAATCCAGGTTCTAGAAGTGACAAGCTTTAAGCGGGGCTAAGAAAGATCCGATTTTGCACCTCCGGCCGGAGGTGCGTCGGAGCCCTCGATCAGAGACCTAGGTCGGTCTTAGGAGGGGAGAGAGAACCCTCTCTCTGTTTTTTTCTGAAAAGTGGGGTAAAATATTTTTTTGTTGATTTTTTTTGTATTTATAAGGCATAAAAACGACGTCGTTTTGGACCTTGGCCTCAATGGCCAAAACGACACCGTTTAGCTTAAAACCCAAGGGTCTACCCGAGTACGACAGACCCAGAGATCAGATCTGCGTGTTTTAAGATGGAAGGGCTAATTGCACCTTTAGCCCTTCCGCTTTTTTATGTTTTTTAATTAGGTATTTCTAAATTTTTAATTTTTACCCCGTTATTTTGCTACAATTTCAATTCAGTCCATGCTGGAGGGACTGCGTTTTGGGGAAAAGGGAAAACTCTCATTCTGGTCCCTCTATGTTGTGTGCGCGTTCAGGAAGATCCTCCTTTTATTTTATTTGCAGATTTGCCCCAAAGATCTGTTTTCAATTCAAATCAGTCCTTTTTTTATTATTTTATTATTTTATTAATGAACTCAGTTTTTTATATATTTATTTATTCCTCATTATTATGCTATTCTCTTTGTATTATTATTGTTATTATGTTTCCAATTTGTTTATTTATCTAGTTTAAATATTATTAATTTTATTATTATTATTTATTCGCTTATACCTTTAATATTTTAGATTTAAATATATATACATCCATACCCGTATTTTTTAAAATTTTTATACATATCTATATCTATATATATACATTTTATTTATTTATTTATTTTCAAGAAAATATGTATATATACTTATATTTTTTTATATTTTATAAGTTACATATACACATATATTTTTAATATACATACATGTGTACATTTTACATTTTATATGTTTTTACATATTTTATAACTTCAAAATACTTTTATATACACGCATACATTTCTTTTAAATATACATAGACATGTACACACGCTTTATAATTCTAAAACACACATATACGTACATTCTCTATAATATATATACATACCTTTTTTAAACTACCATAAATATATATTTTATATATTTCAATTTTATGTATATATATACATATTTTAATTCATATATATATGTACGTATACACTTGCACATTTTTATATTTCATAATTTTAAAACATATACACAGACATATATGTCCCTTTTTTATTCTCTTCATTCGTTTATGTATTTACATGTCCATCATTATTATATTTTTTTAATGCTTCAATTTTTGTTTTTATTTGTTTATTTACTAGATATTGTGTATACATGATTGATTTGTTTTTTATCTTTTCAATGTGTTTTATTTTTGCTCGTGCTATTTATATTTACGTTATTGTTATTCTGTCATATATAATTTTTACCCAGATTCGTAAAAAAGGAAAATTTGAAACTAAAGGCAATACTCGGTATTTGGGATATTCGAGAGGATTGAGCCCTAATGTATTGGGTTTCAATTTTCTTCGTTGAACCTAAATAATCAAGAATGCTCTTTAATCAAAAAACATAAATAAAAGCTCATTATTGGGAATTCAATGCACCGTGTCCTAACGCATTGGATATGACACGTTGTTTTCTCGAGAAGAGGATTTTTCTAAAATAAATAAATAAATAAATAAAGGCAATGTTCAATGTTTAGAATTTTGAGAAATTGTGCCCTAACGTATTGGGCTGCAATTTCTTCTTCTGACTTAAACAATTGAATATCCTTTTAAATTTTATTACATGAGTTTTCAGACAGCTCATTTTTGAGGAGGTGAAAAATCATGCAAGCTCATTTTTGAGGAGGTGAAAAATCATGCCTAACTCATTGGGTATGATATTTTCTCTCTCTAAAAGGAGAGGGTCTTAAGTGGCTAATTTGATTTATCCAAGTTTTTACAATGATCGTATTTTAAAATCTTTCAACCTTCAACATTAAAACGTTAATTAATCAACTAGGTACCAATTTTTGGGCGTTACGGGGGTGCTAATCCTTCCTCGTACGTAACCGACTCTCAAACCTATTTTTCTGAATTTCACAGACCAATAGCATCGTTTTAATAAATCTAAACCGTTTATTAAAAACAACAGTTTTACGAGGTGACCCGATCACACCTCATCAAAAAAGATTGGTGGCGACTCCCACATTCAGTTTCATTTCTCAAAATCTAAGTCGACCCCATTTTATCAAAAAATTGGTGTTAACAGTAAGCATCAGCATTCAACGCAAATTAAAAATGTATATATATTCCAATAATATCCCCACTGCTGTCATTGCCATTTTAATCTGCTCACTTACAAATTATCCCAAACTTATGAACTAAAATATAAATCGAGATTATGTAGTAGCAGGGACCACACTGTTTTTTTGCTAGGTTTTATTATTATGTACTAGATGTATAATCCGGCTACACCGGGATTCAATTAATCAATTAAAAAAAGTATACTTTTAATTATAATAAATAAAGGCTATTTAAAATTTTTTATATTTTAATATTTTATTAAATAATTTAAAATTAAATTTGAATGATAACTAACGGTTTTAAATATAAGTTAAATTGAGATCGAAAAGTACAATAGGATGGATTTAAAACACTATTTAAATAACATAATTTAATATTAAAATTAAAACAATTAAATAATATTAAGATAAATTGTTTAAATAACATCAAAACTTCATATTTTTTCTCTAAATTGAACATATTAAATTGGTAATGTTTTTCAATCTAGTGTCTCAACTTCTTTTTCATATTAGTTCAAAACTTTTACAGTTGTTTTCCATTTTGATTCTTGAAATTGAATTTTGTTAAGATGTAATGACATGATGATGTCAACACCTATAAATTTTAAATATATATTGTAAATGGCTCAATTTGCCTGGGGCCCATTTACAAATAAACCAAAATAAAATAAAATAAATAATTATTATTAAAGTCCAAACACATAAGCCCAACATGGCCAAAACCTTTTTAACCTAAACTACCCAAGCCTTAAACCCAACTAAACCTAAAACCCAAAGCAGCCCAAAACTAAAAACACAGATAATTTTTGTACATAATAGCAAAATAACAGGGAAAAATCGTAAAATAATTTTTGTAATTTTATTTTATATTCGGCTATATAAAGCCGATTGGAAATCTGTAAAAGCGGATACGAATACGAATAAAAAAAATCTAAGAGGAAAAATCAGATATCTGAAAAGGTGATTCTCAAATTTTTTTTCTTTTTTTATTCTTCTTTTCTTTGATTTGTGATTTTTTTTTTTGACACGCGAAACAAAAAGAGGAAAAGAGAGGGATTTTACCTTTTCTAGTGCGCCGTCGGAGCCCTCGTTTGCTCTATTCAAATCAGAGTTGGATGGGATATTTTTGAGGTTTGAAACAACGAAAGGGGAAAGGGTGTTTAGGTTTTTGTTGGTTAGTTTAAAAATGGTAAAATGTTCTGATTTTAAGGTTTTGAGTGGCCCTTATATAGTGCATAAAACGGCACTGTTAAGGCCTATTTCAGTGGCTATAAAACGGTGCCGCATTGATCGTATTGGCCATATCCGCGCGACCCAACTCGATCCGAAAGGGATCCGCGTGATTTTGAGGCCCAAATGGGCTATTTTCAGCTTTGGTCCCTCCACTTTTGAGGTGTACTACAATTCGGCCCTTATTTATTTTTTATTTTTTGCAAATCTCACTATTTTTTTAATTGCTTCACTTTAGTCCCTATCGAAACGCTGCGCATAGAAGGGATCGAGATATTTTCTGTTTAGATCCCTGTTTCTTCGCGCGCATTTTAGTATGGTCCCTAGCATCCTTTCATTATTTATTATTTATACCCCCATATTTTGTTGTAGTTTCAATTTCATTCTTAACCTTTATTTAGATTGTTTCAATATATTTTACATTTTAAATCATTTTATATTTTTATTTTTACATTACTTTATTTATTTATTTTAAACTTTTGTATATAGTGCCTATTTTTAAAATATTATATATATTATTAGTTCAAATTTTTTATATATGTTATTTCAAAGTTTATTTATTTTCACTACACCAAAACAGGCTTTTAGCGGCGTTTTAAGCGGTGTTTTAATAACAAATGCCGCTAAAGATCGATCATTAGCGGCGCTGACTAGAAAACGCCGTTTTCAATAAAGCGCCGCTAATGCTGAGGAATTTAGCGGCATTTTTGTGAAAGCACCACAGAAGAACTAAGCACAACGACGCCGTTTACTGAGCTTTCGGGAGGTTTAGCGGCGTTTCCAATAATGCGCCGCTAATGGTGAGGGCTTTAGCGGCATTTTTATGAAAGCGCCGCAAAAAAATTAAACCCAACGACGCCGTTTACTGAGCTTTCGGGGGTTTAGCGGCGTTTTTGATCAAACGCCGCAAAAAAAATTAAGCCCAACGACGCTTTCGGGGGGGGGGGTTTAGCAGCATTTTCAATAATGCACCGCTAATGTTGGGGCTTTAGCGGCGTTTTTATGAAAGCGCCGCAAAAAAAAATTAAACCCAACGATGCCATTTTCTTAGCTTTCGGGGGTTTAGCGGCGTTTTTAATAAAGCGCCGCTAATGCTGAGGCTTTAACGGCATTTTTGATCAAGCGCCACAAAAAAAACTAAGCCCAACGACGCCGTTTTCTGAGCTTTCGGGGGGGTTTAGCGGCGTTTTCAATAATGCGCCGCTAATGCTGGGGCTTTAGCGGCGTTTTTATGAAAGCGCCGCAAAAAAATTAAACCCAACGACGCCGTTTTCTGAGCTTTCGGGGGTTTTGCAGTGTTTTTAATAAAGGGCCGCTAATGCTTAGGGATTTAAATTTATTTAAAATATTTTTAAAGTTTTTTGGATACATTACTGATTTTTTTAGTTTATATATTAAATAATTTCTTATATAATAGTAAAAGAGGTAGTATTAATTTTAAAATATTGAATTAATTATCATTATAGTATATGGTTTAGAGTTTAATGAGTAGGTCGGGGTATGGATTTAGGGTTTGGGAATTAAGGTTTAGGGTTTTGTGGTTTAGGGGTTAGGTCTTATGCTTTAGGGGTTAGGGGGATTTAATGGTTAGGAGAGTTTAAAGGTTATGCTTTAGGGTTTATGGTTTAAGATTTAAGAGTTACAATTTAAGGTTTATGGATTATGGGTTTAGTGATTATGTTTTACGATTTAGGGTTTAAGTGTTGGGGTTTAAAGTTTATGGGTAACTGGGATTAGGGTTATTTTAAATTGATTTATTTTAAAATTCCTCTTTTATATATTATATGTTATTTTAACTTGCTTTGTAAATTATTTATTTTAACTTGCTTTGTATATTATTTTATTTTAAGTTTTTGTATATATTAATTATTTTAAAATTATCCTATATTATTTGGTTTAAATAGATTTTTATTACCTATTTAAAACTCATTTTCATGTACTATTTATTTTTTATCACTTATTTAAATTGTTTTACATATCTATTTTTAAACCCTATTTTATTATATTTTGCTTATTTATACTTTTTATATATTATTATATATATTTATATTGGTTTTTTCATTCTATATGTATTACTTATTTAGATCAATATATATATTATTTTGTGTATTACTCCTTTGGATTTTCTTCTTATGCAACATTTGCTTTAAAATTCATTTTTACTTCATATAGCATTTATTTTTTTAATTCTATTTTTTAAAACTATTTCAAGTTTTCATATTAATTACTTCTTTTTAAATTTCTATACATATAATTTATTGTTCATACATTGATAATTTCAAATTTCCTTTTTCATGCTATTTTTTGTAGTTGTTTTAAAATTTTTTTCATTTTATTTGTGTTAATTTGCTTGATATTTCTTTTAGGATTGACTTTTAGGTCATTAGCCTTCGATTGTTAATATTAGAATTTATATACTATGTGATATGAGATTATTGTTCTTGTGTGTATTGTATTGCTTATTGGTATTTATTGGTTACTTGTCGTTCGTTTGCGTACATTTTGGTTTATGAATTATCACTTCTCGTTGTACATTATTATTCAATCGCGCTTTATTCGCTCAAAAGTTACGTTTAATATGGTTTAAGTTTTGAAATTGTTTTTTATCCAAAAGCTTCCAAGATAGCATAACACTCCGTGTTTGAGATTTTCGAAAAGATCGTACCCTAACTTACGGGGTCTCAATTTTTCGATAATTTCAAATATACAAACTTTAAAAAAAAACAAATTTACTAAAAAATTATCTCTGAAATCAGAAAAAAGACCGTGTTCCAACTTACGGGATATGATTTCTTCTCTGAAACCGAGATGATCAAAATTTCTAAAAATAAATAAATTTTGGTGTTTATTCTTGTTTCGGGATTTAAGATATTGCGTCATAACTCATGGGATATAGTTCTTGTTCTCGATTAACGGGAAATACACCATTCCTTAAATTTTTAAGTAATTTTAATAAAAGGATCATATTTTAAAATTTCTTTTCGAATTTTCAATTTTTCGACATTAAGACATCAATTAATCAATTAGGTACCAATTTTGGGCATGACGAGGGTGCTAATCGTTCTTTGCATGTAACTGACTCCCGAGCCTGTTTTTCTTGAATTCCGTAGACCAAAATCATTATAAAATTAAAACATTTTATCAAAACGATTGAATTGCAAGGCGATCCGATCACACCTCAAAAAATGTCGGTGACAACTCCCGTTCTTTTTATTTTTATTTTCAAAATAAAATTCGACACTATTTTTGTTTTTAAAAAGTGGTTTCAACATATATAATCTAAAAAGACAAAAATATAGAAAAAAATAATCAAGTTATGACATGGCACAACGAATTCAAGTTTAATGATCAAATTAGGAAAAACTATCAAATTTTGAGACTAATATAAATAAAAAAATTTAAAACCTAATTATGAGGATTTATCAAGTTTAGAGAATAACTATAACTTTATTCCAATAATTAATACATGACGTAAACACAACAGCAAATGAATAAAAAAATATACAGAATGAAATGATTATGTCAAAAAAAAAAGGTGAATTGTTAATGCATAAAAAGTTATATGTTCATAACAATAAATCTAAAATATTTTAAATATTTAATAAAGGTTTAATTTATCATTTGTCACATTGCGGTATCTAAGATTGGCTTCAATGTTCAATTTAATATCTAAATTAAACAATATTATGAGGTCCAATTAATATTTGACATGTGTGCTCTAATAAAAATACAGGGATTTAAATTGGGACAAAGGAAAATCATGTACAAAATTGAACATTTAAATTAAATTTAGGTACTTATAGGGGATAAAAAAAAATCAAGTATCAATTTCAAATAATTCAGGTACCAATTTGAAACAAAAATCCAAATACCAAATAGAACATTCAAACCAAATATAAGTGCCGCATAGTAATTTAACCCCTTAATAAATAATACAAAACCAAAAAAAAAAAAACTTCCTTTTTCTCATTACTTTGTACTCTTTCTTTCTCCCCCACCGTCCATGCCAAAAAAGAAAAAGCTAGCTGTTTAAAATCTAAGGTCTCATATCTACAGTGTCTTATGTATACTCTTTCTATATATATAGATGCTTGAGTGGGGATCTCAAGTTGCCAACTCTTTCTCCTTTTCTGAAAACACCAAGCGATTCTTTTACCGTAACATCTAGGAAAAGTGTAATAACAAGTTATACATGCTTGTCAGGGGATGGCAAGTTGCCAACACTCTCTCCTTTTTTGAGTACACCAAGCCATTCTTTGCCGTAACATATAGGAAAAGTGCAATAAAAAACATTGACGTCAATTATGCATTTGAGGGGTCGATTCCATGCTTGGTCATAAAGTTGGATAAAAGTGAAAGGGACGTGCTTGGTGTAGGTTGATATGGTGAATTAACAGTGAGAAGTAAAAGGTGATATCCTTCATTGTTAAACTTGTGTTAGGTATGGAATTGATTACATCAATCAAACTTGAAGAGTGAAAGATAGGAAGAATTCCAAAAAAAAAAAAAAAACCCTTACCTTAATTTTAAGAGGTGTATATAAAAAAGATTTTAATAGGATCTACGTTGTGGCCTAGATACTTATGTATAATAATGATGGTGAACAAATGAGAGATATTGAAAAGAAAACTGCATATATAATACTTTTATGAGTAAAATGCTAGCTATAATGTACAAATATATATAGATTGTTGAGACATTTGAAGACAAGTAAAAATTTGGTGGTTGTTTATGTGATTGAAACAATGAACCACTACACCAAAACAGACTTTTAGCGGCGTTTTTAGCAGCGGTTGGATGACAAACGCCGCTAAAGATCGATCATTAGTGGCGCACCATGGAAAACACCGCTGAAAATAAGCATTAGCGGTGTTTTTCAGAAAGCGCCGCAAAATACCTAAACCTAACGACTCCGTTTTCTGAGCTTTCAGGGGATTTGCTTTAGCGGCGTTTTCACGAAAATGCCACAAAAAAACCTAAGACCAACGACGCCATTTTTTGAGTTTTTGGGGATTTAGCGGCGTTTTTAAGAAAGCGCCGCTAATGCTCAGGGCTTTAGCGGCGTTTTCGGTAAAGTGCAACAAAAGAACCTAAGCCAAACGACGCCGTTTACTGAGCTTCGGGGCTTTAGCGGCGTTTTTAAGTAAGCGCCGTTAATGCTCCGGGCTTTAGTGGCGATTCTGGGAAAGCGCCGCAAAAAAACCTAAGCCCAACGACACCGTTTACTGAGCTTTCGGGGCTTTAGTGGCATTTTTAAGTAAGCGCCGCTAATGCTTAGGGCTTTAGTGGCATTTTTGGGAAAGCGCCGCAAAGGGACCTAAGCCCAACGACGCCATTTTCTTAGCTTTTGGGGATTTAGTGGCGTTTTTAGTAAAGCGCCGCTAATGCTTAGGGATTGAAAATAATTTAAAATATTTGTTAAAAATGGAAAAATTAAAATACTATTATTTAAAATAATTTTAAAGTTTTCTGGATACATTACTGATTTTTTAGTTTATATATTAAATAATATTGAATTAATTACTATTTAATTTGTTTATTTATATTAATTAAAATTCAATTTAATTTTAAATGAATATTTGTTAAAAATGGATTAATTTGAAATAATGACACGTATAAATATATTGAAATAAAAAACATAGAAAATATTTGTTAAAAATAGAAAAATTAAAATACTATTATTTATTAAGCCATAATTTTAAAATTTTTTGGGTACATTACTGATTGATTTTTAATTTATATACTAAATAATTTCAAATATAATTGTAAGAGATAAGATAGTATTAATTTTAAAATATTTAATTTAATTATCATTATAGTTTAGGGTTTAATAAATATGGTTTAGGGTATATATATATGGTTAATTAATTTAGGATTTAAGACCGGTTTAAGAGTTACAATTTTAAGTTTTATAGATTATGGAATTAAGGATTAGGGATTAGGGATTCTGGTTTAAGGGTTAATGTGATTTAAGGTTTATGGGTTTAGGGTTAGGGGTTAAGTTAGGGGTTAGATGTTAAGAGTTAGGGATTTAGGGTTTAGGGATTCGATGTCATGTTAGAGTTTAGGGTTTAGATTAATTAGTGTGTTTTAATTATATATTAAATAAGGTTTAGGGGTTATGAGTTAGGGGTTAAGGGTTAGGGATTTAGGATCGGGTTATGGTTTAGGGTTTAGATTAATTAGTGTTTTTTAATTTATATTAAATAAAGTTCAGGGGTTAGGGGTTAGGGATTTGGGGTCAAGTTTAGGGTTTAGGATTTAGATTAATTAGTGTTTGTTAATTTATATATTAAATAAATTTAGGGGTTAGGGGTTAAAGGTTAGGAGTCAAGTTAGGGTTTAAGATTTAGATTAATTAGTGCTTTTAATTTATATATTAAATAAGTTCTTTATGTAATTGTAAAAGAGATAATAATAAATTGTAAAGATTTTTAATTTAAAATTGATATGCAATATATAATAATTTGAATATAATAAATTGTAAAATATGTGAGGATTTATTAAAATTGTAAAATATTTTTGTGGCGTTTTTAATAAAAACATCGTAAGGATTCATTAAAATTTTCCAAAGCGGCGTCGTTTCTTTACTGGAATAAAATCTTTTAGAGGCGTTTTGTAGGAAAACGCCGCAAAAGTGAATTAATGTTGGCCAACACGGCGCCGTTTCTCTACTCGAATGAAATCTTATAGTGGCGTTTTTTAAGAAAACGCCGCAAGAGTGAATTAATGTTTGCCAATGTGACACCATTTCGCTTCATGAAATGAATTATACTGGCGTTTTTGCTAGAAACACCAGAAATATGCATTAAAGTTTAGTAAAATGGCACCGTCTTTTGTTCAGTACTTTATTTTGGTGGCGTTTTTTTATTAAAACGCTGCAAATATCGGAAGCAATAGCGGCGTTTTGGCCTAAAACGCCGCAAATATATATTCAAATTCTTTTATACGTCGTCGTTTCAGTTGAGGAATTTAATTTTTTTAGTGGCATTTTTCGAGAAAACGCCGTTCTTATGTTTTAAAATTTATCAAAACGGTGCTGTTTATCTTGAGGAATGAAATATTTTTGTGGCATTTTTCATAAAAACGCTGCAAGGATGTATTAAAATTTGCCAAAGCGATGCCGTTTCTCTACTAGAATAAAATCTTATAGCGGCGTTTTTTAGGAAAACGCCGCAAGAGTGAATTAATGTTTGCCAATACGGCGCCGTTTCTCTACTGGAATGAAATCTTATATTGGCGTTTTTTAAGAAAACGCCGCAAGTGTGAATTAATGTTTGCCAATGCGCACCGTTTCGCTTCATGAAATGAATTTATACTGGCATTTTTGCTAGAAATGCTGGAAATATGCATTAAAGTTTAGTAAAACGGCACCGTCTTTTGTTCAGTACTTTATTTTGGTGGCGTTTTTTATTAAAACGTTGAAAATATCGGAAGCAATAGCGGCGTTTTGGCCTAAAATGCTGCAAATATATATTCAAATTTTATACGCCGTCGTTTCAGTTGAGGAATTTAATTTTTTTAGTGGCATTTTTCGGGAAAACGCCGTTCTTATGTTTTAAAATTTATCAAAACGGCGCCGTTTATCTTGAGGAATGAAATATTTTTGTGGCGATTTTGATAAAAATGCCGCAATGATGTATTAAAATTTGCCAAAGCGGCGCCGTTTCTCTACTGGAATAAAATCTTATAGTGGCATTTTTTAGGAAAACGCCGCAAGAGTGAATTAATGTTTGCCAATACGGCGTCGTTTCTCTACTGGAATGAAATCTTATAGTGGCATTTTTTAAGAAAACGCCGCAAGTGTGAATTAATGTTTGTCAATGCGGCACCGTTTCGCTTCATGAAATGAATTTATACTGGCATTTTTTCTAGAAACGCCGGAAATATGCATTAAAGTTTAGTAAAACGGCACTGTTTTCTATTCAGTACTCTATTTTGGTGGCATTTTCTATTAAAACGCCGCAAATATCGAAAGCAATAGCGGCGTTTTTGCTTAAAACACCGCAAATATATCTTAAAATTTCTCTAAACGGCGCCGTTTCTTTACACGATATTAAACTTATCAGTTTTAAACATATATCAAGTTTTTTCTCCTCAATTCCCTGCTCCCAGCCCTAAATCCACAAATCCCCTAGCTATCGAAATCCCTAACCAGTAAGAGGCAGAGAGAGCAGTTTGTCGATTTCTTACCCTCCATTCTTCAATTGGTTTTTTCCTTACAAGTAAAAGCTTCAGTGTTTCGGTTTCTTTCATACTTACATAACCCAGACAGTGAAGATGAAGAAGTTTCAATTTTTTAAAGTTCGATTGTTTTCTTTGCTCGTGTATTTAAACTTTGGGTTTTCTTGTTTTTGTAATTTGTTGATGAGCCTGAAATTAAGTGAAATTGTCTTCTCTGTGTATAGGGTTTTCGCTCCTTTCATTTATCTTCATCGTCGTCAAGGTAATGCTTTCATTTCTCGGTTTATTTTGTGTTCATTTTTCAGTTTTCTACGAATTATTCATATTGTCTTAAGCAGCAGTGAAATCATTTGATCATTGAACTCAATTTGATACAGTGCTTGTACCCCCAACCTTTGGTTATAAACTTATGTCTAATATCTTTGCTGTACTGAGAGTTGACTAAACTGTTTTGAAGTAATGCACCAATTAAAAGCTGAAGTTCCAGTCCTTTTTGCCTGCTTTTAGAGAATGTCGTTCTCAGAAATATTTTCCATAGAGGAACAACTGGTCTTCAGTAGTTTTGGGTGTAAAATACTTGGGGATTTGGTCAATAAGTTTTTCTCCCCATCTCTAATTAGGTTTTCTAATTTTATGAGCAAGACAAGCTGATGGTAATGTAAGTAGAATTCTGTTTACATTAAATGAAAAGTCTTGGTCTTAAGCAGTTGAGTATTGCAAATTATCTACAAATGCTTTCCATCTAAAACAAGCTTGTCATCATTATAATGTCTAAACTAGTTGTAATTATTGTTGCCTTTTTAATTTGATGATCTTATTTATCTGACTTTTGTTATACACATAACTTAAGGTCTAATTACCAGTATATCTTTATTTATTTTTTGGATAAGTAATTATTGAGCAATATATCATACCATATTCACTGCCTCTACTTTTTGTTGTTTGAAGAAAATTTATTTATTGCGTGCAACAAATGTCTCAACACTTGAGTGCAGTTTGATTATCAAAGAACAGCATGTTATCTTTTTATAATTTTTGAATTTATAATTTTTTTATTCTTTTACACAAATAATAACACTTCTTTTATTTTAATATGTATTTTATTTTATTTTTTTAATAATACTTAAACTATTATTTTGTTATATATTTTAATCCATACGATACCGGAAAATCATAGCACGTGAAGCATGTCCATATACTTGTTTCATATACTTACATTACTTAAATATATATTCTTAAGTATATATTACATTACTTACATTACTTACCGAAATATATATTTTTAAGTATATATTACATTACTTATATTACTTACTAAAATATGTTACATTACTTAAATATATTACTTACTAAAATTTATAATTTACATTACTTAAATATATTACATTACTTAAAATTTTTATATATATTTAAAATTTTTATATATGGTATGGATATATAACTTATATTTTAATTTTATTGTCAATAAATTTTATAATTTTAAAAATAATTATAAATAATATACATAAAAGTGATATACTTACATAACTTATATATAAACTTGCATAACTTACATAATAACATAATAACTTACATAATACACAACTTACATAATTTAAATAACTTACATAGTACATAACTTTGATAACTAACATTATACAATACTTACATAACATACACTTAAATACATAACTTACATAATACACAACTTAATTAATATTATACATAACATAAATAATACATAATACACAACTTAATTAATATTATACATAATACACATAACTTACATAGTACATAACTAACATAATACACAACTTACGTAACTTAAATAACTTACATAGCTTACATAATACATAACTTAAATAACTTATATAATACATAACTTACATAATTTACCTAATACATAAATATATATCATATCATAACTTACATAACTCATTTATAGTTATAACTGAACAACTTACATAATTTACATAACTTAATAATTTTAAAATATATCATTCCATAACTTACAAATTAAATACAATAATTAATAACGTACATAATACATAACTTTTCAACTATTTTATATGTGCTGTTTTATTTCAACTACTTTATATGTGCTGTTATTGTTGTAATTAGTTACTAACTTTTCAACTATTTTATGTGTATTGCAGATAAAATGCCTAGAAGAAAAATGCGAGATGTAAGCATTGTTCAAAATGCTCCAAACTCGGCAAAAACAAATAGTGAACCACAGATAGCTATTGGATCTTCGAATGTTCCGAATACACTTGAGGATCCTACAGAAGTTCAAAGTAATTTTACATTTAATTTACATGCGTGTTGACTTATAATTGATTTATTTTTCAAATTCTTATATTATAATATACCATTTTTCAGCTGAAAATGATGGGACGCACAGAGGTCGAGGATGTACGCTACTTAGAGAATTATACGAGTTAGATCCAGTCGAGCGTGTCAAAGTTGGACGAAACAGTTTTGGTCAGCCTGTTGGATTAGAAGCTCGACTTTTAGCAGGATACTTGGGCATTTTAGCACGAAATGCGAATATGTTGCCTATCAACTACGAGTCATGGCATAAAATGCCCGATAGTAACAAAAATCAAGCCCTCGATAATATTAAGGTAACAAAACGTTAATGTCATCTGTAATACATAGGTTTAAGTTCCATTTATATTTACTTTCTTAACTTGTGTTTTTTGTAGGCGAGGTTTGCTTTAAAGGTCTCAGATACTTATGTAAAGAAGGCATTGGGAAAAAGATGGAGAGACCATAAAAGTACTTTAAAGAAAGATTATTATAAGACAAAAACACCCCTCAAAAAGAAATTGCAAAATGTCCCGTCGGGTATGCTGAGGTACCAATAGGAAGAAGCAGTTAGATGTTGGCAATCGAAGAAAGTGAGGTATGACGTACTTCCAAACTCTTGTAATTATTTTAGTTTATAGTATTTACTATTTACGTACTAAAAATTTCATAACTTAGGATCGTGAATGAGTTGGAAAAAGCAGCAGGCAGAAACAAAAATTCACTCACACAGCTGGGTCGAAAAGTTTTGCATGTGTAGCTGAGGCAGAGGTATTTTTAATTTTTTAATATTGTCAAATATGTATAACTTTCCATTAAATAATATTTTTACTACTATATTGTAGGAACTATCGTCCGGTCAAAAAGTTGGACGCCTTCAACTTTTTGAAATTACACATAGGAAGAAAGATGGATCTTCTATGACTCTTGAAGCTGGTGAAATTATGGTACGTTTACTTAATACGATTTGACTTGTTTTAGTTATTTATAGTGTTTATTTTCTAATGGTTTAATTCATTGCTTGTAATGCGACTATTGTTAAGTTATGTTGCATTTGTTTTTTTAATATATATTGCATTCCTAACTATGTGATTTATTTATTAGGAAAAACTAAAGGATAACAAGGCTGAGTATGAAGCGATTGCTTCCAGTGAGAGTTCTGTTCATCTTGAAGACATTGATAACCAGATTATTGCTGAAGTTTTGGGTCCTGAAAGGTATGGTCGGGTTAGATTTCAAGGATCTTTTATTAACCCAACCCAATATTTTGGATCCAGCTTGCGGCAATACATGCCTTCGACGAGTCAGTCTCAACCTGAAGTTCAGAGGTTAAAAGACTAGATGCCTCAGATACAAGCGACCACAATTGAGGTTCAAAAGAAATATGAAGAACTCCAGCTACAACTTAAAGCAGAGGCTGCAGCGAGGGAAGCAGAGCAGAGCAGAAAGTACGACGAACTCCAATAGTAGCTTCAAAAAATGATGAAGATATTTCAGCAATCGTAACATCTGCAGTCATAGTGTATTGTATAAATATTTTTATCATTTTAACTTTTAACATTTTTGTAAAAATAATATGAATTATATTTTATTTATTGATATTAATATTATTTTATTCGTATAATTTAAAATATTATATAGATTTGTTGCTTTTGGCTGGTTTAGATTGGGTTGTTTTTGATTTGTTGCTGCAGGATGGCTGAAAATATAAAAAATTTAATTTTTCCAAAATTCCAAAATTAGTGGCGTTTTTAGGAAAAGCGCCGCTAAAGGTCATCAAACAATAGCGGCATTTGTGAGGGAAGCGCCGCTAAAGAACATGACCTGTAGCGGTGTTTGTTATAGAAGTGCCGCTAAAGAACATGACCTTTAGCGGCATTTGTTATAGAAGCTCCGCTAAAGAACACGACCTTTAGCGGCGTATGTTATAGAAGCGCCGCTAAAGAACATGACCTTTAGCGGCGTTTGTGACAGAGGCGCCGCTAAAGAACATGACCATTAGCGGCGTTTGTGGGAAAAGCACCGCTAAAGAACATGTTCTTTAGCGGCATTTTTGGGAAAAGCGCCGCTAAATAACATGGTCTTTAGCGGCGTTTATAAAAATAAACGCCGTAAACGTTAGCGGCATTGACAACAGCGGCATTTTTTACGGCGCTTTCGAAGTGATTAGACTATTGACTCTTATGTAAGGAAAACTTAAATAGTATATAAACATAAGTTTTGTCTCGGTTAAAGAGAGACAGAAAGATTGAGAGAGTACAAATTTGTTTAAATTAGGAACATTTTATGTGTACTTTATTTTTTGTAAGCAATCAAAGGGATCTCTCGTATTGCAAAACTAAGCTTTCAAGGAGGAAGCTTAGTGGGAGAGTAGTTTAGTCTTTGTACAACAATGAGGTCGTTAAACTGGTATGTTAGATTGATGTTTAGACTTAAATCATTGGTTCTACTATGAGAAAGATAATAGATCATTGCTCCAGATAAGACCCCGCTAACATAGACTAGGATCAAACTGTGGAAACAATCTCAATATATATATTTTTATGTTTTCACTCTTTTAATTTTATAATTGAAAGTGTAACCACAATTCCAAACACTATTATAACCACATTTTCTATTTATAAAACAAGTACAGCTCATTTCTACGTAGACTATGTTCACTACAGGAAATTAAGCTTTTTGCGGCGTTTTTAGTGGCGTTTGGACCGAAAAGGTTATACATTAGTGGCGCTAATTGAAAAACGCCGTAAAAGGTAAAGCAGTAACTACGTTTTCTCATAAATGCCGCAAAAGGTTAGAACTATACTATAGCGACAAAAATGCCGCAAAAGGTTAGAACTATAGTGACATTTTCTCATAAATGCCGTTAAAGGTAAACAATAGTGGCATTTTTTTTATAAACATTGCGAATATTTATTAAATTTGATTGAAACGATGCTGTTTTGTTAGCCCCGAAATCCCCAAATGTTTTCCCAAATTTCTCCTAAATATCATGTTCTTTAGCAGCGTTTTTATGTGAAGTGCCACTAAAAGTCATGTTCTATAGGACGTTTTCCCACATAAATACCACAAAATTTAGTGGTGTTATCTATAGCGACGTTTTTCTTGCAGTGCTTATCAAAACGCCGCAAATTATTTTAGCATTGGGCCAAAAAATATCACTAAAAACCTATTTTGTGGTTGTTGGTTAACTATTATTTTTTGCCAGTTAATGTCACTTTTTTAACTAACTAATATTTATATACAACTTTGGGAAAATTTCTAATTCCCGACTTGGATGTTGTTGTACTCCTAAACTTGTTGGCCTTAAATAAACCTTTCTTGAATATTTTTCTATTTCAGATGATACTCATGTTTTGTGATATTAGTAAAAAATAAGCAGTTTCCTGCAATAAAATTTTTATATAATATTGAGAGTGAGGGATACAAGTAATAGATTTCAAACTTATGTCAAACAGATGCAATTAATTTTATACTTGTGTTTTGTATCATCAATCAAGTGATAGATAAGTATTAGGAGGGCCTTAAATTTTTTTTTGTTAGCAAACAATGTATTGTTTTCTTATTGATGTATTAAAAATTGTGTTAAATTATAATACTTCTACTAAACAGTGGAGTTAGAAAATTTTTTAAAGGACCGTGATCGAATTATAAAATTTTTTAGACTTAAAATACAAGTTTACTATTATATTAATTTATGATTTTACATTTTCTAAAAGGATTAAATCAACTTTTATAATTTTGAGGGAACAAAATGTATTTTTTTTATTATCATAAATCGACATATAAAATTACAAAATTTAAAGGAACCAAACACAAGTTACCATTTTAGGGGAGACTAGACCCCTATTGTCGCTCCTACTTCTACCAAATATGACATAACAAATGTATTACAATATTAATATTCCTGCCAAATGAGGCATAAAAATCAATTTTTATGTATAAGGATAAATCTTAAAATTATATATAAACTTTGATTCAATGTGAAATTTGTTAATAAATTTTGATTTTGTGCAATTATATACATAGAGCTTTGATTGTGGTTTAGATGTATACATAAAACTTTGATTTAGATTCAAATATATACATTTAAAAAGTAAACACATCAATTTATTTCTAAATTAGATAAATATAATTATCTGTGTATGTAATATGTAAATGTAAAATTGATCTATATTGATAATGGATGAGAAAATTAATGTTTGTTAACTTTGCTAGCATGGTAATCCACATGTATGTCACGTTAGCAATTAATTATTTTTTATATTTTTTAATAACTCTTAAATTTTAAAAATATTTTTATATTTTTTGAATTTTTAAATTTTGAAATTTAATTAATTGCTGACATGGTATTCAAGTAATAATTCACATAGATGTCAGGTCAACAGAATTTATAAGCATTAACTTTTGCATCCATGTTAAGGTAATTTGATAAATAATATAAATTTAAAATCTAAAAAAATAAAAAACTTAAATAAAAAAACTAAAATATTTTTTTATTTTAAATTAGAAGATGAAATAAATCATTATTCCCAAGTAACCGATTATCTGTCCTCGATTTTTCTGTATACTCCAAGCCATTCTTTGAAGAACCATGTGCATAGAAAAAGTAAAAGTACAAAGCATGGGTCACTTATGCATGTGAGTGGTCGAATCCATGTTAGGATATAAAGGTGAATAGAAGTGAAAGGGACGTACCTGGTGTAGGTTCGGCAGTGATTTTTGAAGATAGAAATTCTTGATTTGGACGAGTAATTGGCATAGAAGTATGGTAAAAGGAACACCAAATTCTTGACTCAAATAAATCATAAAAAAACTATAATGTTTTAAGCATCTTCGTTTAGTTTTGGCTGCTATAAATTGATTAAATTATACATTTTTGACGACTTGGTACTTAAAAAAAAACATTACAACCAAATACTTAATTTTGTATTATAGATTACCTTAATTGATTAATGCCTGTACCAAAAGCTATTGTGGTATACATGATTGATCAATAACAAGTAGTCATGTGTTATATCAAGCACTTTGCTAAATACATAAATACCGTTGGTTTGATCCACGACAACTACAGTCTTATTTTGATCATTGACCTTGTAATATGTTATTGATGAATAAGTCACTACAAGAAATTCGTTTGGACCAAAAACGCCGCAAAAGTTATACATGGTAATCCACGTGTATGTCACGTTAGTAATTAATTAATTTTTATATTTTTAATAACTTTTAAATTTTAAAAATATATTTATATTTTTTGAATTTTTAAAATTTAAAAATTAATTAATTGCTGACATGGTATTCACATGAAAATTCACATAGATGTCAGGTCAACAAAGTTAACAAGCATTAAATTCTGCATCTATGTTAAGGTAATTTAATAAATAAAATAAATTTAAAAGCTAAAAAAATAAAATTAATAAAATAAAAAAAAACTAAAATATTTTTTATTTTAAATTAGAAGGTGAAATAAATCATTATTCCAAGTAACCGATTATCTGTCCTCGATTTTTCTGCATACTCCAAGCCATTCTTTGAAGAACCATGTGCATAGAAAAAGTAAAAGTACAAAGCATGGGTCACTTATGCATGTGAGTGGTCGAATCCATGTTAGGATATAAAGGTGAATAGAAGTGAAAGGGACGTACCTGGTGTAGGTTCGGCAGTGATTTTTGAAGATAGAAATTCTTGATTTGGACGAGTAATTGGCATAGAAGTATGGTAAAAGGAACACCAAATTCTTGACTCAAATAAATCATAAAAAAACTATAATGTTTTAAGCATCTTCGTTTAGTTTTGGCTGCTATAAATTGATTAAATTATACATTTTTGATGACTTGGTAGTTAAAAGAAAAAATTACAACCAAATACTTAATTTTGTATTATAGGTTACCTTAATTGATCATTAATGCCTATACCAAAAGCTATTGTGGTATACGTACATGATTGATCAATAACAAGTAGGCATGTGTTATATCAAGCACTTTGCTAAATACATAAATACCATTGGTTTGATCCACGGCACCACAGTTTTATTTTGATCATTAACCTTGTAATGTATTATTGATAAATAAATCATTTTAGATGTACTATTTTACCACTTTATTTACTATGAGTGATGTTTTTAAATAAAATATCTCATTATATTTTTTTTATAAATTTGGAGTTTAATTTTTATATTTTTATTTTAGGAATTTAATTTTTTTACTTTTCAGAAATTAAGTTTAATTTTTTTACTAAACAATTTCTTCATCAAATGTTTTTAGAAAGAAAAATTCAAAAAAAGAAAAAAGAAAAGAAAATGCGGACAATCAACAGATTAAAAAAATCAATCACATGCGCTCTAGTAGTTTTACAACATTTCTCACCCTAGGCCAAAAAACCATCAATTATTCAGTTCACTGTATAGGTACTTTTTGATCATTGATAAACACCTAACTTCAAAACTAGTCCTAATGCAAATTCTAAGATAAGAGAAATTTTGCAAAAACAAAGAAGATGATGACAGATCAACACCACTATCTTAAAAGGCCAAGTTTACATCGGCCAATTCTTCTTCTGATGTTGATGGTGATGATCCCATGGAGCACAAGCCATTTTGCTTTAGACCCACCGGAGAAGAGAAACAGCCTCGGCTTCTTTCACTGCAACGGCTCGTCCGCTGAATGCTCCGGCGGTAAGGTTGAGGACGACATGTTATTGGAGTTCTTGGTGGAGTCGGAAACAAGAAGAATGCTGCAGCAAGGAGGCAATCGGCCTTCGACTAACACCCTTAAGCCTAATATTGCAGCTTGTGGTCGTGACAAGTACGGCTACTTATGCACTCCGCCGAGCAACAAAGATGTTAAAAGATCTGAAAACTGTGGAGGGGATAACTTCAATCGTGCCTGCCACCAATTATCCAAATGAGCAGTTAGGTTGTCATATTCACCCGAACACCCCCCCGGGGGTCCTTTTCATCCACTCCTTCCTTTTATTCTTCATTTTATCCTATGCTAGTTCAAGGAAAATCTTAGATGTTTGATGCTCGTTTCAAGTTTCATTCTTGGAATTTCTTAAATTATTATCGCTTTCTATTGGAATTTCTTCTTGGTATATGCTGATTGTTGTGGCCGAATACATATCTTTGATTAAATCAATTTATAATAAATTTAATTTTTATGAACACTTTAATAATTCATAATAAAAATCAAATTATTAAAGTTTGATAACACATTAAAAAATGAAAAATGATAAGTAAATAACCTACTTAAAATATTTTAAATAATTTAAAACAATAAAAAACCTTGCGTAACTAAAACTAGCCCACTACTTTAAATTTATACATTATCACTGTACAGCCCAATTTACCCGAGCCCGCAGCAATACCCACCTAAACTAACCCAATTACAACCCAAACCCAATCAGCCCAATTACCAAAACCCTAGCAGCCCACTAAACTCAAAAGACGAAACCCTAGCCTACTGCCTAACCCTAGCCGCCTCTTCTGACCCATCTGCTACCGCCGCCGTCGTCACATCATCAGTGCAAGTGGTGCACTTGCCCTCTGCCACCGCCGTTCACCTGCTCCACCTGCAAAAGGAGAGAAAACACGCAAGCAGAAAAGAGAAAGAAAAAGCATGAAAAAAAACTATGTAAGCTATAAAAGCCGAAACAGATTTGTAAAGAAAGGGGAGGTTCTTCTAAAAAAAAAGAAATCTATTCAAAAAAAAAAGAAAGAACAAAGATTAAAAAGCAATAAAAGGTCACTCTTTTTTATTTTTGTTTCGTTTTTACTGTTTTTTTTTGTTTCAAAATACAAAATAAAAACAAAAGGAATGTCTTTTCGTACCTTTTCGTCATCGTCGGAGTGCTCGGAGTCAGAGGGCTGTGTCGGAGGAAACAAAAGGAAGACTTTTGGTCTCCCACCGTTGTGCACGGCGGCGCCGTCGCCGGTCGACGGGCAATGACCTGGCCCTTGGCCGGATTTTTGGAAGGGGAGAGGCTTTTGAGAGAGTTTTTTGTTTTTTTTTTAGTGGAAAAGAGAAAATGAAAATTTTAAAAGAAAAATTGGATTTTATAGTCAAACAAAACAACGCCGTTTTGGTCGGCGTCCTTAAGCCCAAAACGACATCGTTTTGACCCTGGATCGGGCCGACCCGACCCGCTCCGCCAAGGATCCGCGTGTTTTCTGAAAAGGGGGTATTTATGTACGCGGTTCTTTCGTTTTTGCAACGTTTTGCAATTTGGTCGTTTTTCCTTCTTTTCTTTTATTTTAATTTAGCCGTATAATTTTATTTTGTTACATTTTAGTCCTGCGCAAAGTGATGCGTTTTGGAGGCGGGGTATTTACTGTTTTGGGTCCCTTCCCTTTTGGCGCGTGTTGCAATTTAATCCTTTTTCTGTTTTTTATTTCGAATTTTCCCATTATTTTCGTTTTTATTTTGATTTAGTCCATGTTTTAGCAATTTTATTAATTATTATTATTATTATTATTATTATTATCATCATCATCATCATCATCTTTACCATTATTATTAATATTAATGTTGTTATTATTATCGTTATATTTCCATTTATATTTACTATGTAATTTTAAATATATGTGCCATATTATATTATATTATTATTATGTAAGTGCTTATATATATTTCATATATAATTTATTTAATATATATATTAAATCCTTTTCCTCATGAATATATGTATACATACTCATATATATATATTTATTTTAATAATTTTAAAATATGCATATACATATTTTTCATATTTTATAATTTTCATATATTTTCCTTTATTCTTTTATGTATTTATTTATATGTCCATTTTTATGCTACAATTTATTTATTTATTTATTTGCTATGGTATATGCATGATTGATTGATTTTATTATTCGTTTTTGTTCATTTTTTTATTATTCACATTATCATGTTCATTATTCTATTGTGCACATAAATATCATGTTTTAAAAGGAAAATATTTCTAATCGATGCAATATTTAGCCGTTTGGAAATTCGAAAAAACATGCCCTAAGGTGCTAGGTATTGATTTTTCTCGTTCAACCAAATGGCTTAATATCCTTTTAAAAATTTTCAAAATATGGCAATGTTTTACGTTTGGAAATTCGAGAAAACATGCCCTAAGGTGCTGGGTGTCGATTTTTCTCGTTCAACCAAATGGCTTAATATCCTTTTAAAAATTTTCAAAATATGGCAATGTTTTACGTTTGGAAATTCGAGAAAACATGCCCTAAGGTGCTGGGTGTCGATTTTTCTCGTTCAACTAAATGGCTTAATATCTTTTTTTAAAAAAAATTTAAAATAAGACAATGTTTTGCGTTTGGAAATTCGAGGAACGTGCCCTAATGTGCTGGGTTTCGATTTCTCGTTTAACCAAATTGCCAAATATCCTCTTGAATTTTAATCCATGCCATTTGAGTTTTTTTTAAGGATCGTATTTTAAATTTCTTTAAAGTTTTCAGTTTTTCGACACTAAGACATTAATTAATCAACTAGGTACCAATTTTGGGCGTATCGAGGGTGCTAATCCTTCCTCGTGCGTAACCGACTCCCGAACCTATTTTTCTGAATTTCGTGGACCAAACTTGTTGTTTTAATAAAATCAAATCGTTTATTAAAAACAACTACTTTTCGAAGTGATCCGATCACACCTCATCAAAAAAGATCGGTGGCGACTCCCATTTTCGTTTTCATTTTTCCAAAACTCAAATCGACCCCGTTTTTCATCCAAAAATGGTGTCAACAATCACCTAACTTATTCTCAATGCCCCACTCTTCTTATTAAAATTCATTATTTTTAAAGAGATAAAATGACAATTGTAATTGTCCGTAACAATTAGAAAAGTAAATCACGATGTAGTGCTTGAGGTTACATATTGGAATTAATTTATATATTTTTATAATGATTAAAATTTAATATTATCAGTTTAATAGTTTATATTTTATAATTTTTTTAAAAAAAATTAACATTTTGAAAGTTTAAGTATTATTTTACCATGTGTTAATTTAAATTTTGTTAAATTTTAAAGGGGCAAGAGTGATATTTTTCAGTTTAGGGGGTTGAGGCTCTTGCTGAGCCCAAAGAGTGATCCACTATTGATTTACAATATAAGCAGCTATTTAAGTTCAACTTAGTAATCGAGTTGTTATCTCAATTCCATATTTGATTAGATTATTCTTTCCACTAAAATTTTCTTTATAAAAACTTAATCATAAACTAAACCTGTCTACAATAAATTTGGACTAGCACAAGTTACTCACAATTAACAAAAATAGTGCTTTCTCTCTCTAACAGATTAAAATAAACAAGCCTTTTTTGAATAGAAGTTAAAAGCTTGTAAAACTCCATTTAGTGTAACAATATATCACCTTGAATTTTATTTCGAGTAGGTCAACAGAATAGTAAAATATCTTCTAAGAAGACAATTAAGAAAATCCAATCACACATAAATTATTCAAAGATATATTACCACTGTGTCTTGTTATTATGTTAGAGTATTTTCTAGCACAACTTTATAAAATAATTAATTAAAATATTTATATAAATACATAAAATGAAATTGTTAAATTTTATTTGTTACTTTGAAAAAAAAACTCAAAGTAATTATTAATACACTTATATTAATATAAATAATTACTAAAATAAACAATAGATCTATTATAATAAAGGCAAATATTATAATATATATTAATTTTTTAATGAAATTATAATAGCATATTTATAATATGTTGTTAAAAATAAAATAATTTCAAACTTATATTATATTCATCTTTACTGTGATATTTTTAACAATTATTTTCTATAACAATAATTGCGTTTGAATTTGCCACATATCTAACAAGTGATTTAATATTAAGACTAGATTATTCAATTTCACTGCTATGTCACTATCACCGTTGTTTCTAAGCGCATTAAAGTCAATCTCATTGTCCACCCAAAAGGAGTCGGAGGAGGTATCATGAGTTAACCAAACATCAACATAATTAATAAATGACTAAAAACTCGTTATTTTACAAAGTAATAGATATCACTACGAGTGTATTTTTCTTATATATATATAAAATATATAAAAATCAATTTAAATAGAAATAAATCTAGAAAAATACCACAAAGATTGGACTTGAACCTAAGATACCATGACCTTCAAATATCCAACTTTACCATTTTAATTAAAGCCTCATGTTTTCTTGCATAATTTTTTTAATAAATATATCTTTTATGTCATTTCTTTTTTCAATCACATCAAGGTATGCTATAATTTAATTTATTTAACCAACTTTATTCATTTTAAGAGGATAAAAATATTTTTTAGTACCTAAGTTTGACTTCAATGTTTAAATTGGAATATATATTTTTTGTTTCAATTTGATACTCGAATTTGACTTTTGTCACATATTTTAGTCCATTTTAGTCCATTTTTGTAACTTCATTAAAATTGGGTAATGTCTCTGATTACTACATATGGGAGGTACATCAACTAATAATGTGGCATGCGTGCCATGTGTCTAAACTTGATTTGTCCATATCATCCAGTTTCAATGGAGTTACAGAATTAGACTATAATGTACAATGGAAGCCAAATTCAAGATTACTAACGAAAGTCAAATTCAGGTACCAATCAGAAAAAAATATAGGTACGAATTTGAATATTGAAACCAAGCTCAGATATCAAAAATTATATTTATCCTATTTTAAAATTAGATAATTTTTTATACAGTTCCTACTTCTACTCATAAATTCCCCAAATAATTAAATCAAAGGAAAAATACATATATAAGCATGCTTGAACTTATGTCACGGGCTTAGATTTTTCTCACACAATTCGTGTAGCCTTAGGCAGTTTCTTCGCTCCCAAAAATGCCTAAGTCAGCTTAACTTCTAACAATTGAGGATTCAATAGAATTCCTCTAAGGCACCCATGAAGAATAAAGCCACAAAAAAGCAAGAACACGTGAGAAAGTTTTTAGTGAATGCTCTCAAGAACCCTATTACTCAATAAATGGTTTACAAGTAGGGGGAGAGACCTTTATTTATAGTTGAGTCTTGAATTCAAGCTTGAGTCAATAATTATGCTTAGGGCTAATAATACATATTAAGGGAACTAATATAATTTAATAATATAATAATATGAGAAGCTCGATAAGGCTCACTAGTCGTTCAAGTCAAGTACTACTAAGCTCAAATTTAGTTCAGTCGATAGCTTGAGTTGCTCAAGCTCGGCTCGATTACTACAGAATCGAGTTCTGTAACGCCCCAAAATTTTAATTTTGGGTATTGTGAATGTGTGACACAAAATATTTGTCTACTTTAGTGGTTATGTGTTCTAGGTGTGTTTGGGAGGTTCCAAGTTCAAGTCAAGACTTGGGCAAATTTTGGTATTTTTATGAATAAGCCCTATCTTTGGTCACTAGGGTTTTAAGTAAAAGTTAGCAAATAATTAATAGAATGGACATGCTGGTCTGGTGGATAAGTGGAGTGTTAGTGTGAAGGAGGTCTTGTGTTCAAATCTTGGCGTGGGCATTATTTTTGCTCGTGTATCTAGGAGAGTTTGAGATGGGCTAAAAATTTGAGTAGTGGATTTAGTGGGGAGTTTGATGGAGAGAAATAAGGGATTGGGGTGGTTATCAAATATTCTGTTCATTTTTTCCCTTTTTTTACTTTCCTCAAAATTTCTCCACCCTTTTGCCATTTTTCTCTTCATTGCTGCTGAATTTCTGCTCTCTTTCACCCTTTATCTTCTTGATTTTTCTTTTCCTACTCTGTCTCATGTCGCTCCACATTTGTCTGCGATCGTTTGGTAAGTTTTAGATAAGTGATTTGTCTCCGTTTGTTAACTTTCTTCTGAAGTGATTTATTTTTGCCAATCAAGAGAGGATTCAAGGGCTCGTAATCACCAATCGGAGTCTTAGTTTGTGTGGGAATTACTATTCATCGGTTAAAAGTAAGGTTTAGTCGCTTATGGGTTAAAACCTCGATACGAGTTCGATTTGAGATCACGTTATGTGAGATTAAATTAGTGTTATTTGTTCAATTATAGGCTATGGAGTGCTTGGGGACTATTTTAGCATCAAACAAAACCAAGTGTGTACCCGAAATGCAAAAAATAGGATTCGGCAAAAAGTCGAAATTGCTTGTTGTTTGGACAGCAACAGTAGGCTAACTTTGAAAAATCACCATAAATTGTAGAAATCAAATTAGAGGATGAACAAAATATGAATATTTAGCTAGCACGGGTTACGTTAAAAATGGACCACGCGGGCGTATGGGCCCACACGGGCAGACCACATGGGCGTGTGAGCCCATTTTTACTAAATTGATTACTAAGGTTGCACGGGTAGCCCAAGTCGAGTGTGAACCTACTGTAGGGTCAGTAAGCATCACTTAGACCCCAATTGTACAAACTGATTGTTTGATTTATGTATGTGTTGAGCATGATGATAGTATGCTTGTATACTGAATTGGTTATATGTACTGATGTCCTGAGATAGCATGTCATGACTTATATGTTGTATTGCATGGGGTAGGGTTGATTATATTTCGAGGAAGTGTACTGAAAAGCTCTTAAGCCTAACATACTGGTAGCTAAGCTGTAAATTACTGTTTTGTGCCGCATTCGGTACTACCTGGAGTGTAGGGATGGGTGGGTTGATTTGATCCCCACATGGAGTGTTGGGTTGGACAGAGATGGTGTGTAGAGGCTGGTTGGGTAGGACTTTATTACTGAATACTGCATGACTGCTATTGATGCTGTGATGGGCTAAGGCCCTATTGCATATTTGATACTGTACTGAGATGGGCTAAGGCCCAAACTGTTATTGATACTAAAAAGGGGCTTAGGACTAGGGCTGCCTTAACTATGCACTGTGATTTGCTATTGTTTGTTTTCTGTGGGATTACACACTGAGTTTTCGTAAACTCACCCCTTTTGTTTAAATGTGCACAGATAATCCCCAGATCTAGACGGATCGGTCCGGTGGAGGACTCGACAGCTTTCATGGTTTTTAACCCATATTTACAATAATTGGTTTTATTTCTATTCTATTTTTACTGGCTATTTTGGGTTGTAATTGGACTTTCGAACTTTGGTTTTGGGTTTTAATTATCTTTACCTTCTGGATTACAATTGCTAGTAGTAGGAAACCTCGATTTTTAAAAGAAACAAATGTTTTTCCTAAACGCACGATTGTTTAATCTGTTTTAAAAGCTTCCGCAAATGAATAATGTTTTGAAACTATCAATTCAATGAGTAGCACAATTTTGGAACTAATAAGATATTAAGATAAGGAATTAAATGGAAACGGTTTTAACGCGACGACACGGTTTTCAAACACCCTATCATGTGACATCGCTAGATCCGGCCATAACGTTTGGGGCGGATTTGGAGTGTTACAAGTTCGAATTTTTTAGTTGAACTCAAGTAGCTTGCAAGTACCAATGTCTCATTTACATCCCTAAGTCAAACAGAGCTCGAGCTTTGAATATTAAAATTCAAGCTCAACTCATATTTTAAATGAATCTAACCTTTTTGTTTAATTCCATTTTTTGAGGCCTAATATTTTTATTTAAATCCTCTAAAATTTCAAGTAAAATCTTAACCAATATCTTGAACTTGAATAGGTTTAATCATGTCCATATTAGAGCTAAGAGGTACGTAATACACATGGTGAACTTTTTCCATTTGGTTTTTATATAATTAGAAAAATATTGATTACTAAAAAATGATCGGTAAAAGTTAAGAGGTTGAATATTAATACTAAGATGGGTTGATGGTAGTAAAAATGCAAAATATGTGCTGCTTATATATGAAAAAAATGATGAAATAATCCCACGTTATTTGTGTGGCAGTTAGTGCATTGGCAGTGTGGATAGAATAGTTTAATGAATTAACTTTCAGTTATTGGAGTTTTGGTATATGGAGGTTGAAACCAATAACTTGGTTTACTTTTCATAATACATTTTAAATGCATTTTTTATCCTACTTTTCAAAAGTTTTGAAAATGAATGCTAAATTAGTGTTGAAACTAAGTTCTATGTAATTCTATTAACTTACTACATTAATAGTCAGAATAATAAATGTTACATTTATATTTTTGTGAATTTAATTATTACTATTTTTAGTTAAATTTAACTCTTAATCTTTTAAAATAAATTGAATTGGTCTTTTAAAAAGAGTTAAATTGTAATTTTCTTTTACAAAAATATTAACAAAAACATTAAAAATTTAAACATGACAGTCCACGTGACAATCCTTTTGTACTTCATACTAATTTTTAAAAATTTTTATGAACTCTTTTATAGTTGTTCTGAATTTTTAAATTTTTTTATAAATTTTAAATTATTTGTTAACACATGAAAAAATTAGTGTCATTTCAGAATAAAGTACACAAATTGTTATACAAGTTATCACGGCCAACATTGTTATAAAATTAATTTTTTATTCAATATTTCTATTAAAAACAATTTAACTTTTTTTTAGAAAAAGTTAATGATTAAACTAAACTAAAAAATAATAATAACTAAATTAACAAAATAAGAACTAAATTTTGCATTATTCTAAAAAATATATACTGAAGTATGTAAATAAATCTACAAATTAACCCTTTCCTCAAATAACAGTTCTGCTTTTGTTGGCTAAAAATGATATGTATCAATTGAAGTACCGAGAGGCCAATTGGTTTGTTGTTATTTATTTTATTTTATGTTTGATTCATTTTATTCAAAACATTATTTTTAGAGTTACATATGGGTCAGATTAAATTTTGTTTAGTTTAATCTTATTTATGATATTAATAATAAGAATAGTTAAACTTGAGCAATACGTTCATTGGTTGAATCGAGTTCATCCATACTTAAAGATCAAGGTTCAATTCTTAGGTTCACCTGTGTAGTAGTTTAGTGTGTGAGTGTACGAGTTTGAAATTATATTGTATTAAAAAGAAAACAAATATAGTTACAAAGTCTAGTCTAGCTTGAAATATGATATTCAAATTTTGTCTAAATCCATCTCTATTTGTAAATAATTAACTCAAACTTGTTTAGATCCTTTCATATTGTTGTTTATTTTAAAAGTTATTTATTTTATTTAATATTTAGTAATTATTTATCTCTTTCACTATCGATATATTTTTTTCTTTTTTAAATCTTAGTATACACAAGTTAATTTTTTTTAATTTACATTATAATTTAATATATTTAATTTTCATATAATATAAATTTCATAATATATAAAATAAATTATCATAAACTTGAAAATGGATCAAGCCAAACTAGGGGTGTAATCGAGTCGAGCTCGAATACTAACAAACTTGAGCTCAACTAGATACTCGGCTCGAGCTTAATCAAACATCTATTATAAGCTAGAGATTTACTCGAGATATAATCGAGCTACTCGAGCTCAAGCTCGATTAAGCTTAATGTTAACCAAATTTTGTACTCAAGCTCGAGCTCAAACTCAAGCCAATAATTATGTCTAGGGCTAATATTACATATTAAAGGAAATATGAAAAGTTTGATAAGGCTCATGAGCCGTTCGAGTCAAGTATTACTAAGCTCAAATTTGGTCCAATTGATAACTCAAGTTGCTCAAGCTCGAATTAAGTTCAATAACTACCGAATTGAGTTCAAATTATTTTGAGTCGAACTCGAGTAACTTGCAAGCACTACTGTCTCATTTACACCCCTAAGTCAGATAAAACTCGAGCTTTAAATATTGAAATTCGAACTCGACTCTTATTTTAAACAAGTCAAGTTTCTTTTATTTAATCTCATTTTTTGACAACTAATATTTTTATTTATATCCTCCCAAATTTGAAGTAAATATTAGAGGTAAAAGTTAAGTAATATACCGGGTAACTTTTTTCTTTTGGTTTTAATATAATTAAAAGAAATATTAATTATTAATAAATGATCGGTAAAAATTAGAGAGATTGAATATTAATAATAAGATGGGTTGATGATACTGAAATGGTAGTAAAAAATGCAAAATATGTGCTGCTAATATATGGAAAAAATGATGAAATAATCCCACGTTATTTGAGTGGCAGTTATGCTTTGGCAGTGGATAGAATAGTTTAATGAATTAACTTTTAGTGATTGGAATTTTCGTATATGGAGGTTGAAACATCAATTCGGTTCACGTGGGTTGTCATTGTTTCAACTTGTATATAAATGGCATGACCTTAGAGAGAGCTGGTTAAGCTTTGTCATTGATTTGAGGCTGGAGAGACAGATTATGGAAGCCAAAATGATGAAAGCATATCTCTCACTTGCAATTATAGTGCTTGTGCTCTACAATCCGATGAATCCCTGTAGAGCTATGTCAATGCAAATCAACACCAGCCGCACCTCATCACTCATCGCCGAGGATGAGGAGTTGGAGTTCCTGATGGGTTCTCATAGCGGTAGAATCCTCGCTGGAACTGATGGACATGATGTGACCAACGGAACATATAATCCATTTAAACCGATTGTAAATTGTGGTAGAGGTAAGCCTTACATGTCCTGCCTTCCCGTACCAAACGGAGTCAAGATACAAGACACGATGGGGATTTACAAGCGTCAGGGAGGATAGTAGAACACTCTGTGACTTACCACCCTGGATGCATTGTTGAAGGTGAATGACGAATTGAACTGTTTTTAGTAATTAATTTTACTTTAAAGCCGAAGTTTATAATTTCCTTTTCAATCTGCTAGACTCAAATCATATTGGTAGGCAAATGATTGTAAACATGAATCAATAATCATATTTACTACATAATTTGCAATTCTGACAGCGTCATCGATCATTTTCCAAAGGCAACTTTCCCATGGCGAAACTTCATTCTACTAGTTAACAAAATGTAGGTGTAATACCCAATTTTGCCCCGGACCCAATTAAATAAGCACAAAAAAATAAAAAAACCAAAATAATAAAACAGTCCAGTTTTTTTTACAAACCCAAACTTAAAGCCCAAATTCACTATCCAATTATAGTGGCCTAAATGCTTAAACCCTAGCCCACTAGCCCAAAACAAAACAAAAAATCCTAGCAGCAGCAGCAGCTTTCTGCCTCTGCACCAGTGTCGAACCCAGGGCCCCGCGTGCGGTGCCTCCGCGCGCGCCCCCTCCAAGCATGCTCCTGCAACAGAATAAACAAGGAAAACAGCAAAAAAGAAGCAATTAGATTACAAAAAAGGAAAATAGCAGAATTAGAGAACGGATTTTTATTTTCCTTTCTCTGTTATTTCGGCTATATAAAGCCAAACATGAATCTGTAAAAAGGGGATGAAAAAAATCAAAAGATACAAAATCGAATATCAATTTTTTTTAAAGGTGATTATTAGAGTTTTTTTTATTATTTTCTTTCTTCGATTTGTTATTCATTTTTTTATATATGCGAAAAATAAAAATAAAAGGGAAAGGGAGGCTTACATTTGCCCTCGGATCTGCTCCAAAAAGGGGTTAAAAGCCCAACTCGGCATGCCTCTGGTCACTGATCGCGGTGGAACCGCGACGGACGGGTGGCGACTGAAACAGGAGCTACAATTTGTAGTTGCAGAATGAATGCGATCCCTGCAGAAAAATGAGAATTAATGAGAAAACCTATAATAATAAAAGGTATAGATAGTAATAAAACCATTATTAATTATAAAGCAAAAAATATACCAATCTATATAAACAATGTTAGATTTGTAATTCCTAAAATTGTATGTTTTCCTAGTATGCAAACAGATATATTATTAGGAAATAATTTTATACTTAGACATTTACCTTTTACTATTGACAAAAATAGTATTTGGTTATCAAAAGAAAAAGATTTTATAAAAATACCTATTGAAAATAATAATAAAGTCGTGTGTAATAAAAAATTTACACCTATTAAATTAGATAATTATTCCTAACAATTGCTAATTTTTTAAGCAGGTCTTATGGATAGAGGTAAAAAACCTCTACATCAAGAAATAGTTGGTGAATGGACAACCGTTCACAAAAAACCCATCAAAGGGAAAGCAGAATCAACATCCAAAAAAAGGATTTGTACCTGCACAACAAACACCATTTTATCCTAACCAAGGATATTATGTGTCTTATCCAATGATAAACCAACCACTTGGATCAAATGTTTTAAATTACCCAATGGTAAATCAACCAATGGGAAATACTTTTTCATTGACCCCAAACACGGTGAGTCAATTACAATGGTCCCAAAATCCGAATTCAGTATCACAAACAAGTTATGCTGAAGTCATTAAGGGAGCAGAGAATTTGTTGAATCAACAACAAATTCAAGAATTAAAAGATCTTTCAAAAATTAAAGATTTTTATAATCTTGGTTTATCACCAGAAATTTATGATTTTATAAATGAAATATGGAAAACCCATGGTTCACAACAAAAAGCCAATTTCCGTAGAGCTCTTACCAGATTTTCATTATTTTTAGTTGAAAAAACAACTAAAGAGAATGAAGCTGAAGATTTATTACTTAAATCTATTTTATATAGAGAATGGGATGAATTCCAGTTAGAATTCATCGAAATTGAAGAGATAAACAATCTTCTTAATATTTTCCAATATTTTATTCATAAAGGAAAAAACAGTCCTATTATGAATAAGGTATTCAGAATTTGTTTATATAACAAATCTAGACAAATTCTGCCTGTGGAAATATTCAACAAAATTAATGGAATTATCTGTAATCAACAGATTCAATTCCAAAAAGCTTTTTCTGAATATTTTCTACAATCTTATGTTTTTACAAATTTTATTGGAAATAATTATCCAACTATAAAATATAGATTGGATCACGAACCATTTGATATAACCAATATTGAATGGGGTTTTGTTAGAGAAATAATAGTACAAAATTTCTCTTTTCATCTTCTATTAGATTTTCCAGCAATAGTAAAATCCTTTTTACAAACCATCATAAACAATGATGATTTCTTTTACTATTTTTATATTCAAATTAGTACTTTTATAGGTATTTCTGAAAAAGAAAAAAATTTTCAGCCATACCAAATATGGTTTATTCATACTATGCTTGATAGTCCTTGATTATCAGCTTTAAATGAAGACAAAGAACACCTGGCAAAAACAATTGACAAGTGTCAAAAAGATCCAAGCTATTATCAAATCCAAATCGGAATTGATTTAATGGCTAAAGCCAGATATCTTCTTCAAGAAAGAAACTACTACATCAGAACTGATGGAAGAAGAATAATGGCATATTATTCTAGAATTGGTGATAAAGACGAAGAATCCATTCAACTATTAAAAAAGATAGAAGAAATGGATATTAATGATTTCCCGCCTCATATTCTGCAACAAATCATAAGCGCATGGGAAAATTGCCATCAAGATATATCTAAAGTTCATTATGATGGTTAAAACATCCAGATGAAGACAAAAAGCCATACATCAGGAAAATTATCAAGAAGGTTGAAGTCAACAAAGATGGCAACCTGATGAACAATCCACATACCAACAAAAAAGATTGGAAACGTGGAAATCATGATGATGTAAGCCATGATGGAAGAAACCATGAAGGCTAATCAAAGACATCCAGATGCAGACAACAAAGTCCTGCAACGTGGAGACTGTCATCAAACCAATGATGGAAGCAACCATGACACAAGCAAGTGATGGAAGCGGCCATTAATATAAGCATGCAAAGTGAAAACAACCAGAGCCATGCAATTAAAGTTACAAGAAGACAAATGCAACGTGGAAGCAGCCACATCCATTTAAAGTCGAATCCTTATCAGAAAACTCTGTTCGGGATTCAAACAACAATTGTATAGGATTTTTAATCTCCTCTATAAATAGAGAGGAAAGTTCAATTGTATAGTATCTTGTAAATTCCGCATAATCTTTCTCTTAGAATTTGATCTTGTAAATTACCAACGACTTTTCTTTATAATAAAAGAGTCTATATTCCCTTCCGCTCTTGCAAAATAAATTCTATTTCCTATAGAATCTAAATTTTCATAGGAAAGCCCAGATGTTTTACTGTGCTTTTCTAAATAAGATACATATTTGTTTATACATATCTCATCCCAAGGTGGGGGTAATTTATGAAAGTATTGGTTTTTCCAAAACTCTATATTTTCATTTTTTAATTTCTGATATTCGTGAATAAATTTTTTAGAAAATTCATCCAAATATCTAATATCACGTAATTTAATTTTTGAAAGGATATAGCTAGCAACACTATCTTGATCTTTTTTTTTTATCAAAATAGCCACAAAATTCTGTTTTTAGAATTGAGGTTAATCCCTTCAAAAGATCTTTAGGGGTTCCTATTTGACTTAATAATAACTCTTTTTGTTCTTTTCCTTTCTCAGACTCTTCCCATCGTCTAAGAAATTGAAGAACATCCCCTTGAAAAGTTCCTACAAAATAATTTAAGAACTTTTCTTTTGACCATGTGTTGTTGTTTACAACAATCGTCATTGACTGTGCCCAATTTTCTATGGTTTTTCATAGTCTGGAATAAAAATATTAGTCAAATTTAAATATATTCCTCCTTGAGCAACATTTCTTTTACTTAAGTCATCTATTCTTTGTTGAACAGGTTGACTAGATGTTTCTCCTAAAATAAATTATTAATTATTAATTATAATTAATAATTATTTAGTCTTTATAATTTTCATAAAAATTTATTATAAATTTATGTAGAATATCATTATTTATAAATTTATTAATTTATTAATTATTTAATAAAAATTTTTATTCAATATTCTATGGAGCAAATCGAGTGTCAGTTTAAAGATAAAACTTGTGATCATATTACGCATATAGACTCTAGAAATGAAAATAACATTTCATCTCTGAGTAAGGGTATTAATAGTCTTGTTGATACGACTTCTTTTTATTTTGGTAAATTATATAGTAAGGTCAGTTCTGTAGAAGAAAAAGTAAATAACATAGGTAATATAAAAGATTTAGACTTAAACCATGAGTCTAAAGAAATATTAACTAATATTAATAATAAATTAGATCAAGTTTTTAATAATAATATAGAGTCCGATGTAGATTTTGGTCCTTTATATTATGGTAATGGTCAAGATCATATTTTTGTTTTATCTGATGAAGAAAACATTTCATCTGATGAGTCATCATCTATGATAAAAAATTATAAAAAACATAAAAAACGTAAAAAAGTTGATAAACAAAAAGAATATGATTTCCAGTCCTATAAAACACTTATATAACATTGGAAAGAAAAATTTACTACTACTAATGATCAACTTGAAAGAGTTGAATATTTAAAACTAATAGAAGAACTTTATGAAAAACATAAAGATCTATTTTCCATGTTTAATTATCATTATATGTTAAAATATGATGATACTGACAGTAGTAAGTCGAGTAATTTTGAAAACACTGAATTATTCAAAAATCAATCTGGTGAAGAAAGAACTTCAACAGATCAGGAAATAAAAAATAGAAATTTATCTGATGAAGAAAAAACTTCAACAGATCAGGATGAAGACATAAAAGTCTCAACCTATACTTCTGATGAAGAAACCACTTCATCTGAAGAAGAAAATATAGACATTCCTGAACCCATGGATACTGAACCACCAGATCCTCGTGGAAAAAGGAAGTTAGAATCTGATGGTCTAACAAATGACTATTTTAGATTTTCTAACAAAGATTTTGAATTTGATAATGGAAAATTTAGAATCTTTGGTAACAAATCCGAAGATATAGCTACTAATGATGTTAAACCTGAATATTTATTAATAATAATTTATTATTATAATTATAATAATTATTTATAATTATTAATAAAATGTTTATTAATATGTAAATAATTATATAATAATTATTCTATAACAATTTTTATCTTCAAACTGTCTTATCATAAATTTTATTAATAAAATTTTATTAATGTTAACCAATGTTGAATATTAATAAAATTATTTATAAACTTTCAGTATCTAAAATTTTATTAATTTTATTAATAAAATTATTAATAAAAGGAAATTTACTATTGATTTTCTAGCAATAGTAAAGTCTGTTTTACAAAACATCATAAACAATGATAATTTTTATTACTATTTTCATATTGATATTAGTAGTCTAATTGGTATAGCTGAACAAAAAAAATTCTATCAGCCGTATCAAATTTGGATTATTAAAAGGATGATTGGAACCCCCCAATTATCTGCTGTAAATGAAGATAAAGAACATTTGTCAAAAACAATTGATAAAAGTTATAATAAGTTTGAAGATTATCAAGTCCAAACAGGATTAGATTTATTATCACAAGCCCATTATCTTCTCTATGATGAAGTCTACAAACTCTGGACGGATGGTAGAAGAATTTTGGCATTTCCGAATGGAAACATCCAGGAGGAAAGAAATGAAGAATCTGTGAAGCTATTAAAAAAGATTGTTGAAATGGAGATAGAAGAATTTCCATCTCACATTACAAAAAAATTCAAATATACATGGGAGATGTGGAACTCACCACCAAGACTCTCATCAGATTCTTTACATTTGGATGAGATCGAAGAAATGAATCTCAACAACATGCAAGAGGGTTGAAGTCAACAAAGACAGCAACCTGATGAACAATCCACATACCAACAAAAAAATTGGAAACGTGGAAATCATGATGATGTAAGCCATGATGGAAGAAACCATGAAGGCTAATCAAAGACATCCAGATGCAGACAACAAAGTCCTGCAACGTGGAGACTGTCATCAAACCAATGATGATGTAAGCAATGATGGAAGCAACCATGACACAAGCAAGTGATGGAAGCGACCATTAATACAAGCATGCAAAGTGCAAACAACGAGAGCCATGCAATTAAAGTTACAAAAAGACAAATGCGACATGGAAGCAGCCACATCTATTTGAAGCTGAATCCTTATCAGAAACACTGTTCGGGATTCAAACAACAATTGTATAGGATTTTTAATCTCCTCTATAAATAGAGAGAAAAGTTCAATTGTATAGCATCTTGTAAATTCCGCATAATCTGTCTTTTAGAATTCGATCTTGTAAATTACCAACAACTTTTCTTTATAATAAAAGAGTCTATATTCCCTTCCGCTCTTACTCTCAAATACCCTCGACTCGCCCCTCCCCCACTTGGTATCATAGGTGCCGGTGTAACGACTTTCTGGAGAAAGTAGCGTAATATTTATTTTAAGTTTTAGTCTTTGATTTACATTTCTGTTTGTTTCACGATTATTTGTTTCAAAACCTATATCTGTTAATCTGCCTTCTTGTTGCCGTTAAGTCCGAGGTGGACGTTTAGGCGTTTGGTGAAGACGTTAGGATTACAGGCTGGTCTTAGGTACCCGGAGGAAATAATATGGAGCAAATCGAGTGTCAGTTTAAAGATAAAACTTGTGATCATATTACGTATATAGACTCTAGAAATGAAAATAACATTTCATCTCTGAGTAAGGGTATTCATAGTCTTGTTGATATGAATTCTTTTTATTTTGGTAAATTATATTGTAAGGTCAGTTCTGTAGAAGAAAAAGTAAATAACAAAGGTAATATAAAAGATTTAGACTTAAACCATGAGTCTAAAGAAATATTAACTAATATTAATAATAAATTAGATCAAGTTTTTAATAATATAGAGTCCGATGTAGATTTAGGTCCTTTATATTATGGTAATGGTCAAGATCATATTTTTGTTTTATTTGATGAAGAAAACACTTCATCTGATGAGTCATCATCTATGATAAAAAATTATAAAAAACATAAAAAACGTAAAAAAGTTGATAAACAAAAAGAATATGATTTCCAGTCCTATAAAACACTTATAGATCATTGGGAAGAAAAATGTACTACTACTAATGATCAACTTGAAAGAGTTGAATATTTAAAACTAATAGAAGAACTTTATGAAAAACATAAAGATCTATTTTCCATGTTTAATTATCATTATATGTTAAAATATGATGATACTGACAGTAGTAAGTCGAGTAATTTTGAAAACACAGAATTATTCAAAAATCAATCTGGTGAAGAAAGAACTTCAACAGATCAGGAAATAAAAAATAAAAATTTATATGATGAAGAAAAAACTTCAACAGATCAGGATGAAGACATAAAAGTCTCAACCTATACTTCTGATGAAGAAACCACTTCATCTGAAGAAGAAAATATAGACATTCCTGAACCCATGGATACTGAACCACCAGATCCTCGTGGAAAAAGGAAGTTAGAATCTGATGGTCTAACAAATGACTATTTTAGATTTTCTAACAAAGATTTTGAATTTGATAATGGAAAATTTAGAATCTTTGGTAACAAATCCGAAGATATAGCTACTAATGATTTTAAACCTGAATATTTATTAATAATAATTTATTATTATAATTATAATAATTATTTATAATTATTAATAAAATGTTTATTAATATGTAAATAATTATATAATAATTATTCTATAATAATTTTTATCTTCAAACTGTCTTATCATAAATTTTATTAATAAAATTTTATTAATGTTAACCAATGTTGAATATTAATAAAATTATTTATAAACTTTCAGTATCTAAAATTTTATTAATTTTATTAATAAAATTATTAATAAAAGGAAATTTACTATTGATTTTCTAGCAATAGTAAAGTCTGTTTTACAAAACATCATAAACAATGATGATTTTTATTACTATTTTCATATTGATATTAGTAATCTAATTGGTATAGCTGAACAAAAAACATTCTATCAGCCGTATCAAATTTGGATTATTAAAAGGATGATTGGAACCCCCCAATTATCTGCTGTAAATGAAGATAAAGAACATTTGTCAAAAACAATTGATAAAAGTTATAATAAGTTTGAAGATTATCAAGTCCAAACAGGATTAGATTTATTATCACAAGCCCATTATCTTCTCTATGATGAAGTCTACAAACTCTGGACGGATGGTAGAAGAATTTTGGCATTTCCGAATGGAAACATCCAGGAGGAAAGTAATGAAGAATCTATGAAGCTATTAAAAAAGATTGCTGAAATGGAGATAGAAGAATTTCCATCTCACATTACAAAAAAATTCAAATATACATGGGAGATGTGGAACTCACCACCAAGACTCTCATCAGATTCTTTACATTTGGATGAGATCGAAGAAATGAATCTCAACAACATGCAAGAGGGTTGAAGTCAACAAAGATGGCAACCTGATGAACAATCCACATACCAACAAAAAAGATTGGAAACGTGGAAATCATGATGATGTAAGCCATGATGGAAGAAACCATGAAGGCTAATCAAAGACATCCAGATGCAGACAACAAAGTCCTGCAACGTGGAGACTGTCATCAAACCAATGATGATGTAAGCAATGATGGAAGCAACCAGAACACAAGCAAGTGATGGAAGCGACCATTAATACAAGCATGCAAAGTGGAAACAACCAGAGCCATGCAATTAAAGTTACAAAAAGACAAATGCGACATGGAAGCAGCCACATCTATTTGAAGCCGAATCCTTATCAGAAACACTATTCGGGATTCAAACAACAATTGTATAGGATTTTTAATCTCCTCTATAAATAGAGAGAAAAGTTCAATTGTATAGCATCTTGTAAATTCCGCATAATCTGTCTTTTAGAATTCGATCTTGTAAATTACCAACGGCTTTTCTTTATAATAAAAGAGTCTATATTCCCTTCCGCTCTTACTCTCATATTCCCTCGACTCGCCCCTCCCCCACTTGGTATCAGAGCTGCAGGTGTAACGACTTTCTCGAGAAAGTAGCGTAATATTTATTGTAAGTTTTAGTCTTTGATTTACATTTCTGTTTGTTTCACGATTATTTGTTTCAAAACCTATATCTGTTAATCTGCCTTCTTGTTGCCGTTGAGTCCGAGGTGGACGTTTAGGCGTTTGGTGAAGACGTTAGGATTACAGGCTGGTCTTAGGTACCCGAAGCAAATAATATGGAGCAAATCGAGTGTCAGTTTAAAGATAAAACCTGTGATCATATTACGCATATAAACTCTAGAAATGAAGATAACATTTCATCTCTGAGTAAGGGTATTCATAGTCTTGTTGATATGACTTCTTTTTATTTTGGTAAATTATATTGTAAGGTCAGTTCTGTAGAAGAAAAAGTAAATAACATAGGTAATATAAAAGATTTAGACTTAAACCATGAGTCTAAAGAAATATTAACTAATATTAATAATAAATTAGATCAAGTTTTTAATAATAATATAGAGTCCGATGTAGATTTAGGTCCTTTATATTATGGTAATGGTCAAGATCATATTTTTATTTTATTTGATGAAGAAAACACTTCATCTAATGAGTCATCATCTATGATAAAAAATTATAAAAAACATAAAAAACGTAAAAAAGTTGATAAACAAAAAGAATATGATTTCTAGTCCTATAAAACACTTATAGATCATTGGGAAGAAAAATTTACTACTACTAATGATCAACTTGAAAGAGTTGAATATTTAAAACTAATAGAAGAACTTTATGAAAAACATAAAGATCTATTTTCCATGTTTAATTATCATTATATGTTAAAATATGATGATACTGACAGTAGTAAGTCGAGTAATTCTGAAAACACAGAATTATTCAAAAATCAATCTGGTGAAGAAAGAACTTCAACAGATCAGGAAATAAAAAATAGAAATTTATCTGATGAAGAAAAAACTTCAACAAATCAGGAGGAAGACATAAAAGTCTCAACCTATACTTCTGATGGAGAAACCACTTCATCTGAAGAAGAAAATATAGATATTCCTGAACCCATGGATACTGAACCACCAGATTCTCGTGGAAAAAGGAAGTTAGATTCAGATAGTCAAGGAAATGATTATTTTTAATATTGCTAGTCAAGATACTGGTTGTATATTGATCGTTAATCAAATAATCATTTCCTTAACTATCTGAATCTAACTTCCTTTTTCCACGAGGATCTGGTGGTTCAGTATCCATGGGTTCAGGAATATCTATATTTTCTTCTTCAGATGAAGTGGTTTCTCCATCAGAAGTATAGGTTGAGACTTTTATGTCTTCATCCTGATCTGTTGAAGTTTTTTCTTCATTAGATAAATTTCTATTTTTTATTTCCTGATCTGTTGAAGTTCTTTCTTCACCAGATTGATTTTTGAATAATTCTGTGTTTTCAGAATTACTCGACTTATTACTGTCAGTATCATCATATTTTAACATATAATGATAATTAAACATGGAAAATAGATCTTTATGTTTTTCACAAAGTTCTTCTATTAGTTTTAAATATTCAACTTTTTCAAGTTGATCATTTGTAGTAGTAAATTTTTCTTTCCAATGTTCTATAAGTGTTTTATAGGACTGGAAATCATATTCTTTTTGTTTATCAACTTTTTTACGTTTTTTATGTTTTTTATAATTTTTTATCATAGATGATGACTCATCAGATGAAGTGTTTTCTTGATCAGATAAAACAAAAATATGATCTTGACCATTACCATAATATAAAGGACCTAAATCTACATCGAACTCTATATTATTATTAAAAACTTGATCTAATTTATTATTAATATTAGTTAATATTTCTTTAGACTCATGGTTTAAGTCTAAATCTTTTATATTACCTATGTTATTTACTTTTTCTTCTACAGAACTGACCTTACTATATAATTTACCAAAATAAAAAGAAGTCATATCAACAAGACTATTAATACTCTTACTCAGAGATGAAATGTTATTTTCATTTCTAGAGTTTATATGCGTAATATGATCACAAGTTTTATCTTTAAACTGACACTCGATTTGCTCCATATTATTTGCTTCGGGTACCTAAGACCAGCCTGTAATCCTAACGTCTTCACCAAACGCCTAATCGTCCACCCCGGACTCAACGGCAACAAGAAGACAGATTAACAGATATAGGTTTTGAAACAAATAATCTGGAAACAAACAGAAATGGAAATCAAAGATTAAATCTTACAATAAATATTATGCTACTTTCTCCAGAAAGTCGTTACACCGACACCTCTAATACCAAGCGGGGGAGGGGCGAGTCAAGGGTATTTGAGAGTAAGAGCGGAAGGGAATATAGACTCTTTTATTATAAAGAAAAGTCGTTGGTAATTTACAAGATCGAATTCTAAGAGAAAGATTATGCAGAATTTACAAGATACTATACAATTGAACTTTCCTCTCTATTTATAGAGGAGATTAAAAATCCTATACAATTGTTGTTTGAATCTCGAACAGTGTTTCTGGTAAGGATTCGACTTCAAATGGATGTGGTTGCTTCCACGTCGCATTTGTCTTTTTGTAACTTTAATTGAATCGCTCTGGTTGTTTCCACTTTGCATGCTTGTATTAATGGTCGCTTCCATCACTTGCTTGTGTCATGGTTGCTTCCATCATTGCTTACATCATCATTGGTTTGATGACAGTCTCCACGTTGCAGGACTTTGTTGTCTGCATCTAGATGTCTTTGATTAGCCTTCATGGTTTCTTCCATCATGGCTTACATCATCATGATTTCCACGTTTCCAATCTTTTTTGTTGGTATGTGGATTGTTCATTAGGTTGCCATCTTTGTTGACTTCAACCCTCTTGCATGTTGTTGAGATTCATTTCTTCGATCTCATCCAAATGTAAAGAATCTGATGAGAGTCTTGGTGGTGAGTTCCACATCTCCCATGTATATTTGATTTTTTCTATAATGTGAGATGGAAATTCTTCTATCTCCATTTCAACAATCTTTTTTAATAGCTTCACAGATTCTTCATTTCTTTCCTCCTGAATGTTTCCATTCGGAAATGCCAAAATTCTTCTACCATCCGTCCAGGGTTTGTAGACTTCATCATAGAGAAGATAATGGGCTTGTGATAATAAATCTAATCCTGTTTGGACTTGATAATCTTCAAACTTATTATAACATTTATCAATTGTTTTTGACAAATGTTTTTTATCTTCATTTACAGCAAATAATTATTGTTATATTAATAATAACATATTTCCTACTGAATTCATGAAAAATCTTTAAGAATACTATTTATTAATAATTTTATTAATAAAATTATTACCAATACTATTACTTGGTCATACATCAGGAAAATTATCAAGAAGGTTGAAGTCAACAAAGATGGCAACCTGATGAACAATCCACATACCAACAAAAAAGATTGGAAACGTGGAAATCATGATGATGTAAGCCATGATGGAAGAAACCATGAAGGCTAATCAAAGACATCCAGATGCAGAAACAAAGTCCTGCAACGTGGAGACTGTCATCAAACCAATGATGATGTAAGCAATAATGGAAGCAACCATGACAAAAGCAAGTGATGGAAGCGGCCATTAATACAAGCATGCAAAGTGGAAACAACCAGAGCCATGCAATTAAAGTTACAAGAAGACAAATGCGACGTGGAAGCAGCCACATCCATTTGAAGCCGAATCCTTATCAGAAACACTGTTCGGGATTCAAACAACAATTGTATAGGATTTTTAATCTCCTCTATAAATAGAGAGGAAAATTCAATTGTATAGCATCTTGTAAATTCCACATAATCTGTTTTTTAGAATTCGATCTTGTAAATTACCAACGACTTTTCTTTATAATAAAAGAGTTTACATTCCCTTCCGCTCTTACTCTCAAATTCCCTCGACTCGCCCCTCCCCCACTTGGTATCAGAGCTGCAGGTGTAACGACTTTCTCGAGAAAGTAGCGTAATATTTATTGTAAGTTTTAGTCTTTGATTTACATTTCTGTTTGTTTCACGATTATTTGGTTCAAAACCTATATCTGTTAATCTGCCTTCTTGTTGCCGTTGAGTCCGAGGTGGACGTTTAGGCGTTTGGTGAAGACGTTAGGATTACAGGCTGGTCTTAGGTACCCGAAGCAAATAATATGGAGCAAATCGAGTGTCAGTTTAAAGATAAAACCTGTGATCATATTACGCATATAAACTCTAGAAATGAAGATAACATTTCATCTCTGAGTAAGGATATTAATAGTCTTGTTGATATGACTTCTTTTTATTTTAGTAAATTATATAGTAAGGTCAGTTCTGTAGAAGAAAAAGTAAATAACATAGGTAATATAAAAGATTTAGACTTAAACCATGAGTCTAAAGAAATATTAACTAATATTAATAATAAATTAGATCAAGTTTTTAAGAATAATATAGAGTCCGATGTAGATTTAGGTCCTTTATATTATGGTAATGGTCAAGATCATATTTTTTTTTTATCTGATGAAGAAAACACTTCATCTGATGAGTCATCATCTATGATAAAAAATTATAAAAAACATAAAAAACGTAAAAAAGTTGATAAACAAAAAGAATATGATTTCCAGTCCTATAAAACACTTATAGATCATTGGGAAGAAAAATTTACTACTACTAATGATCAACTTGAAAGAGTTGAATATTTAAAACTAATAGAAGAACTTTATGAAAAACATAAAGATCTATTTTCCATGTTTAATTATCATTATATGTTAAAATATGATGATACTGACAGTAGTAAGTCGAGTAATTCTGAAAACACAGAGTTATTCAAAAATCAATCTGGTGAAGAAAGAACTTAAACAGATCAGGAAATAAAAAATAGAAATTTATCTGATGAAGAAAAAACTTCAACAGATCAGGATGAAGACATAAAAGTCTCAACCTATACTTCTGATGGAGAAACCACTTCATCTGAAGAAGAAAATATAGATATTCCTGAACCCATGGATACTGAACCACCAGATCCTCGTGGAAAAAGAAAGTTAGATTCAGATAGTCAAGGAAATGATTATTTTTAATATTGCTAGTCAAGATACTGGTTGTATATTGATCGTTAATCAAATAATCATTTCCTTAACTATCTGAATCTAACTTCCTTTTTCCACGAGGATCTGGTGGTTCAGTATCCATGGGTTCAGGAATATCTATATTTTCTTCTTCAGATGAAGTGGTTTCTCCATCAGAAGTATAGGTTGAGACTTTTATGTCTTCATCCTGATCCGTTGAAGTTTTTTCTTCATCAGATAAATTTCTATTTTTTATTTCCTGATCTGTTGAAGTTCTTTCTTCACCAGATTGATTTTTGAATAATTCTGTGTTTTCAGAATTACTCGACTTACTACTGTCAGTATCATCATATTTTAACATATAATGATAATTAAACATGGAAAATAGATCTTTATGTTTTTCATAAAGTTCTTCTATTAGTTTTAAATATTCAACTTTTTCAAGTTGATCATTTGTAGTAGTAAATTTTTCTTTCCAATGTTCTATAAGTGTTTTATAGGACTGGAAATCATATTCTTTTTGTTTATCAACTTTTTTACGTTTTTTATGTTTTTTATAATTTTTTATCATAGATGATGACTCATCAGATGAAGTGTTTTCTTGATCAGATAAAACAAAAATATGATCTTGACCATTACCATAATATAAAGGACCTAAATCTACATCGGACTCTATATTATTATTAAAAACTTGATCTAATTTATTATTAATATTAGTTAATATTTCTTTAGACTCATGGTTTAAGTCTAAATCTTTTATATTACCTATGTTATTTACTTTTTCTTCTACAGAACTGACCTTACTATATAATTTACCAACAGAAAAAGAAGTCATATCAACAAGACTATTAATACCGTTACTCAGAGATGAAATGTTATTTTCATTTCTAGAGTCTATATGCGTAATATGATCACAAGTTTTATCTTTAAACTGACACTCGATTTGCTCCATAATATTTGCTTCGGGTACCTAAGACCAGCCTGTAATCCTAACGTCTTCACCAAACGCTTAAACGTCCACCCCGGACTCAACGGCAACAAGAAGACAGATTAACAGATATAGGTTTTGAAACAAATAATCTTGAAACAAACAGAAATGTAAATCAAAGATTAAAACTTACAATAAATATTATGCTACTTTCTCCAGAAAGTCGTTACACCGGCACCTCTGATACCAAGCGGGGGAGGGGCGAGTCGAGGGTATTTGAGAGTAAGAGCGGAAGGGAATATAGACTCTTTTATTATAAAGAAAAGTCATTGGTAATTTACAAGATCGAATTCTAAGAGAAAGATTATGCAGAATTTACAAGATACTATACAATTGAACTTTCCTCTCTATTTATAGAGGAGATTAAAAATCCTATACAATTGTTGTTTGAATCTCGAACAGTGTTTCCGATAAGGATTCGACTTCAAATGGATGTGGCTGCTTCCACGTCGCATTTGTCTTTTTGTAACTTTAATTGCATGGCTCTGGTTGTTTCCACTTTGCACGCTTGTATTAATGGTCGCTTCCATCACTTGCTTGTGTCATGGTTGCTTCCATCATTGCTTACATAATCATTGGTGTGATGACAGTCTCCACGTTGCAGGACTTTGTTGTCTGCATCTGGATGTCTTTGATTAGCCTTCATGGTTTCTTCCATCATGGCTTACATCATCATGATTTCCACGTTTCCAATCTTTTTTGTTGGTATGTGGATTGTTCACCAGGTTGCCATCTTTGTTGACTTCAACCCTCTTGCATGTTGTTGAGATTCATTTCTTCGATCTCATCCAATGTAAAGAATCTGATGAGAGTCTTGGTGGTGAGTTCCACATCTCCCATGTATATTTGATTTTTTCTGTAATGTGAGATGGAAGTTCTTCTATCTCCATTTCAACAATCTTTTTTAATAGCTTCACAGATTCTTCATTTCTTTCCTCCTGGATGTTTCCATTCGGAAATGCCAAAATTCTTCTACCATCCGTCCAGAGTTTGTAGACTTCATCATAGAGAAGATAATGGGCTTGTGATAATAAATCTAATCCTGTTTGGACTTGATAATCTTCAAACTTATTATAACATTTATCAATTGTTTTTGACAAATGTTCTTTATCTTCATTTACAGCAAATAATTATTATTATATTAATAATAACATATTTCCTACTGAATTCATGAAAAATCTTTAAGAATACTATTTATTAATAATTTTATTAATAAAATTATTACCAATACTATTACTTGGTCATACATCAGGAAAATTATCAAGAAGGTTGAAGTCAACAAAGATGGCAACCTGATGAACAATCCACATACCAACAAAAAAGATTGGAAACGTGGAAATCATGATGATGTAAGCCATGATGGAAGAAACCATGAAGGCTAATCAAAGACATCCAGATGCAGACAACAAAGTCCTGCAACGTGGAGACTGTCATCAAACCAATGATGATGTAAGCAATGATGGAAGCAACCATGACACAAGCAAGTGATGGAAGCGGCCATTAATACAAGCATGCAAAGTGGAAACAACCAGAGCCATGCAATTAAAGTTACAAGAAGAAAAATGCGACGTGGAAGCAGCCACATCCATTTGAAGCCGAATCCTTATTAGAAACACTGTTCGGGATTCAAACAACAATTGTATAGGATTTTTAATCTCCTCTATAAATAGAGAGGAAAGTTCAATTGTATAGTATCTTGTAAATTCTGCATAATCTTTCTCTTAGAATTCGATCTTGTAAATTACCAACGACTTTTCTTTATAATAAAAGAGTCTATATTCCCTTCCGCTCTTACTCTCAAATACCCTCGACTCGCCCCTCCCCCGCTTGGTATCAGAGGTGCTGGTGTAAGGACTTTCTGGAGAAAGTAGCGTAATATTTATTGTAAGTTTTAATCTTTGATTTACATTTCTGTTTGTTTCAAGATTATTTGTTTCAAAACCTATATCTGTTAATCTGTCTTCTTGTTGCCATTGAGTCCGGGGTGGACGTTTAGGCGTTTGGTGAAGACGTTAGTATTACAGGCTGGTCTTAGGTACCCGAAGCAAATAATATAGAGCAAATCGAGTGTCAGTTTAAAGATAAAACTTGTGATCATATTACGCATATAGACTCTAGAAATGAAAATAACATTTCATCTCTGAGTAAGGGTATTAATAGTCTTGTTGATATGACTTCTTTTTATTTTGGTAAATTATATAGTAAGGTCAGTTCTGTAGAAGAAAAAGTAAATAACATAGGTAATATAAAAGATTTAGACTTAAACCATGAGTCTAAAGAAATATTAACTAACATTAATAATAAATTAGATCAAGTTTTTAATGCTAATATAGAGTTCGATGTAGATTTAGGTCCTTTATATTATGGTAATGGTCAAGATCATATTTTTGTTTTATCTGATGAAGAAAACACTTCATCTGATGAGTCATCATCTATGATAAAAAATTATAAAAAACATAAAAAACGTAAAAAAGTTGATAAACAAAAAGAATATGATTTCCAGTCCTATAAAACACTTATAGAACATTGGAAAGAAAAATTTACTACTACAAATGATCAACTTGAAAAAGTTGAATATTTAAAACTAATAGAAGAACTTTATGAAAAACATAAAGATCTATTTTCCATGTTTAATTATCATTATATGTTAAAATATGATGATACTGACAGTAGTAAGTCGAGTAATTCTGAAAACACAGAATTATTCAAAAATCAATCTGGTGAAGAAAGAACTTCAACAGATCAGGAAATAAAAAATAGAAATTTATCTGATGAAGAAAAAATTTCAACAGATCAGGATGAAGACATAAAAGTCTCAACCTATACTTCTGATGGAGAAACCACTTCATCTGAAGAAGAAAATATAGATATTCCTGAACCCATGGATACTGAACCACCAGATCCTCGTGGAAAAAGGAAGTTAGATTCAGATAGTCAAGGAAATGATTATTTGATTAACGATCAATATACAACCAGTATGTTTACTAGCAATATTAAAAATTTAAACATTTATGATAAAAATCCTAGAAAAATAAAAAAAAAAATTTAAGTTAGGAGTAAAACCTAATACTCATCATAGACATAAAAAGAAATACAAAAAACATGTTACAGGAAAACTAGAAAATAAAAAGTTTTCTAGTCAAAATTCAAATCAAATTTTTAGAAGAAAAACTTCTAAAGAAATTAAAGATATTTTAGATGTGAAAACAATTCAGATAGTTAAAGACTTTTCTAAGATATTTTCTAAATTTTCCATTATCAAATTCAAAATCTTTGTTAGAAAATCTAAGATAGTCATTTGTTAGACCATCAGATTCTAACTTCCTTTTTCCACGAGGATCTGGTGGTTCAGTATCCATGGGTTCAGGAATGTCTATATTTTCTTCTTCAGATGAAGTAGTTTCTTCATCAGAAGTATAGGTTGAGACTTTTATGTCTTCATCCTGATCTGTTGAAGTTTTTTCTTCATCAGATAAATTTCTATTTTTTATTTCCTGATCTGTTGAAGTTCTTTCTTCAAGTCTAAATCTTTTATATTACCTATGTTATTTACTTTTTCTTCTACAGAACTGACCTTACTATATAATTTACCAAAATAAAAAGAAGTCATATCAACAAGACTATTAATACCCTTACTCAGAGATGAAATGTTATTTTCATTTCTAGAGTCTATATGCGTAATATGATCACAAGTTTTATCTTTAAACTGACACTCGATTTGCTCCATATTATTTGCTTCGGGTACCTAAGACCAGCCTGTAATCCTAACGTCTTCACCAAACGCCTAAACGTCCACCACGGACTCAACGGCAACAAGAAGACAGATTAACAGATATAGGTTTTGAAACAAATAATCTTGAAACAAACAGAAATGTAAATCAAAGATTAAAACTTACAATAAATATTACACTACTTTCTCCAGAAAGTCCTTACACCGGCACCTCTGATACCAAGCGGGGGAGGGGCGAGTCAAGGGTATTTGAGAGTAAGAGTGGAAGGGAATATAGACTCTTTTATTATAAAGAAAAGTCATTGGTAATTTACAAGATCGAATTCTAAGAGAAAGATTATGCAGAATTTACAAGATACTATACAATTGAACTTTCCTCTCTATTTATAAAGGAGATTAAAAATCCTATACAATTGTTGTTTGAATCCCGAACAGTGTTTCTGATAAGGATTCGGCTTCAAATGGATGTGGCTGCTTCCACGTCGCATTTGTCTTCTTGTAACTTTAATTGCATGGCTCTGGTTGTTTCCACTTTGCATGCTTGTATTAATGACCGCTTCCATCACTTGCTTGTGTCATGGTTGCTTCCATCATTGCTTACATCATCATTGGTTTGATGACAGTCTCCACGTTGCAGGACTTTGTTGTCTGCATCTGGATGTCTTTGATTAGCCTTCATGGTTTCTTCCATCATGGCTTACATCATCATGATTTCCACGTTTCCAATCTTTTTTGTTGGTATGTGGATTGTTCATCAGGTTGCCATCTTTGTTGACTTCAACCTTCTTGATAATTTTCCTGATGTATGACCAAGTAATAGTATTGGTAATAATTTTATTAATAAAATTATTAATAAATAGTATTCTTAAAGATTTTTCATGAATTCAGTAGGACATATGTTATTATTAATATAATAATAATTATTTGCTGTAAATGAAGATAAAGAACATTTGTCAAAAACAATTGATAAATGTTATAATAAGTTTGAAGATTATCAAGTCCAAACAGGATTAGATTTATTATCACAAGCCCATTATCTTCTCTATGATGAAGTCTACAAACTCTGGACGGATGGTAGAAGAATTTTGACATTTCCGAATGGAAACATCCAGGAGGAAAGAAATGAAGAATCTGTGAAGCTATTAAAAAAGATTGTTGAAATGGAGATAGAAGAATTTCCATCTCACATTACAGAAAAAATCAAATATACATGGGAGATGTGGAAGTCACCACTAAGACTCTCATCAGATTCTTTACATTTGGATGAGATCGAAGAAATGAATCTCAACAACATGCAAGAGGGTTGAAGTCAACAAAGATGGCAACCTGATGAACAATCCACATACCAACAAAAAAGATTGGAAACGTGGAAATCATGATGATGTAAGCCATGATGGAAGAAACCATGAAGGCTAATCAAAGACATCCAGATGCGGCAACAAAGTCCTGCAACGTGGAGACCGTCATCAAACCAATGATGATGTAAGCAATGATGGAAGCAACCATGACACAAGCAAGTGATAGAAGCGGCCATTAATACAAGCATGCAAAGTGGAAACAACCAGAGCCAAGCAATTAAAGTTACAAAAAGACAAATGCGACGTGGAAGCAGCCACATCCATTTGAAGCCGAATCCTTATCAGAAACACTGTTCGGGATTCAAATAACAATTGTATAGGATTTTTAATCTCCTCTATAAATAGAGAGGAAAGTTCAATTGTATAGCATCTTGTAAATTCCGCATAATCTTTCTCTTAGAATTCGATCTTGTGAATTACCAACGACTTTTCTTTATATTAAAAGAGTCTATATTCCCTTCCACTCTTACTCTCAAATACCCTCGACTCGCCCCTCCCCCGCTTGGTATCAGAGGTGCCGGTGTAACGACTTTCTAGAGAAAGTAGCGTAATATTTATTGTAAGTTTTAATCTTTGATTTACATTTCTGTTTGTTTCAAGATTATTTGTTTCAAAACCTATATCTGTTAATCTGTCTTCTTGTTGCCGTTGAGTCGGGGGTGGACGTTTAGGCGTTTGGTGAAGACGTTAGGATTACAGGCTGGTCTTAGGTACCCGAAGCAAATAATATGGAGCAAATCGAGTGTCAGTTTAAAGATAAAACTTGTGATCATATTACGCATATAGACTTTAGAAATGAAAATAACATTTCATCTCTGAGTAAGGGTATTAATAGTCTTGTTGATATGACTTCTTTTTATTTTGGTAAATTATATAGTAAGGTCAGTTCTGTAGAAGAAAAAGTAAATAACATAGGTAATATAAAAGATTTAGACTTAAACCATGAGTCTAAAGAAATATTAACAAATATTAATAATAAATTAGATCAAGTTTTTAATAATAATATAGAGTTCGATGTAGATTTTGGTCCTTTATATTATGGTAATGGTCAAGATCATATTTTTGTTTTATCTAATGAAGAAAACACTTCATCTGATGAGTCATCATCTATGATAAAAAATTATAAAAAACATAAAAAACATAAAAAAGTTGATAAACAAAAAGAATATGATTTCCAGTCCTATAAAACACTTATAGATCATTGGGAAGAAAAATTTACTACTACTAATGATCAATTTGAAAGAGTTGAATATTTAAAATTAATAGAAGAACTTTATGAAAAACATAAAGATCTATTTTCCATGTTTAATTATCATTATATGTTAAAATATGATGATACTAACAGTAGTAAGTCGAGTAATTCTGAAAACACAGAATTATTCAAAAATCAATCTGGTGAAGAAAGAACTTCAACAGATCAGGAAATAAAAAATAGAAATTTATCTGATGAAGAAAAAACTTCAATAGATCAGGATGAAGACATAAAAGTCTCAACCTATACTTCTGATGAAGAAACTACTTCATCTGAAGAAGAAAATATAGACATTCCTGAACCCATGGATATTGAACCACCAGATCCTCGTGGAAAAAGGAAGTTAGAATCTGATGGTCTAACAAATGACTATCTTAGATTTTCTAACAAAGATTTTGAATTTGATAATGGAAAATTTAGAATCTTTGGTAACAAATCCGTAGATATAGCTACTAATGATGTTAAACCTGAATATTTAGGAGAAACATCTAGTCAACCTGTTCAACAAAGAATAGATGACTTAAATAAAATAAATGTTGCTCAAGGAGGAATATATTTAGATTTGACTAATATTTCTTTTCCAGACTATGAAAAAACCATAGAAAATTGGGCACAGTCAATGACGATTGTTGTAAACAACAACACATGGTCAAAAGAAAAGTTCTTAAATTATTTTGTAGGAACTTTTCAAGGGGTTCTTCAATTTCTTAGACGACGGGAAGAGTCTGAGAAAGGAAAAGAACAAAAAGAGTTATTATTAAGTCAAATAGGAACCGCTAAAGATCTTTTGAAGGGACTAACCTCAATTCTAAAAATAGAATTTTGTGGCTATTTTGATAAAAAAAAAGAACAAGATAGTGTTGCTAGCTATATCCTTTCAAAAATTAAATTATGTGATATTAGATATTTGGATGAATTTTCTAAAAAATTTCTTCACGAATATCAGAAATTAAAAAATGAAAATATAGAGTTTTGGAAAAACCAATACTTTCATAAATTACCCCCACCTTGGGATGAGATATGTATAAACAAATATGTATCTTATTTAGAAAAGCACAGTAAAACATCTGGGCTTTCCTATGAAAATTTAGATTCTATAGGAAATAGAATTTATTTTGCAAGAGAAAGAATAACTTTGCACTGCTTGCAAACTAAAGCGGCTAAACAAGTCAAAAATAAATTAGGTTATAAATATTGTTCTAAAATATTAGAAAATGAATGGGAATTTGGGTGTAAACAAATATATCCTAAAACCTATAAAAAACGTAAAAAATATAAATTTAGAAAATGGAAACCAGGTAATAAAAAATTTCTGGTCAAAGTCAAAAAGTGGTAAGGAAAAAGTCTTCCAACCAAAAGAAACAAATATGTAAATGTTTTATTTGTGATGAAGAAGGTCATCTAGCTAACAAATGTCCTAATAAAGGGAAAAATGCTAGAAAAATAATCAAAAATCTTGAAGAACAAGATTTAGAAATATGTTTCATACAGGAAACAAATCCTAATGAAATATTATATGAATTAATATCAGAAACTGATTCTGATGAAGAATATATTTTTATGGTTAATATAGGAAATAATTCTAAAAATCAATTAGAAGAAATTCCTAATTCTGAACAACAGAATATTAAATTAGGAAGTCTAATCGGAGAAGAAAAAGACTTTTTTGATGAAATGATAGAGAAGATTAACAAAAATCATATCTCTAAAGAAGAAATTTATAAGATCTGTAAGTTCAAAATCTGGACACAGAGACACATAGAAAAAATTAGCGGTAATACAGTCGCTAAAGATACAAGAGGGGGATTAACAGAAATTCCACTCTTTACAAAAGAAAAAATTAAGAAGATTAAAAAGAAATATCCTCAGGTTAGATATATTCATTTAGGGATAATCATGATTACTATTAGAGCCTTATTTAGAAGAGGACATGATATTCCTATAATTGCTGTCCTTTTAGATAAAAGATTTGAGAATCCAATAAAAGCACTTATTGGAGGAATTCAGTCTAATTTACATACAGGCATAATAGGATTTAAAGTTAAACCCAATTACTTTATTTCCATTACAGATCCTCTAATAGAAGAGTGTCTTTGCCTTAGAATTCAGACAAAAAATTCTGATATTAATGATTTAGCAGAAGATCTAGCAATCAGTGGGACTTCTATTAATGAATATACAAATACTGCTGAAGTAGAAATAAAAGAGATTAATAACAAAATTATTGAACTCTTTGAACCAAACCGGTTCACTACTGAAATCCAGCCTAGATTATTAGATATAAGAGATCTGTCAATTCCAAGAGATTGGATGATAGATAAAATTAGTAATGCAAGTACTTCTAAACCAGTAAGTACTATAGAATACATGTCATCTGGAAACAAATTATATTTTAAAAATAATTGTATAACCAATACAAATGAAAATTTAGTTTTACCCTCTAGTTGTCAACCCGAAGAAGAAGAGGATAATATTAGTACAAATAGTACACCAATAGGAATTAAAACTGTACAAATTCATATATTTCCTACTGAACCCAGTACTAATTCTAGAAAAACTAGAATGGAAGAAATACAGGTTTCAACGATTGATAAAAAGTCAAAAGTTGGAATAAATATAAGAATTACATTCCAGTTTAGTAAATATAAACCATATTCTCTAAACGCTATGATAGATACTGGAGCTACAATCTGTAGTTGCAGAATGAATGCGATCCCTGCAGAAAAATGGGAATTAATGAGAAAACCTATAATAATAAAAGGTATAGATGGTAATAAAACCATTATTAATTATAAAGCAAAAAATATACCAATCTACAAAAACAATGTTAGATTTGTAATTCCTAAAATTGTATGTTTTCCTAGTATGCAAACAGATATATTATTAGGAAATAATTTTATACTTAGACATTTACCTTTTACTATTAACAAAAATAGTATTTGGTTATCAAAAGAAAAAGATTTTATAAAAATACCTATTGAAAATAATAATAAAGTCGTGTGTAATAAAAAATTTACACCTATTAAATTAGATAATTATTCCTAACAATTGCTGATTTTTTAAGCAGGTCTTATGGATAGAGGTAAAAAACCTCTACATCAAGAAATAGTTGGTGAATGGACAACCGTTCACACAAAACCCATCAAAGGGAAAGCAGAATCAACATCCAAAAAAGGATTTGTACCTGCACAACAAACACCATTTTATCCTAACCAAGGATATTATGTGTCTTATCCAATGGTAAACCAACCACTTGGATCAAATGTTTTAAATTACCCAATGGTAAATCAACCAATGGGAAATACTTTTTCATTGACCCCAAACACGGTGAGTCAATTACAATGGTCCCAAAATCCGAATTCAGTATCACAAACAAGTTATGCTGAAGTCATTAAGGGAGCAGAGAATTTGTTGAATCAACAACAAATTCAAGAATTAAAAGATCTTTCAAAAATTAAAGATTTTTATAATCCTGGTTTATCACCAGAAATTTATGATTTTATAAATGAAATATGGAAAACCCATGTTTCACAACAAAGAGCCAATTTCCGTAGAGCTCTTACCAGATTTTCATTATTTTTAGTTGAAAAAACAACTAAAGAGAATGAAGCTGAAGATTTATTACTTAAATCCATTTTATATAGAGAATGGGATGAATTCCAGTTAGAATTCATTGATATTAAGGAGATAAACAATCTTCTTGATATTATTCAATATTTTATTCATAAAGGGAAAAACAATTCTATTATGAATAAAGTATTTAGAATATGTATGTTCAATAAAGCTAGGAAATTATTACCTGTAGAAATATTCATAAAAATAAATAAAGTAATTTGCAGACAGCAAAACCAATTTCAAAAAGCTTTTTCAGAATATTTTCTACAAGCTTATATTTTTACTGATTATCTAGATAATGAATTTCCTACTTTAAAATACAGACTAGATCATGAACCATTTAATATAACCAATATTGAATGGGGTTTTACTAAAGAAATAGTTGTGCAAAATCTTTCTTTTCATCTTTTAAAAGATTTTCCAGCTATTGTAAAGTCTGTTTTACAAAACATCATAAACAATGATGATTTTTATTACTATTTTCATATTGATATTAGTAGTCTAATTGGTATAGCTGAACAAGAAAAATTCTATCAGCCGTATCAAATTTGGATTATTAAAAGGATGATTGGAACCCCCAATTATCTGCTGTAAATGAAGATAAAGAACATTTGTCAAAAACAATTGATAAATGTTATAATAAGTTTGAAGATTATCAAGTCCAAACAGGATTAGATTTATTATCACAAGCCCATTATCTTCTCTATGATGAAGTCTACAAACTCTGGACGGATGGTAGAAGAATTTTGGCATTTCCGAATGGAAACATCCAGGAGGAAAGAAATGAAGAATCTATGAAGCTATTAAAAAAGATTGTTGAAATGGAGATAGAAGAATTTCCATCTCACATTACAGAAAAAATCAAATATACATGGGAGATGTGGAACTCACCACCAAGACTCTCATCAGATTCTTTATATTTGGATGAGATCGAAGAAATGAATCTCAACAACATGCAAAAGGGTTGAAGTCAACAAAGATGGCAACCTGATGAACAATCCACATACCAACAAAAAAGATTGGAAACGTGGAAATCATGATGATGTAAGCCATGATGGAAGAAACCATGAAGGCTAATCAAAGACATCCAGATGCGACAACAAAGTCCTGCAACGTGGAGACTGTCATCAAACCAATGATGATGTAAGCAATGATGGAAGCAACCATGACACAAGCAAGTGATGGAAGTGGCCATTAATACAAGCATGCAAAGTGGAAACAACCAGAGCCATGCAATTAAAGTTACAAAAAGACAAATGCGACGTGGAAGCAGCCACATCCATTTGAAGCCGAATCCTTATCAGAAACACTGTTCAGGATTCAAACAACAATTGTATAGGATTTTTAATCTCCTCTATAAATAGAGAGGAAAGTTCAATTGTATAGCATCTTGTAAATTCCACATAATCTTTCTCTTAGAATTCGATCTTGTAAATTACCAACGACTTTTCTTTATAATAAAAGAGTCTATATTCCCTTCCGCTCTTACTCTCAAATACCCTCGACTCGCCCCTCCCCCGCTTGGTATCAAAGGCTCTAATTATAATTAAACGATATAATTATGAGTATTTAAAAAAAGCAGCAACATCTTTTTTTTAAAAAAATAAGCTGCTAAATGTTTTTTTAAGGGTTTTTTTTACTTAAATAATAGTATAATACGACGTCGTTTTGAGCTAAGATCATAGTGCCAAAACAACGTCGTTTAGTGGCTCTTGACCCGCGCGGTGACTTGGCCCCAGGGAGAATCCGCGCATTTTGTTCTATGAAATATTTTCGCAATAAATCCTTCCGAATTTTTTGTTATTTCAATTCAATTTTTCTTTAGTTTTTAATTTATATGTTTATATTTTATTTTGATTCCAATTTGATCCATGATTGAACGATGCCGTTTTTGAAGACATAACCCAAATGCCAGAGGGGATTTTCGCGTCTAATTTCCGCAATAGTCCCTCTGGTGTTAAACGATTCTCGATTCGGTCGTTTTCATATTTATTTCAAATTCGCTCCTGAGATTTTGTTTTATTTTCAAATTAGTCCTTGTTTTTATTTTTTATTTTTTTAAATTTCTTCTTCTTCTTCTTCTTCTTCTTCTTCTTCTATATTAATATTTAATTCCATTATGTTTTGTATGTAGTATTATTTGTAACTTATTATCATTATAGATTTATTAGATATTTGTTTTAAAATCTATTATGTATTATGGTTTTAATCTTTATAATATATTGTTATTTAAAATAATTACTCACTATTACTTAAATTTATCATGCATTGTTTTTTTTTTGTATTATTTTAATTCCAACTTGTACTATTATTATTTTAAGTTTATTATTTTTCATTAACATTGTTTAAATTTTTTTTATATACTAGTATTTTAAGTCTTCATGTTATTACCCAAATATCATATATATTGTTTATTTTAAAATTTTGTACGTATGATATATTGATTATAATTTCTCCTCTTTTTATTATTGTTATTATTATTGTTGTTGTTGTTTTAGTATATCTTTTAAAATTGATTATTAATTCATTTTAAAGGTTTTTTTAATGTTGATATTGGTATTTTACATAATGTATGAGTGAAATTATGGATGCTATCGTTGTTTGTATTTATCTATTGATTATTTGTATTTATTAGTGTATGTTATTTACAATTTATCCTTTTGCATTGTACGTTATCATTCAATCGCATTACATTTGTTTAAAAGGTTACGTCTTATTAAAATATTGAAATCATTTTATCCATAAATTTTCAAAATACTTGGTATCCAAGATTCTCAAGAAAATTCTGCCCTAACTTATTGGGGTTTAATTTTCCTCATTGAATTTAAATAACTGGATATTTCTTTTTCGATTAAAACGTAAAAATTCTAAATCAAAATTTATCTCGAGGATTCAAAATCTTGTGTCCTAACTCATTAGATATGACATTTCGTTTTCTCAAGATGAGGTTTTTTAAATAAAAGCAAACCCTCGTGTTGTCATCGGAACTTCAAAGAATCGTACCCTAACTTACTAGGTTTCAATTTCCTTATTGAAGTGAGATGACCAATTTTTTTAGTAAAATTCAATAAAGGTTAATAAAAGGGGAATCATTTTTAAATTAGACTATAAGACATCAATTAATCAATTAGGTACCGATTTTGGGCGTTTCGAGTGTGCTAACCCTTCCTCGTACATAACTGACTCCCGAACCCATTTTTATTTTGTAAACCAAAATTATTTTTAGGTGATCCGATCACACCTTGAAAAAATATCGGTTGCGACTCCAATTTTTATTTTTTTAAAAAGTCGACACAATATTTTTTGTTTTCAAAATATGGTTTCGACAGTAGGTTAAGAAATAATGCAAATGTTGGGGTTTTTCTTTTTTAATATTAGCAGTATAATAAACATCATGTGATGATCTAATGGTTAGGGTTGTCACTGTCTCAGATGTGATTTGGATTCAAGTCGTGTTTGTTGTTTGGATTTTACCTTATTTTTTACCTTATTTTTGTAATTCAAAAAAAAAAATTTAACGTTACAGTATATTTACTGTGAAGTAGACGCTTGTGAAGTTAAATGATGACATAGTTTTTTTTCCTTATTAAGTGGCATATTGAAGGAAACTATGTATGATGTGGATTAATTTATTTATATATATTACATTAATAATTATTTTAAAAGAAATTATATAAAAATATTTATCAATTCAAAAAAATATAAAAATATAAAAAATAATAAAAAGAAATCTCTAATGAAAAAAATTCAGAAGTTTGAACGTTTTTAAAAATAAAAAATTCAAAAATTTTAAAAGAAAATAAAAGATTCTTAAAAATAAAAATTCAAATTTCTTGCTTTTGCTTGAAAATTTATGATCATAATGATTTCGTGTCCAACAAAAAATAATACATGTAGAATTCATTTCAAATTTTTTTTAATTCCCGTATAAAATTAAAAATTAATATTTTAATGATTAAATGTTACCAACACATTAGCTTCTACTTAAAGGTCACATGCAACAACAATTAACTATAGGTATTATTTAACTCATTTTCGTAACATATAGGAATTAGGTAACCATACAAATTTTATCAAATGTTATTTGGGCACATAGAAAAATATGGAAATTTGTCATAAGGAAGCTTTAAGGAGAATGGGGAATTTCGGACTTATAGGAAATATTGTGGATGCTTGTTATCACAGGTCTTAACCGTTGTGGGGGCGTGCACCAAAATAATGAAATTATTAAATAATATGAAAACACAGTTTTAACTGTAAACATATAAGGTAGAGTTGTAATATAGAAATTTTTAGAATGAGTATTGAATATTTTAAGGATCGGATTCAAGAGATTATTAAAATTAGTAAATAGTGGTATCAAATTAATTATTTCAAAATAATTATTAACCTAATCAATTCACAAATTAATAGTATCAAAGAACGTTGTATTCCATGCAGTACAATCAATTTACTAATTGTTAATTAAGCTAATACACTATTTTAATTGAGTTGCTTATTACTACTAATTAGGATTGTTCTCTTGGTCTCCTCCTACGTAAGAGTTATCACATAAGTTGTAGCATTTTATGTCAAATCATTATAGGATAAATTCTTCTTTTAATTTCATTTGTTTAAATATTCTAGATTCGTCAATTTTAGTATTTTAAAAATTTTGACGAAATTGAATTAATACCCAACCAAATATAGGTAAACACTTAATTGAACAATCAATTAATTAATTAATCTATGTAAGATAATCGTAATAGCACATGATTTATTCCAATTTTCATTAAAACATTCTATCAAACACTTTATGAACAAAATATAAAAATGAGAATAAGAAGAGAAATGTTTATTAATAAACCGGGATAAGCACATGAATCTTGAGAATTCTCCGATTGCTAAATTTTAACATATAAATAAAAAAAATCCACACAAAAAAATAAAATGAAGATCTAATCTACTAAGAAAGCTGGAAAGAAATCTCTAAACTAGTAATCTATTTCTAAAACTATCATCCACTACTTACTCTCTACTGACTCTTCCAAAATGAAATTAAAAAAGTTGGTTTATATAAGAAATAATTAAAAGATTAAAATGTCCTTAATGCCATTTTAATTTATAAGGCTTGAAAATAGAGAGTGACTGCCAATTGTCCCTATTTTGCTCCAGTCAATGCTCCATTTAACCTGAAAATCATCGTGACTACAAATGCATGTCGCGATGTCAAATGGTTCTAAGTCGTGACAAGCTCACCTGTAATGATTTCCCTTGGCTTTTGTGTCTGTCTTCAATTCGTCACTTTCGATTCTGGTGGTTGCGAACTTAGCCCTTGTTCACCGTTAAGTCACATTTTCAGCTCTCAATTCATCCTATATAGTCACATAAATTTATTTGGTTTCGAGAAATCACTAAAACCATAAAATGACCTGAAAAGCTTTTAAAAATGACTCAACACACAGCTTAGACACTTGAACACTAACTGAAATTAAAACAACTCAATTCTACTTAAAAGCATGCCGAAATGTATGTAAAGGAGTAGCAAATATGCATAGTAAATTATCATGTATCAAGCTTGAAGGAGTGCTTACTCCCTTAGTCACTTCTTCCAAACACATAACTTATAAATGTTTTTAATCTTCAATTACTATTGAGGTTGAGAACAAACAAAAATAGTAAAATTTGAAATACTGAAGGGAAAAATCTAAACAAGGTCAAGAAAGGGATTGAAGGAGCTATTTTGACCCTGTATAAGAGCAGAGAGTAAGGATGAAAGGTATTTTGTCCGACTTAGTGGGAGTTTCAAATGAGCCAAGGCAAGATAGCTTGAAACATGAAAAAATTGCCAACAGGAGATCAAGAAGAAATTCAGATAATAAACATCTTATATGGAGGTTTTTCATGTTCAAAAAATTGTCGGTTTTACAATTACAACAGAAGTTTTGAAATTTTTCAAAATCAAGCTGTCGAAACCATTTTTTTGAGAACAAAAAATTTAGTTTGTCGACTTTAAAAAATGAAAATTCGGGAGTCGCCACCAATCTTTTATTGAGGCGTGATTGGATCACCTAAAATGATTTTGGTCTACGAATTTTAGAAAAAAAAGGGGTCCGGGAGTCAGTTACGTACGAGGAAGGATTAGCACCCTCGTAACGCCCAAAATTGGTACCTAATTAATTAATTAGTGTCTTAAGGTCGAAATTTTTTTAAAAATATAATCTTTAAAAACTTAAAACGTTACGTATTAAGACCCTTCTCAATTCAGAGAAGCAAAATGCCACACCCAATGCGTTAGGGCACAACATTCTAATTTCCTCCAAAATGAATTAGGTCAGAATACTCGTATAATGAAAAAAATTAAAAGAATATCCATTTATCCAAGATTTAAGAAATCGTGGCCCAATACGTTAGGGTACAATTCCTTTAAAATCCCAAACTCGGAATATTTTCTTTATTGTTTTTAGAAAAAAAATTTCATTTTGAAAACTCAATGCGTCACATCCAATACGTTAGGACACAACATGTTGAATTCCCAATAATGAATTCTTATTTTTTGATTAAAGAGAAATGCTCAATTGTTAGACTTAATGAAGAAAATCGGAACCCAATACGTTAGGGCTCAATTTCCTTGAAAATCCTAAATTCAAGCATTCTCTCAATTTTGAAAAGTTTGAAATCGAGTAAAGAATGATGTGATGCTATATTAAATATACAATGCAATAATAAATATTACAATGACATAGAAATAATATAAATAAATGAATAAATAAAATCAATATACATAATAAAAATAATCACATACAAAATATCAAATAAATTATAAAAAAAACAATTCTTTTTAACATATAAACGAAAACATGAATTAATAATCGAATGAAGAAAATAAACAAAATATAAAGAATAAAAGGCACATAATATATGCATTGAAATTAAAAGCCATACACATAATTTACATATGTAACTTTGGACTAAAATTTATAAAAGCAGAATATATAATGCATTTGTGAAAATAAAATATAAATTATAAAGTAAGTGTTAAAAAATACATATATTTGAGCATTTAAAAAAATTCATATATATACAAGTATATAAGAAACTGGTTAAAAATATTAATATGTATACATACATATATATACAAAGATAAATATAACATATAGATTATAAAAAATAATTATATATAAATAAAATAAAAATAATTACCTTATATAAAAAAATAAATATGCAAAAAAATATTAGTTTTTAAAAAAATATATAAATACGCATATGGAAACAAGTATACATATATATAGCTAAAATAATAATAATTACATATGAGAATAATAATAATAATAATTACATTAACAAAATTAACTAATTTTAAGAAAAATATAAAAAGGATTAAATTGAACTACAAGAAAACAAATCTGGGGTAAATCTGCAAATAAATAAAATTTGGAGGACTAAATTTAACGAGCGAATTACATAGAGGGGCTGGAAGGAAAATTTTTCCTTCTCCTCTAAAACGGTGTCGTTCAAGAAGGGTTAAACTGAAATTAAAATAAATTAAAGGGCGAACTTAAAAAATAAAAAAAATCAAAAACCTAATTATAAAGATATTTAAAGGCGGAGGGGTTAAAAGCGCAATTTACCCCTCCGCATGAAAACACGCGGATCCTTGGGTCCGGGTCGGGTCGGAGTCGGGTCGGCTTACCCAAAACGGCGTCGTTTTAGGCGTCCGAGGGCTCTCCAAAATGACGCCGTTTTGGTACTCTATAAATACCCCAATCTCCCAAAAAAATCATTTGAAACCTTTTTTTAAAAAAAAAACAAAAAAACCTTAAAGAAACACTCTCCCCTCAATCCATCCTCCGGCCATCGGTCGGTCATCGGCCCTTCGCCGGCCACCGCACTGGCTGCCTATCTTCGGCGCCGGCACCACTATCCGCGATGGCCAAGAAAGGGGAAAATTCCCCTTTTAACCTTCTCAACCTCTAGAGCCTAGATCTGGGCTCAAATCTCACGAAATATTAACAAAAGGGCCCCCACAAGCAAAGAAACCTTTCGGCTTTCGATCGTCAATCCTCGATGACGACTTCCTCGGCCATCTGCGGTGGTTAGGGATCGAATATAGGTTTTTTCCTTCATTTTATATTTATATTATTTACATAAATAATAAAAATAAATAGATATAACGGAAAAATAAAATAGAAATGCAAATATCAACCTTTAATCGACTATGCTCTCTGTATTGCGAAAGTAAAAGCCTCGATTTTTATTCGATTTTCCGATCCCTATTACAATGTATTTGATGTCCTTTTATAGTCGAATGAAAATAAATCAAAGAAAGAATAAATCTGGATATATCTTTGATTCTCAAATCTATGATTTTCTTTCCATATGTTGTTTGTTTCCTTGCAGGTGAAGATCACGAGGATTCAGGAACAAGGTTTGCAGCGGCCAAAGTTTACCCTAGAACCCTAGGGTTTTCGAAATTGTTCTTGGGCTTGGGGGTTAATTTTGGGCCATTTGTTATTGTATTTTGGTTTGGGTTTTGGGCCCAAAACTGTCGTATTTGGACTGTTATTTTGTTTTATAAAAAACAAATTGGGCTTTATATTTGGTTTTTTTATTTACAAAAGGGGCGGGTAAAATTTAGGTATTACAGCTGCCCCTCTTTGCTCGTAGTCGTGTAACGGGAACGGAGCAAAGACTCTAAAAATGCCAAATTTTGCCCGGTCGTACTGGACTTGGTACTCTTCAGAAGTATAGGAATTAGTGCCATCTTCAGTCTACCTCACTGCAACTTCAGGAGGATAAGACTTGCTTACTTAGTCTGCTCCACTGCGACTTCGGGGAGATAAGATTTGTAATCTTCAATCTTCTCCACTGCTGCTCAGGGAGACAAGGCATGGTGGCTTTAATCTGCTTCCCACTATCTTGGAAAGATAAGATTCGCCATCTTCGATCTGCTCCACTACTGCTTAGGGAGATAAGATCTACAATCTTCAACCTTCTCCGCTGCTGCTCAGGGAGACAAGGCTTGATGGCTTAAATCTGCTTCCCACTATCTTGGAAAGATAAGATTCGCCATCTTCGATCTGCTCCAGTACTGCTTAAGGAGATAAGATCTATAATATTTAACCTTCTTCGTTGCTGCTCAGGGAGACAAGGCTTGGTGGCTTAAATCTGCTTCCCACTATCTTGGAAAGATAAGATTCGCCGCCTTCGATCTGCTCCACTACTGCTTAGGGAGATAAGATCTATAATCTTCAACCTTCTCCGCTGCTGTTCAGGGAGACAAGGCTTGGTGGTTTAAATCTGCTTCCTACTATTTTGGAAAGATAAGATTCACCGTCTTCGATCTGCTCCACTACTGCTTAGGGAGATAAGATCTATAATCTTCAACATTCTCCGCTACTGCTCAGGGAGACAAAGCTTGGTGGCTTAAATCTGCTTCCCACTATCTTGGAAAGATAAGATTCACCGTCTTAGATCTGCTCCACTGCAACTTTAGGGAGATAAGACTACTAGTTACCGATCTGTTCTCTAGGGAACATGACCTGTAAAAATCTGTTCTATGAACTTAATTATGCCTAGAGATTAGGATGTCATGATCAGAATGAATCAAATGTTTCTAACTAGACGTGTATGAATGACATTTGAATACATGCAGAATGTCATTTTTCGAGAATTATCTGCTTTGTCGCTGACGCTTTTTGCTTGGCTGATATCTCCAAAGAAATACTTAATCAAATTGCCTCCCATTGTGCACTTTTAAAGCACAACCCTCTAGAAGGCAGAATTTGTACTACATTCCTTCCACCGTAACTTAAGAGTAGGAAAATTTGACTCTTCTCAATCTTCTCCTATCGTAACTCAAGGATACAGATTATGTAATTTGTTTACACCACTCTCAGGGTGTCCTACCAAATGCTCATGCCCAAATGAAGAGCTTTCTTTCCATAGGGGATTTCTTCCTACCCCCTCCAGACTTCTTGCTGTCTCATTCACTATCCAAATCTGAAAAGGAAATCTTAATTTAGACTTTTGAATCTTGGGGCGTTCTAACCAATAGTCCTATTTCAGGTTACTAAATTATTTAGAAATTCCCAAAGTAATATACAAAACTTCTTTTGTGAAAGTTTATTAGTCCATCAATCATTATTCTAATGCGACATGTTTGCGCAAAAATAAAAAATACTGAGTAAGAGATGAATTAATTCAAGAATTTATTGATAGTAAGTGTCCTGAAAGAAAAAAGTATTCAAGAACAGCGAAGAATGAAGTTTTTACAAGAACCAACAAACTTGGTACAAATATTATGAAGGCTAAGTGCTTTGGATATCGCCGCTTGAACTTCTCCATGCAAGCCAAGAACCATTCTGAACTTAACATGTGTTTAGGGGATCTATAGTACTTTTTCAATGCCCCCAAGACGTCGTACATCCTTTTATTGTTGACTTTAGCGAAGCAAGATCACCATATGCCCCAATCTGACAATGTTTGAGCCGCCCTTTTTATGTTTTCAACTCAAACCCCCTTTGGTCTCAAGGTGCCCTTTTCGGGTTTTCACCTTGGCCTCTCCCTTTTTTTTTGAAATCAGAGTGCCCTTTGCGGGTTTTCACTTTGATTCCTCCCTTTCTTCAAGTGAAATATTTCTTAACCGAGTCTGAATTTACAAGATTTGGAAGATTTTTTCCATCCATTTCACTCAAAATCAAAGCGCCTCCGGAAAAAGCTTTTTTTACAACATAAGGTCCTTCCTAGCTTGGCATCCATTTCCCTCTGAAATCCTTTTGTAAAGGGAGGATCTTTTTCAAAACCAAATCCCTTTCATGAAATTCTCTGGGACGAACCTTCTTATTATAAGCTCGCATCATTCGCTTTTGATACATTCAGCCATGACGAATGGCTTTTAATCTTTTCTCTTCAATCAGGTTTAGTTGATCATACCGAGATTGGATCCATTGGGCCTCATCCAATTTTAACTTGGCCAAAACCCAGAGAGAAGGAACTTTAACCTCAATGGGTAAAACTGCCTCCATTCCATAAACCAACGAAAAAGTTGTTGCCCCAGTAGAAGTCTTGATAGATGTTCGGTAAGCAAGAAGAGCAAAAGGTAACTTCTCATGCCAATCTTTGTAAGTTTCAGCCATTTTTGCCACGATTTTCTTGATATTTTTATTCGCTGCTTCCACTGCACCATTCATTTTTGGGCGATACGGTGATGAATTATGGTGTCTAATGTTGAATGATCGCAGACTTCCGCTATTGTGCTGTTATTCAGATTCAGCGCATTGTCAGATATGATTCTTTCAAACATTCCATATCGACATATGATCTCCTTCTTCAAAAACTTACTGACTGCCGACTTCATGACATTAGCATATGAGGCTGCCTCTACCTACTTAGTGAAGTAGTCAATAACCACAAAAATGAAATGATGTCCATTAGAAGCCTTCAGTGATATTGGTCCAATGACGTTCATACCCCACATGGAGAAAGGCCATGGAGAAGTCATAACATGAAGAGGAGAAGGAGGCGCGTGCATTTTATCCCCATAAATTTGGCATTTATGACATTTCTTGGCATGATTGATGCAATCTTCTTCCATAGTGGACCAGTAATACCCGAATCTCATAATCTGTCTAGCCATGGTGAATCCATTAGCATGCGTTCCACAAATACCCTCATGGACTTCTTCTAAAATTTCCTTAGCCTCTACAGCGTCTACGCATCTTAACAGTACTCGATCCTTTCCCCTTTCGTATAGGATCTCCCCATCTAAGACATAGTCAATAGCTAGTCTCCTCAATTTCCTCTTATCATTCTCCGTTGCCTGATTAGGATATTCGCGATTCTTTACATATAGCAAAATATCTTGGTACCAGGGACTATTATCATTCTCCACTTCTTCAATGCTGTAACAGTGGGCTAGGATCTCATAAATACTAATTTGAATGGGCTTCATGTCCTCCAACTGATTCACTTTAATCATGGAAACTAAAGTAGTAAGAGCATCAGTCATCTGTTCTTTTCGTGGGAGATAACAGAAGGTAATGTTGTCAAACTCTTCGATCAATCCCAAAACTAATCTCCGGTAATGGATCAATTTAGGATCCCTCGTCTCCCATTCTCCTCTTAGCTGGTATATTACCAATGCTGAGTCTCTGTACACCTCTAATGTCTTGATTTTTCTGTTCTATGGCTGCCTGTATACCCATGATGCAAGCTTCATACTCAGCCATGTTATTAGTGCAATCAAAGTCTAATTTACTAGTGAAAGGATGATAATCTCCATTCGGAGACACCAGGACTGCCCCAATCCCATTGCCTAATGCATTCGATACTCCGTCAAAGTTTAATCTCCAAGAATGATTCTCTTGGGTATTCTCTTCACATTTACCACATACATCAAATCTTTATTTGGGAAATCAAAGTCTAGAGGCTCATAATCTTCCAGAGCCCTGCTAGCCAAGAAATCTGCTATCGCACTTCCCTTGATGGCCTTCTGACTTACGTATACGATATCAAACTCAGAGAGCAAGATTTGCCATCTAGTCATTCTTCCATTCAATGCTGTTGACTCCATCATATACTTCAAAGGGTCTAATTTTGAAATTAGCCAAGTCGTATGATAGAGTAAGTATTGCCTCAACCTTTTGGTTGTCCAAATCAAGGCGTAACACAATTTTTCAATAGGCGAATATCTCATCTCACAATCAGTGAATTTCTTGCTGAGATAGTAAATCGTCTTTTCTTTCTTTCCAGTCGCATCATGTTGACCCAGCACGCATCCCATGGAGTTGAACACCGTTAAATACAAAATCAAGGGTCTATCTGGGCTGGATGGTGATAGAATTGAGGTATTGGATAAGTATTGCTTTATTTTTTCAAAGGCTTTCTGACATTCTTCATTCCAGACATCAGGATTATGTTTCTTCAAAAGGCGAAATATGGGATCACATTTCTCGGTCAACTGTGAAATGAACCGAGAAATGTAATTCAGTCTTTCTAAGAAACCTCAAACTTCTTTCTGGGTACGTGGTGGCGATAAATCTCGTATTACCTTGACTTTGTCTGGATCAATCTTGATTCCTTTTTCACTAACTATAAAGCCCAACAATTTTCTTAACCTGGCTCCGAAAGTGCACTTTGTCGGATTAAGCTTGAGGTGAAACTTCCTTAATCTTAAGAACAATCTTCTTAGGACCTACACATGTTCCTCTTCTGTTTTGGATTTGGCAATCATATCATCAACATACACCTCGATTTCTTTGTGCATCGTATCATGAAACAAGGCTACCATGGCTCTCTGATATGTTGCTCCCGTGTTCTTTAATCCAAATGGCATCACCTTATAGCAAAACGTTCCCCATAAAGTAATGAACGTAGTCTTTCCATATCTTCTGGATGCATCTTTATCTGATTATATCCGAGGAACCCATCCATAAAAGAAAGCAACAAAAATCCTGTCGTATTATTCACCAGAGTATCAACATGTGGCAATGGGAAGTTGTCCTTTGGGCTTGCTTTGTTCAAATCCCTGTAATCAACGCACATTCGCACTTTTCCATCTTTTTTAGGGACTGGGACAATATTGGCTACCCACTCAGAATATTTGACCTTCTGTAAAAAACCAGCATCAAACTGTTTCTTAACCTCCTATTTTATTTTGAGCACAATATCAGGCCTCATTTTTCTTAGCTTCTGTTGAACTGGTTTACAATCCTCTTTTATGGGTAAGCGATGCACTACAATGTCAGCACTCAATCCAGGCATATCCTAGTATGACCATGCGAAGACATCTTTGAATTCATGGAGTAATTCAATGAGGTCTCGTCTTGTCTTTGCGAGAATTTCAATTCCAATTTTCACCTCCTTCCCTTCTTCCAAGCCCACAAATTCTACTGACTCTTTGTGAGGTAGGATTTGCTTTTCCTCTTGTTCCACCATCCTCAACAAGTCCAAAGATAAACCACCATCTTTATCACCTTCAAAGTCATGCGATCCCTCTAAACACATGTTTCGTTCAAAAGGGCACTCTAAGCTCGTAGCAGTGTCATTCACGTCATTGATACACAGAGACCTATTATGGTTACAAAAGAATATATAAATTTATGTACAATTATTTATGTAATGAAAGAATATATTTAGGTGTATGGGAAGAATGAAACAATATTTACTCGAAACAATTGCAAAGATGTATTTTATTAAAATAATGATTTTTAAACATAAACCTATTTCACAAAAGAATTCTTGTTATTTCTAGGCTAAAACAACAAGTTTGTCCTGAATATTACTCTGAGACAGTTCTAAAGACTTTATGTATTTCTTCCGCAGTCCAATTGTCTAGAACACTCCCAGGCTCATAAGGACGAATGTCTAGCCAACTTCTCTCTTCATTCCCAAGCTCATGTAAGGCATTAATGTACATATTTCCCAACGTCTCCTTGATGTTTTCCTCAACCGATTTCTTTCTCTCCTGATGAATAATTCCTCCAGATAAGAAAGTTTTGGATATGTGGGGAATTATCGTTGGCTCCCACTTAGCTTCCTTCCCATTTAACGCGCCCTTCTTCTTTCCTGCCTTTTCTCTATCTCCTTCCTTCTCTATCCTCTATCTGGCTTGTATCCTAAGCCATAGTTATCATGCTTTTCTTTCAGCACCGGAACCTCATTTTTCCCTTAAAGATATCTCCCTAGCCCTCTTCCGGGTAAAGCTCCTCTTCCCACCAACAACTGTAAACCCATCTCTATAGTTTTGGATAATTTTGGCACCAAAATTTTGCTCCATTCAGGAATAAATGCCACATTTACAAACTCCAAAAATCAAAATGAGCACTCTATTGACTCGTCATTGGTTTCTACATATGGCGTCTCATTGGATACAACTGCTATTATATCCTCTTCGGCTTTTATTGTCACTAGCCGACCATCTGACACTATCTTCAACATCTGATGCAATGATAACGGTACTGCTCCTGCCGAATGTATCCATGGCCTTCCTAATAAACAATTATAGGAAGGTTTGATGTCCATCACAATAAAATCTACCTCATAGACTATTGGGCCAATCAGTAGGGGTATCTCAATTCTTCTCATGACCTTCCTTTCTGTACCGTCAAACGCCCTAACTACATTTTGACACGTTTTTATGTGTGAACTGTCTATGGGTAGCCTGTTAAGTGTGAATAATGGCAGTACGTTCAAAGCTGATCCATTGTCAATCAATACTCCTGGCAAAATATGCCCCTTGCATCGTGCAGTAATATGCAAAGCTTTGTTAGATCCCATGCCCCCAGGAGGTATTTCATCATCATTGAAAAATATGAAATTATCAGCACTAATATTATTGACCAACCGATCTAGCTTACTGACAGAAATATCCTTGGACACATAGGTCTCATTTAGCATCTTCATCAACATATTTTGATGTACTTCAGAATTCAAGAGTAAGGAAATACAGATATGCGGGCCGGTTGTTTATGCAACTGCTCAACAACATTATACTCACTATGCTTTAAAAATTTGAGGAATTCCACAGCTTTTTCCTCCTTCACTGGCTCAGCTATTTTCCCTTTTTGCTCACCTATTATGACCTCTTTCATAGATTCTGGGTTTGCAGTCACACACCGGTCCTTTGTAGTTTCTTTCCCAGGGACAATTGTATTGCACTCGTAGTTCCATGGAACCTTCCTATTGTCTTGGTAAGAAAAGGTTGCAGGTTTCTTTATTATGATCCTTGGCACTACTGGCGTTCTTACTTCCCCCCTTTTTTGGTCACGAGATGATGACCACAGGCTGTGCTACTCCTGGAACCTTCGAGGATTCAGATGTGCAAATGCTCCATTCCTCCTTAACTTCTTCATAAAATTCCATTCTTTGCTATTCATCAGGCCTTGAACCAATGCTCTGAATTCTGTGCATTCCTGAATTTCGTGTCCCTCCTCGCGATGGAACTCACAGTGGTTTTCTACCCTTTCCAAGCTTATCACTGAATTCAAAACAATCAGTCCCCTTTCTATCATATTCACTCTATTATCATTATGATTAGGTAATGGATTCTCTCTACTAGGCGAATCATCCAATTTAACCACGCCCATGCTTATAAGCCTTTCTACCAGCTTCTTGAACGCCGTACAATGTTCTATAGACTGCCCCACAATTCCCGCATGATAATCGCACTGTGCGCTCGCATCGTACCACTTAAGGTATGGAGGTTGCAGGGGTTTTAAGTGGTGAGGGGCAACCACGTGTGCATTGAATAGATTCTGATATAGCTCCCTATACGATATTGGAATTGGCGTAAGTTGAAGCTTCTCTGTGTTTTGTCTTGTGTCAGATCTCTGCTTTGATGATCCCTGCTGGTTAACAGCCATCTTTCTTGGTTGATTGACTGTAATTGTTTTTTAATATGAACTTGTGTTGTTAACCTCGTTCTCCTTCTTCTTCGAAGCTAACCTTCTGCTACTTTCTCCAGCATCTATTTTCCCGCTTCTGATGGCATTTTCTATCATTTCCCCGTTCATAATTATGTTAGAAAATCTTTTGGAAGCACTCCCTAACAGATGCGTAATAAATGGGGCCTTCAATGTATTAACGAAAAGCATCGTCATCTTTCTTTCTAGAAGAGATGGCTGAACGTGGACAGCAACCTCCCTCCATCTTTGTGCGTACTACCTGAAACTTTCACCAGGCTTCTTCTCCATGTTCTGCAGAGTAATTCTATCAGGTACCATGTCAGTCACATGGTTGTACTGTTTTAATAATGCCTGTGCTAGATCTCTCCATGAATTAATCTGGGTACGGATTAGTTGATTGTACCATTTGGATGCAGCCCCTGCGAGGCTATCCTGGAAGCAATGTATCAGCAACTGGTCATTATTAACATATCCAGTCATCCTCCTGCAGAACATAGTAATATGGGCTTCGGGGCTACTAGTCCTGTTGTATTTCTCGAACTCTGGCATTTTGAACTTGTGAGGAAGTACCAGATCTGGAACCAAGCTCAATTCTCTAGCATCAATTCCATGGTAGCTCTCAGTACCTTCTATCGCTCTAAGTTTTTCCTCCAGCCGTTTATACTTTTCCTCGAGCTGTTTCAGCAATTCATCATTCATTTTCTCGATTGTCTCGTCGAAGTATGGGATAACAGGATTAGCAAGATTGTCTCTAGATTGGAAGTTTATTGTTGTTTCAGTATCGTTTTGAGGCTTGATAGTGACGGAGGATTTGCGCGGATATATCCCTGCTTGTTAAGAAGTAAGCCCTGAGAAATAAACAGGTCCCTCGTTGTCTCCTTCTTCAATGTTGAGCACCGAGCCCTTCCCTTTGTCAACTCCTCCAGTTAATAACAGAGTCAACTTAGCCATCATACACCCCTGAGATTTCATTATTTTATCCATCATCTTTTGTTGAATCTTCTCTAATTGCTCATTCATTTGCTCTTGCATTTCCTTCTGGAACTGTTATAGCCTTTGGTCCATGTCTCTAGTTTTTGATCGAGTACTGTAACAGTGTTCGGTTGATTGATTGGTTTCCAGATTAGCTGAGGAGTGATTTGAATTAATTGGAATCATTTAATGTTTTTAAATGCATATGAAGTAATGCAATGCATGAATGCAAAAAGACATCAATTTTGATTCAATTCCATATAAGAAAACCTTACTAGAAATCAAATCTCTTTACATAAAGCGAATTACAAATAAGACTTTTCCCTAGTACCCAGAACTCTAATCTTCCTAAGTAACAAAGCTAATTCTTGCCCCTGATCTGATTCTAATTCATACTTCATACTCAGCATGTCAGCCTGTACTGCTAAAGTCTGTACGTAATCAGGTACTTCTTGAATCTGGACCACGGCTTCCTCCATAAGATGATCTCTGCTCCTAACTTGACTCTGAAAGTGGTGGAGCGTTCATTATTACGACTTTCGTTTACTTTCAAGTGCTTGATCTGGATCTCACAATTTTTCAGCACCGTTTCTAGCTCTTCAATTCTTTTCTTCATTTCGTCAATCTTGCTTAAGCTTACTTTTAACTCTATCGTAGAGTTTCGGCTTCGATACTAACGAAGAGATCTTTCCAACACAATCACTCTATCCTTTAATTCGCCCTTTTCCTTCTGGCTTTTTGACAAACTCTTTTCTAAAGCCTCATTTCGCCTTTGCATCTCTTGAAATCTCTGTTCCCACCTATCAACCTTGTCATTTTCTTCTTGGATTTCTGCTCACCACTGTTCTGACATCTTTCCCAGCCTAGCAGTTCCTATTGACAAACGCAACTTTTTATAATCTGTCTTTAGACTGCCCAGTTCCTCATCAGCCTTGTTTTTCTCTTTCTTCAACCTATCATTCTCAAGCTTCTGAACGTCTATGTCCAATCTCAAGTTCATCTTTTCTGCCTCCATTTGCTCTATCCTTTTCTCTAAATCCACGTTCTTCCTCTCAAAATCTTGTCTTACAATTTCTAATTCCAAAGGGATGACTCGCAAATGCTCTTCTATTGGCTGGCCATCCTCATGATTTAACTTAGGTGTGTTATTATTAATCCTCCTAGCCCACCATCCAGAATACTCAGGAGTTGTCATTGGCCCCACAGCTAACCTCTTCATTCGGCGAGTCTGTTTCCACGCACTAGACATTTCTTGAATCTTCTTCCTATAACCATTATCCTTGTATGAAAATTCACAATCAGCTATCCCTTGGGTTGCAGGTATAAACTGCCTTGACTTATATTGCCTTTGCACCAATAATGGGGCATATCCGATAGCTCCCCAAATACCCAATAAAGGTACCCAATCGAAATTACCACACCTATATAGGATCTCATCCGGAAGTAACCAAGGAACTCTCCACTCAACATCTTACTCTTGAAGATTTTGAAGAATTGCCATCTATTTTTCCTCCGAAATGTCATCCCTCCTCGGCGTAGCAACTATCTTTTTTAGTGGTGAATAATTTTTAGAAAAGACCCGATACGAAACTTTATCCACCTTCCAAAAGTGACTATGAAACCATACGAGTGGAAGCTGCGCACATCTGATAAATCTACCCTCACCCGTCTTTCGGCATGCATTCAATGACCTGAAGGTTTCTGCCAAGATTGTTAGAATCGGTGTAACCTTCTTATCAAGCCGATCAAATAAATTGGTGACTGCTTCGTTGACATGCCCCAAGGCTTTAGGGAAGATAACCAAGCCGTATATACTTAAAGCGTAGACCCTATCCACGTCTGGGTGGGTGAGAATTGCATCTTTCAAGCTCCTCCAAGGAATGCACTTGCTGTCCCCCTTTTGCTTAACTCGTGCAGCGACCCACTACTCACTCATCCTTGTTATTCCTATCAGCTTTTTTGAAAAGGTTGGCACATTCACCGCTCTCGAGTAGACCCTATCCACTTGAAACTTTGAACATCAGAGTAAAGCCACATACTCCTCTATCGTTGGTACCAAATCGACATTCCCAAACGTGAAGCAACTGTAAGCAGGATTCCAAAACTGGGCGAGGGCTCGAAACAAATGTTTGTCTACCTTCACATCAAGCAAATAAGGCAAGTCTCCATAATTGTCGTAAAATAAGGATCCCAAATTTCTTTCAACTCTTGCAAATTATTTTGAGTCACACTGGTGCGAGTAAAATCCCATAATTCTGATACATACCCATCAGTCAGGCTATCACCCTTTTCTTGCTGCGTTGTTTTAGACCAAGTTCGGACAGCCGCATTGTCCTCCACTTTATCAAGAAACCCTTTTTCCATGTTAAGCTTTCTATCTAGCAGCCGAATCTGAACTGACTCCTTTTATGATGAAATGAAATGTCATGTCATGCAAACAAAAATAAAACACAAGAGTCAGTATCCAATACCAAGCATATAATCAAGGAAGAGTAAAACGTCTATTAGGACATTTACTAGAGGTTTAGTATAGCTCTACTTATTCAAGCTTCTAAGGCTCATTATATGCGGTTTGGCTCTAAAGTAAAGGTACCCGAACCAACAGATTCTTTGATCCTTACCCATTATAGGCTCATATAGATCAAGTTCGGTTCAGGGGGACACATTTTCCCTATGACTATACGGAGATGAAAATCTCATGAAGGCACAGGTACCGATGTATCCCGAAAGCGATCCACTATCCTATACAGAGGTGAAAACCTTACGAAGGCATAGCTTCTCACTCCCACTTAAAAGGGTAAAAATGTTCAACTCATGAAATGTAGAATGCAAACAATATTTAAACAAGAAGATAATGAATTCAAAAGGATGTCATGAGTTTTTTAAAAAAAAATATTTTCTCGACCATAAGAAAAAAATTAACCAACTTTGTGGCTCGACTCTCTTATTTTTAAAAAAGTCCCCAGTGGAGTCGCCAAGCTGTCAAAACCATTTTTTTGAAAACAAAAAATTTAGTTTGTCGACTTTAAAAAATGAAAATTTGGGAGTCGCCACCAATCTTTTATTGAGGTGTGATTGGATCACCTAAAATGATTTTTGGTCTATGAATTTTAGAAAAAAACGGGTCCGGGAGTCAGTTACGTATGAGGAAGGATTAGCACCACCTAATTAATTAATTAGTGTCTTAAGGTCGAAAATTTTTTAAAAATATAATCTTTAAAAACTTAAAACGTTACGTATTAAGACCCTTCTCAATTCAGAGAAGCAAAAATGCCACACCCAATGCGTTAGGGCACAATCTAATTTCCTCCAAAATGAATTAGGTCAGAATACTCGTATAATGAAAAAAATTAAAAGAATATCCATTTATCCAAGATTTAAGAAATCGCGGCCCAATACGTTAGGGCACAATTCCTTTAAAATCTCAAACTCGAAATATTTCCTTTATTGTTTTTAGAAAAAAAATTTCATTTCGAAAAATCAATGCGTCACATCCAATACGTTAGGACACAACGTGTTGAATTCCCAATAATGAATTCTTATTTTCTGATTAAAGAGAAATGCTCAATTGTTAGACTTAACGAAGAAAATCGGAACCCAATACGTTAGGGCTCAATTTCCTTGAAAATCCTAAATTCAAGCATTCTCTCAATTTTGAAAAGTTTGAAATCGAGTAAAGAATGATGTGATGCTACATTAAATATACAATGCAATAATAAATATTACAATGACATAGAAATAATATAAATAAATGAATAAATAAAATCAATATACTTAATAAAAATAATCACATACAAAATATCAAATAAATCATAAAAAACAATTCTTTTTAACATATAAACGAAAACATAAATTAGTAATCGAATGAAGAAAATAAACAAAATTTAAAGAATAAAAGGCACATAATATATGCATTGAAATTAAAAGCCATACACATAATTTACATATGTAACTTTGGATTAAAATTTATAAAAGCAGAATATATAATGCATTTGTGAAAATAAAATATAAATTATAAAGTAAGTGTTAAAAAATACATATATTTGAGCATTTAAAAAATATATATATTCATATATATATATATACAAGTATATAAAAAATTGGTTAAAAATATTAATATGTATACATACATATATATACAAAGATAAATATAGCATATAGATTATAAAAAATAATTATATATAAATAAAATAAAAATAATTACCTTATATAAAAAAATAAATATGCGAAAAAATATTAGTTTTTTAAAAAATATATAAATACGCACATGGAAACAAGTATACAAATATATATATAGCTAAAATAATAATAATTACATACGAGAATAATAATAATTACATTAACAAAATTAACTAATTTTAAGAAAAACATAAAAAGGATTAAATTGAACTACAAGTAAACAAATCTGGGGTAAATCTGCAAATAAATAAAATCTGGAGGACTAAATTGAACGAGCGAATTACATAGAGGGGCTGGAAGGGAAATTTTCCCTTCTCCTCTAAAACGGTGTCGTTCAAGAAGGGTTAAATTGAAATTAAAATAAATTAAAGGGCGAACTTAAAAAATAAAAAAATAAAAAAACCTAATTATAAAGATATTTAAAGGCGGAGGGGTTAAAAGTGCAATTTACCCCTCCGCATGAAAACACGGGGATCCTTGGGTCTGGGTCGGGTCAGAGTCGGGTTGGCTTACCCAAAACGATGCCGTTTTGGGCGTCCGAGGGCTCTTCAAAATGACGCCGTTTTGGTACTCTATAAATACCCCCAATCTCCCAAAAAAATCATTTGAAACCTTTTTTTTTAAAAAAAACCTTAAAGAAACACTCTCCCCTCAGTCCATCCTCTGGCAATCGGTCGGTCATCGGCCCTTCACCAGCCACCGCACCGGCCGCCTATCTCCGGCGCCGGCACCACCATCCGCGGTGGCCGGGGAAGGGGAAAATTCCCCTTTTAACCTTCTCAACCTTCTGAGCCTAGATCCGGGCTCAAATCTCACGAAATATTAACAAAAGGGCCCCCACAAGCAAAGAAAACTTTCGGTTTCCAATCGTCAATCCTCAGTGACGACTTCCTCGGCCATCTGCGGTGGTTAGGGCCCGAATATAGGTTTTTTCCTTCCTTTTATATTTATATTATTTACATAAATAATAAAAATAAATAGATATAACGGAAAAATAAAATAGAAATGCAAATATCAACCTTTAATCGACTATGCTCTCTGTATTGCGAAAGTAAAAGCCTCGATTTTTATTCGATTTTCCGATCCCTATTACAATGTATTTGATGTCCTTTTATAGTCGAATGAAAATAAATCAAAGAAAGAATAAATCTGGATATATCTTTGTTTCTCAAATCTATGATTTTTTTTCCATATGTTGTTTGTTTCCTTGCAGGTGAAGATCACGGGGATTCAGGGACAAGGTTTGCGGCGGCCAAAGTTTACCCTAGAACCCTAGGGTTTTCAAAATTGTTCTTGGGTTTGGGGGTTAATTTTGGGCCATTTGTTATTGTATTTTGGTTTGGGTTTTGGGCCCAAAATTGTTGTATTTGTACTGTTATTTTGTTTTGTAAAAAACAAATTGGGCTTTATATTTGGTTTTTTTATTTACAAAAGGGGTGAGTAAAATTTAGGTATTACACAAGCCCTCTTATGATTTTATTTATAGCAATAAACCTTAAACAAAAATAGTACTTATGCTTTGTGCGAGATAAATTTAGTTGATTTTAGTTTTTAACCGAACAACCTTCTCAGCATACTCATACCATGAATTGCAGCGAGTCTGGACTCAAGCAACACAAACCAAATCACAGAAGAAAGCAATTTACTTACTTTCAGTTGGAAAGTAAGTTATCTATAAAAACCTGTAAAGATTGTAGTTCCCAAAAATAGAATTTAAATAAATAAAATTTTACTATTTTCTAACATAATAACGATTACTCTAATAATGTATGAACTATATATTTAGGTCAACTAGTACTCTCTATTTATAGAGGAAAGCACAAGAATCTTGGTTGAGCAATCACATGGTAAATAATAAGAAAAACTACAAAAATAGTCACCCAACCATTAAAATTTTTTATTTTAGGTACCCGATATAAAAAGCTTCCAATTTACCCACTTTACATAGTTTGGTCATTTTGGTCATTCTCGTTAAAATCACAAATTACAAGTTCATGTGGCAGTTAAAAAATAGGTACAATAACAAATTTAGCCTTTAAATTTTACATATTATATTGATTTGGTCATAATTTTAAAAAATTAACCCTCAAAATTTACTAATGTTTTCAATTTGGTCATAATTCTAAAAAATCAAAGAAATATATAAAAATACATAAATATTTTCAAAAAACACAATAATTAATTTAAATTTCATATTAATATGTATATTAATGGTAATTAAATATAATTATATTAATATTAGATAAAATAAAATCCCTTACCCTATACTTCTCTCCCTCTGTAACATCCCGAATTTGGGGTTAGAAGTATTAAGTCGGTTGGTTGAGTCAAGTGGTTTCGGTTGGATTTTCATGTTTTTTCTTTGATTCTTTAATAATGCTTGATTGAGGTTTTTAAAATATTTTGTGGGTTATCGTAAATGAGTTCTCATATCAATAGAATAGAGGTGAATCAGTTGATCTCTTGCGTTGGGAATCGTTTATCAAGTAAGTTTCTAAAACTAATGTAGTTAGGGGTCGAATTGATGATGAATTTAACAAATTTTAGCAAATTATGGAGTGACTTTGGGGTCACATGGTTGTGTACACTATAGAATTTAGGTTATTTTTTAGTCACATGGTATGGAGTGGGTCACACGGGCTGGCCACACGGTATTGTGACCTTTATTTGGGGAAAATTATCATTTTTCACACTGGTGTGTGCTTCAATCACACGGTCGTGTTTCTTAGGCACACGAGTGTGTCATTCAACCATACAACTATGCCTTTTCTACTCCTTAAATGTTTTAATTTGGTCACACGGGCCAGAGAGTTACACGGTTTGGCCACACGACTGTGTACATCAGCCACACGGTAATGTCCTTCAGTAACACAGGTGTGTATCCCTATCACATAGTCTAAGCATTTCCACACGGTCGGGCCACATAGCCGTTTGGACCTGTTTTTGCAACTTTTACCCTTTGTTTGTAATTGATTTGGTTAAGTTCCTGAGAGTTCCCTTGCATGTTTAAGCCTTTGTAGGTAAGTTTTGGGTTTCGATTATTGTTTGATAAGGTCCCTAAGGGATGTGTTATTGTTGGAATATTTATAAGTACATATGTATATAGGTTTATACGATTAGACTCTAAGATTAGAATAAATATTGTATGATGTGGCATCTTTAGTTGGTATTTGGAAATGACTGAATGTGACTGTAGAAATTTATTATTATTATTAATTGCTACTTTGTAACTAAACATTAGTTGTCAGACTTGGATTCTGCTAACCTAAACTGTTTGTCCATGTGATTATTGGTTATGAAATTTGAAGATGAGCATGTTTGATTCTGTAAATCTGTATGTATAACATTTGTATTGCATTGTGGTTAGGTTTGGTTATGAAGAGAAGGAAGTTTGATTTGGCAGTTTAACTGCAATTTTTTATTACAACGGTATTACCACAATATATATATGTCAGCTCAGTTGCATATTCATCTTATTTGAGTGCCTTAGATCCACTATCGTGGTGTGTAGGGTGGATGGGCCTACCATAGCCTAAATGTGGTGTGCAAGGTGCTCGGAGTGGTGTTTTGTTTGGTTGGGTTGGATTTCTACATGTTGCATTTATCTCATATATGAGTACACGTTTGTATGTGTGAACGTTGGGATATTTGTGAAATAATTTAAATATTCGAATGTGATTAAGCAACATTAATGTTTGGAATATTGTATTTGTGTTTTGTATGTTAATAGAAATTTTTCATGTATCTGACTGTCAGTTCAAGATTTTCGTATGTTGTCTGTATATAATTTCTTCTTAATTCTTGCTTGGTTCTTTGTCACTTGCCATTTTCTTTGATTTTAGATTCACACTGAGCTCGTGTAACTCATTCTATTAGTTTCTGTAACACCTCTTACTCGTATTCGACGTCGGAATAGGGTACGAAGCATTACTAGAACACATACACTTGTAACATATTATACCGAGTTGTAAATTTTCATCCAAATTAAAATTTTCAAATTATTATCTTTGAGTTGCTAAATAGGGCTTACAAGGTTCAATACATAATCATTCAACCAAATCTTATAGCTTTCACCATTTGTTCATCTCATTTAATTCACAATTCTCATGTTCACAATTCAAATCCAATGTACATTTCAGTACCACAATAATTCTTTTAATTCAAATCATTTCATTAGCAATTTCGATATAATTCATGTACAATTCAATATTAGTAAGTTCAATACTAATACGTATTTACCATTTAACTCAATGTTTATCGATTATACTATTTATTAACACATTTATGAAATTCTCAATTTTGCAATAAAAATATCACTTTAGCTTAAATAACAACATCAATTCAAATCATCATCCCTTTTTTCGTCACTTTTCACTTCAAATATGAACTTACTATTTCGTTACCTTTCCACAACAGTTTCATATGCATATCACACAAGACATAAACATATTAGTCAATCATAGTCGCAAGCTAGTGCATTTAAACATAATTGTTTTTGGAACTAACCACATGATAAACTATTTCAGTAGAGATTGCATAATTTAAACCTTACCTCCCTGTCATGATCACAAGCATATTTCCATTTAGGCACTTACCATTTCAATGCATAACTTATAAGTTTAACGTGGTATAATCCAACCACAACTTGACCAAAGCCTAAGTATGTACATCAAAGATGTTAACCAAATAAATAATAGCATAAGCATTATAAGCATGGATGAACACAACATTTATTCATGTATTAAACTTAACAACATATGTTAATTCATAAACTATTCATGACATTACTTCATGCCAAATCATATTCCAAATATACCATATACACATACTATGAAACTTTATTTTTCCACATGAGCTTAAACCATGACAAATAATGCACAAATATAAGCATCATTTCTATTTCATCATCTATCAATTATAATCAAGCATATGACCAATTTTACTCAAATCATTCATATATTTCTCAATTTTCCTCATCCTCCTCTCCATTACACATCCTTAATGTGTATAACACACTTAAACAACATTAACTATAATTTTACTATTCACTCACATGTATATTCAAAGTTGTTTATCCAAGTTAGAGTCACTAAATTATTTTTATCTAGAGCTACAAAGCTCCAAATTAAGATCCATTAATTTTTCTAAAATTAGACTCACATATCTTCTTACCATAAAATTTTCAGAATTTTTAGTTTAGCCAAATAGTACAGTTTATTCTTTAAATTTTTCCCTATTTTGTTGTCTGACAATTCCGACCACTCTTCACTAAAAATGAATTATTTCATTGTAAAAAATTCAAATTATGTTTTTGTTTATTTATTTTGAAAATAGACTCATCAAATATTCTATGAATATAAATTATAACTCATAATTATTTTTGTACCATTTTTAATTATTTTCCAAATTCAAAACAGGGGATTCCGAAATTAATCTAAACCTACCTCACTAAAATTCAAATATCTCAAAATATATAACTCTTTTTCTTGATCTATTTCTTTTATGTAAAAGTAGATTCATCAAGATTTCATTTCGTATCTTATTCACTCTCTAATTCAATTTCCACCGTTTTTGGTGATTTTTCAAATTCACACTACTGTTACTATCCAAAACTGTTTTGTTGCTAAATTTACTCTTTCATAATTTCATTTACTCCATTTCATGTTACTCAAGGGTTGATTAAATATCGGACCCAATATTCATAATGTAATCTTGTTCATTTCACATGTACTTTCACTTGTCTAACTTCCCCGATGAACACTTTGAAATATTATTCGTTTCTCGGTGGAATCAGTACTTAGCAACCACCTTATATTCAGTGATACGGGGAATCAGCACATAGCAACCCCTTTCACAATCAAGGATACGGTGGAATCAGCACTTAGCAACCACCTTTAGAATCAATAATTTAGGGAATCAGCACTTAGCAACCCCTCGAGGAATCTGCACCTAGCAACCCCTCGGGGAATCTGCACTTAGCAACCCCTATTTGATCAGTGATTTAGGGAATCTGCACTTAGCAACCCCTCTTTGATCAGTGATTCAGGGAATCTATACTTAGCAACCCCTTTTTGATCAGTGATTCAAGGAATCTGCACTTAACAACACCTTTTTGATCAGTGATTCGGGGAATATGCACTTAGCAATCCCTTACATTCAATGAATCCTGGTCTAATCCGAGTGTTAAATCGGGAACCTTATTTTACAAAATTTTACCAAATTTTCCAATTTAACCACATTTTATAATCTATATCAAATATTTATTCTATATTCAATCATATCTCAATAATATATTAAATAAAATTAAAACAATGCAATATTAACATACAAAATTACTTTGGTGCAACAATATAGAAATTTAGCAATATAGTCTTTAATCTTTTCTTTTCTTTGATTAAGGTTGATTCCACTTCTTTCTTGATCTATAATAACACATTTGACTCATTTAACACTCACATTCATCAAAATAGTCCTTGACTCGAACTTTGACAAAATTACAACTTTTCCCGTAAACTTTTACATATTTACACTTTTGCCCTAAAGCTCAGAAATTAAACTTCATATCTTATTCTTATGTTTTATGACATACTGAATATTTTTCACTTCTCTGGAAACATCAAATTCCCACTCTAACAAGTACTTATGAACATTAGGTATTTTTACTGATTATGTCGCTTTACTTGTTTTCACTTCAAATCGCTTAGCAAAAGTTGTTTAACATAATTTATAACTTCATGTTATACCATAAAAAATCAAAATAAAAACATTTCATCTGTGGGTATTTTTCCAATAGGTTAAATTATTGCTAGAAATAACTAAACCAAGTTACCGAGACTCCAAAAACATAATGGACATTAAAAACGGGGCTTAGAATCACTTACTATAAAGTTTGGAAGCTTGAAAACCCTAACTATGGCTTCTCCCCTTGTAAAATTCGGCCATGGGGTTGAAGATGATGAAATTTTGGCCTATTTTGTCTTTTTAATTCATTTTAATTACCAAATTACCAAAATGCCCTTAACTTAAAAATATCCTATTTCACTTATCTCATATCCATTTTTGTCCAAAAACTTAACCAATGGTCTAATTACCATATAAGGACCTCCAATTTAAAATTTCATAACAATTGGACACCTCTATCATGTAGAACTCAACTTTTCACTTTTTACAATTTAGTCCTTTTGACTAAATTGAATGCCCAAACGTCAAAATTTTCGAACGAAATTTTCACAAAATCATTTTGTGAAATTGTAGGCCATAAAAATATAATAAAAATAAATTTTTTTCTCTTCGAATTTGTGGTCCCGAAACTACTGTTTGGACTAGGCCCAAAATCGAGCTGTTATAGTTTCTCCATTTTAGATATTCCTCTTGATTAGAAGTTGGACTCGACAATTAGAGGTCTTGGAGCTCTGCTTTCGATTTTTTTGGAAAAGTTTTTCATAAGATTTATTAAAATAATTTATTTGGACTATAACTAAGGTCTATGAATTGTGGTATAATTTTATTTTTGGACTATCGTAAAGTATCATTTGAATCTGGACTTTTAAACTACGAGTTTTATACCAAACCAAAATTTGGAACTTCATGCATGGTTTTATTTAAAATGGGCATATGAATTTCTTTTATTGAGATTGTGATGATTTTAAACGTTCAAATATTAAAGTACTATTTTTATGAATTTTCAGTTATATTACAAATAGTGGGCTTTTTGTTCTACACTGAGTTTGAAATGTCAATTGACTGAAGTGTTTCTGAACTGAACATGGAATTTTAATTTGGTTTTGTTTTGACTTTAACGGCACTTCAAACCACTGTTTGCAAAATGTAAGTAAAGTTTTATCGGATTTGCTAAACTTAGGAAGGAAATGGTTTTCGAAAGGAAATTCATAAATTTTGAATAATGGGTAATGGGCCATTTCGACGGCCAATGTAACCTTCAAAATTCGATTATAACTTTTGGGTCGGGTTTTGAAGTCTTACATTTAGTGGTATCAGAGTCAGATTTACAAAAGCTCGGCCTGTGTTTTTACATGTCTCTATGGGTGTGTTAAATTTTTTTGACAAAAAATACCACAGTGTTTCAAAAGTGTTTTGTGAAAATAAAATGTCCGAGACTTTGATGTTGGTCCATGTGAAACACCGAGATTATAAGTTTAGAACTGTCATATTATAATTTTATGGTTTAGATATTTACTTTTGGTATTTTGATTAGTATTGTAGATACATTAAGAATATAGATACGAGAATTGTTATGGATTTTGGTGATAAGTAAGACCACAAGGAGTAGCCTTGCGAGATTTTACAGTTTTCTATTTCGTCTGGGCAAGTGACAGAGGTCATTGTAGTTACGTGATCTACGGGTGGCGATAATTTGGAGGTTGGTGTTAAGGCGTTGACCCAATTAGTGAGGGAAGTTTTGGAAAGAGTCTTCGAGCTAGTTTGGAAAGAACCAGGAAAGTGGTTCAAGGTAGGTATGTGGAATGTAGGAATAAAAGAGGTTGTAGTCCTTCGAGTTGGGAGCCTAGATCTGCGAAGCAAGTCAAATCTCAGTAAACTGTTAGTAAAGGTAATGTGGAAGATTTTAATAGTGGCATGAATATTTCATTTTGTGCACATTATAAGAAGCGCCATCCGAGCGAATATTGAAAAAATATGAAAGTATGTTTAGATGTGGGTCTGCAGAGCATCAGATTAAAGAGTGCCCTTGTCGACATTGAGATATTTATGATTGTGGTCTACATCAATGGTGTGTTGTTTGTTTGGATATAATGTGTTTTATGATTGTTTGGTTAATGGATTGTCTGTGTAATAGCAAGGTAGATCTTTTGAGACTGTTCATTTTCATTGTGGTAAGGTTAAGTATTGTTTGATAATGCACTTGAGATTAGAGGGCGCAGCGAAAGCGTGGTAGCAAATTGTGCAGGTTAGTGATTGCTATGTTTGTGGGAAATTTTAGTGACGAAATTTCTTTAAGGAGGGGTGAGTTGTAACATCCCGAAACTTAGGTTATAAGTATTAAGTCTATTGGTTTAGTCAAATGGTTTCGGTTGGATTTTCACATTTTTTCTTTGATTCTTTAATATTGTTTGATTGAGGTTTTTAAAATATTTTGTGGGTTATTGTAAATAAGTTTTCATATCAGTAGAATAAAGGTGAATCAGTTGATCTCTTGCATTGGGGATCGTTTATCAGGTGTTTTTCTAAAACTAATGTAGCTAAGGATTGAATTGACGATGAATTTTACAAATTTTTGCAAATTTTGGAGTGGTTATAGGGCCACACGGGCGTATGCTGCACATGAGTGTTCCACAAAGTCGTGTGTGACATATGGGGTTGTCCACACGGTTGTGTGCCACTGTAGATATTATGTTATTTTTGCGTCACATGGTTTGGAGTGGGTTACAGGGGCTCACTGCACAGCTATGTTACATGGTTTGGAGGTGTTTTTGAGGCACATGAGCGTGTCATTTAGCCACACACTCGTGTCTTTCCTGCTCCATAATTGTTTTAATTTGGACACATGATTTAGACAGTTACACGGTTTGCCCACATGACTGTGTACCTCTGCTACACAGCTGTGTCTTTCTATAACACGAGCATGTATCTCTGTAACATGGTTTGACCATTTCTACACGACCGTGTGGACATATTTTTGTAGTTTTTACCTTTTGTTTGTAATTGATTCATTTAAGGTCCTGAGAGTTCCCTTACATGTTTAAGCCTTCGTAGGTAAGTTTTGGGTTCTAATTATTTTTTCATAAGGTCCTGAGGGACGTATTATTGTTGGAATATTTATAAGTACATATGTATATGAGTTTTTACATTTAAAATCTAAAATTAGCATAAATATTGATGTTGTATCTTTAGCTTGTATTTGGAAATGGTTGAATGTGACTTTAGAAATTTTGTTCTATTATTAACTGCTACTTTGTAACTGAACATTAGTTGTCAGAATTTGATTCCGCTAACCTAAACTATTTGTCCATGTGATGAATTATTATGAAATTTGAAGACGAGAATGTTTGATTCTGTAAATCTATGTGTATAACATTTCCATTGCATTGTTGCTGGGTTTGGTTATGAAGAGAAGGAAGTTTGATTTGGCAGTTTAACTATAACTTTTTGTTACAATGATATTACGACAATATGTATATGTTAGGTGAGCTCCATATTCCTTTTATTTGAGTGGCTTAGATCCACTATCATGGTGTGTAGGGTGGATGGGCTTACCATAGCTCATAGTGGTGAGCAGGGTGGATGGGCCTGTCATAGCCCAATTGTGGTATGCAGTGTGGTTGGAGTGGTGTTCTGTTTGGTTGGGTGAGATTTCTACTTGTTGCATTTATCCCGCATCTAAGTACACGTGTGTAAGTGTGAATGTCGGGATATTTGTGAAATAATTTAAATAATTGGATGTGATTAAGTAACATTTGTGTTTGGAATATTGTATTTTTGTTTTGTATGTTAATGAATAATTTTCATGTATCTGATTGTCAATTCCTAATTTTCGTATGTTGTCTGTATATAATTTCTTTCGAACTCTTGTTTGGTGCTTCGTCACTTGCCAATTGCTTTGATTTCAAACTCACACTAAGCTCGTCTAGTTGATTCCCTTAAGTTCCCCCTTTCAAGTTTTCCTCTTTATTAGAAGTTGGACTCGACAATCGAAGGTCTCTGGGTTTTACTTTTGGTTTGTTTGGTAAATTTTTTCATAAGGTTTATTAAACTAATTTATTTGGACTGTAACTAAGGTCTATTAACTGTGGTATAATTTTGTTTTTAAACCATCGTAAAGTATTATTTGAATCTGGTCTTTTAAACTACGAGTTTTATACCAAACCAAAATTTTGGAACTTCATGCATGGTTTTATTTAAAATGAGTATATAATTTTTTTTGAGATTGTGATGATTTTAAATGTTCAAATATTAAAATACTATTTTTTACGAGTTTTGAGTTATATTAAAATAGCGGGCTTTTCGTTGCTACACTGAGTTTGAAATGTCAGTTGACTGAAGTATTTCTAAATTGAACGTGGAATTTTAATTTGGTTTTCCTTTGACTTTAATGGCAATTCAAACCATTGTTTGCAAAATGTAAGTTAAGTTTTACTGGATTTGCTAAACTTAGGAAGGAAATGGTTTTCAAAAGGAAATTTAAAATTTTTCAATAACGTTCTATATTCAGCCGTTTCAACGGCCAATGTAACCTTCAAATTTCGGTTAAAACTCCTGGGTCGAAATTTAGGGTGTTACACCCTCCCTCATTGAGCCTTCCCCCATGACCATCCCGTCCGCTCTCCCCTCATCTGGTCAAACAATTTATGCCCTTGCAAATTCCATAGAATTGTCCCAGCTTCAAGGATTTAAGCTCAAGCACCTGGAATTAAGCAACTCCAAAGCCAGCTAAGCATCCCTAGCATTTTAAAAAACAACGAGAACCAACTCTTCAAGTAGTACATCTCTAGTGTAGCATGGTTGATACTTGCATCTTTAGATGTGTAACCCTCATCATTTGATTGTGCCTAATGTTGGACAAAAATGTAGCATCAACAAGGTGAAGTTAAGAAAGGCAAGGAAAATTGGAAGCAAGAGCAAGCAAGCTTGATCACCAACAAATCCAACGAATTGATGGTCAAATATACATGTTGCAAGGAATTTACGGAGGTTTGGATAAACGAAAATAATGGCTAAAAGCTCACGAGACTAAAATCCATCAACTGAAGAATATTTGAGATTTATTATTATATTTTTTATAAAATATTTATGTATTTTTATATATTTTTAAATTTTATATATTAGTTTTCGTTAACAATAATTTTTATTTATATATATTTAAAATATTTATGTTTATTTATTTATTTATTTTTAGAATTAGGATCAAATTGAGAACATTTGTAAATATTTAGGGTTAATTTTTAAAATTACGACTAAACCAATATAATAATTAAAAGTTGAGGGCTAAATTTGTTATTATACCTATTTTTTAACTTCAATGTTAGCTTACCATTTGTATAACACCCTAAATCTGGTCTAGAAGTTATGACTGGATGTTAAGGAATTACATTAACTTGTTTTAAAGCCTTTGTTTCGATCAAACTAAAAGCGCATTTCGAATTCATGAAATTTGGCAAAACTTTTACAAATGGTTAGAAAAACTTAAATCCGAAATCATTATCTCAACCCTAAAATTTAAACTCAAACTATTGTTTTGAAAATAAACATTCCAGCTTAAGGACAAACACTTGTTAAAACAATTTGTTTATTTACAAAAAAATCTCTTTAGGGGTTACTTAGTTTTGCAGTGGAAAACTTTTAAAGTGTTAATTTTGAAAACTAAATTTTATATTGTTAACCCATGAGGCTTTGTCGTTCGTGAATAAATGCTCAAAACCAAACAAACGAAACAAAACCCAAAAACAAAGTCTAAACAAATTTATAGTCCAAAATAATTAAAAACATAACTATCTTATTTAATTAACCGTGAATCATTCCAAGCTCCTGCATGCTGTTCGATCTGAACCTCACTGTTAACCTAAAAGATTAGAAATAAAACAAAGGGGTGAGCTATAAAGATCACACACAATACAATATACAAATAAAAAAATCACAGAAAATTTCATAATGATCAATCAAACAAAATTCATATTTTTCAGAAAATCATAATGTGGATTTTTTTGAAAACGTCCTACCCAACTCCGTTGCACACCAAAATAGAGTTCACCAGAACTCATCCAACCAAGTTACACCAATAGAATGGTTGTGGTCAATGCCACCAAATAGTGCAGATAAATTGCCAAATTAGACTTTTGTGGTCAAGCCACTATATTGCAACCCGACTGCCAGAATAAACATATGTGGTCAAGCCACCATAATTGCAGATAAGTTGCCTGACAAAAATGTGGATAAACTACCAGAATGGGAAGATCATTAGATTGCCAGGAGCTTCTTCCTTTAAACATTATCCCAAACCCCATGCAATGTGTCATGGCATGCATATACAAAATTAGAATGATGAGCATATAGGACATGCTAATGCACAATAATAGAAAATTAAGGTATGGAAGTCCATGCTTTGCAAAATTGATTAATCAAATCTCATAAAAACACATCAATTTTGCCATGAAATGACATGTATGGTTATATGACAGATTTAGAAATACAAATTCAAATAATCGTACCTTATACACACATATATAGCAAATCAAAACATACCATCAGAACTACCAGTATCAGATCATACAAATATATATTTTTTCCATATACCTTAAAACATATCATCACAAAAGCATATTCACAGATACCTTGCTTTCAAGTCTTACTTAAGCGGTAGGACCTTACAGAGAAGATAATTACAATTTGCAGATCAAATCAGGCCTGAATGGAAATTTTTAGAAAATGACCCCACACGCCTATGTGCCCCACACGACCTCACACACACTCGTATGGCCCACACAACCCAATTAACTCAAACTGTCTAACATACATGGCCTGGAACATGGCTTACCATACAATCTGGTGCACGATTGTGTGTGGCGTCGACAGACTAGTTTTTGGCTTTTTGTTGTTCACTGTTATTTAAGTTTTCCAATACACACCTAATCATTTTTTAAATACTATGTTCCAGCACACTCACAGACCCCTAAATTCAGTATCCAAAACAAACAATTACAATCAATACACTCGAACCCAAACATTAATTTGACCACAAGCAAAACAAAATACTATTGGCCTTAACACAAACAAAGATTGCCAGCACAAGGCATTCGATCGCTTACCCGAATTGTAGTAGAAAATCCTAAGGCTCACTAATTGCCCAAGGAAAATTCATCTCATGACCTTCTCCTAAAATCCACAAAACCAATTACAATAAGAACCAATTGAAACAACCTCTTTGCACAAAAAGAGGTACAAACCCAAAAATTACTATAGAGAAAAGATATGTTCATTCTTGTACTTACTAAAAACTGAAATTGTAACTCAACAATCCTACCAAACATAGCCAATACCAAAAATTAGAACAACCAAAAAGAACTCGACATTGGAATTCACACCACACCAACGCAGGATTTGAAACAATAAAAGAAAGAAAACGTAAAAGTTGTGTACGGGAAAACAATTTCAATAAAATAGAAGCAAAATAGACGTAAATTGCAATAAGGAAAAAATGGTGAAAGTGGAAGATTTGACATTAAATTGAGGGAGAGTGGGACGGTTGAAGAAGAGTAGGGAGAAAAGGACGGTTGTGAAGGAGGTATTTTAGGAGAAAATCCCTTACCAAAAATTTAAAAGCTACCTTACTAACTTCTATAATTTTCAACATCAAACTCGTTTTTCCCAAAGTTTAAAAACAAAATTAATTCCACTTTGCACACATGGGGACTTGAACACAAGGCCAAAGGGTGAGGTAACACCTTACCACTAAACCAACAAACTCATTCTATTTTCAATTGAGTAAAACTAATATATAAATCAAATGTTCAAAGGTACGAGTTTAGGCAAAAATTCAAGGAAAAGATTCAAACATAGAACCTCATGTACACAAGCACAAACACCTATCCCTTGAACTAGATTAACACACTTAACATAATTTCACACTCCAATTCTTCTAACTTGATTTTAGGAATGTGACAATTTGTGATTTTAATGGGAGTGATCAAAATGACAGAACTATGTAACGTGGGTGATTAAAATACAAACTTTTTATTTTGGGTGCCTAAAATTACAATTTTTAATAGTTGGGTGACTATATGTGCAATTTACTATAAATAACATTATTTAAATAGAAAACACAATCTCACTTTAAATGTGATAGGTATTGGCAACACACCCTAATGTTTTCTACTAGGGTTGCCACCCCTTACATGCTATATTAGGGAATGTTGGGCCGCTCATGTATTGGGTCTAATTATGTGTGCCTTCTTGACTTTTAATTCAACACTTTATAATTTAATCCAATAAAATATTTATTTTTTATTTCTCAAAATAAATATTCGTTATTGAATTTATTTAATTAACTAAATTAACTTCTTAATTAAATAATTTTCTTAACCCAATTCTAATTTTATTAAAGTGATGACAACTTCACCATAAAAGAATATATGAGGAAATATATTTAATATCCTTTTTTAACTGATTCATAATTACTAATTAATTTAATTTGTTATCTTCAATTATTTAATTATTTAATAAATAAAAAATATTAAATTAATTTTCAAGCCATTTCTATACTTAGCGAAAAAACACATTTAATGCAAATTATGTCATTTCTCTTACTTCATCATTTCTAGTCATTTGGTTCTACATGCAATTCATTTTTTTGTTTCAATGAGCTAGTGGAGAGACCGATTGGACATATACAATTAGGGACCAAATAATTTATAATTAAGTTCAACTTTTCAGTTATCAATTATAAATTTCTTTGGTCACAAAGTCATTTTACTGAAGTATCGTCATTGAGCTCTCCCTTATTATATACCACGATGAAAGCAATTTAATAAGCACTCATCTAATGACCTTGTCATAAGTGTGTTACTCTCATAGGATATAATTAATCTCTTTAGGAAAAATTTGTTCTCCCAATATGATCCAATTTTATCTCATGGTAATCATTACATCTTCTTTCATGAAAAGTCAGTTAATATCAAATAGTAATTAAATCATTTATCACAAAGATAAATGACTCATAATCATGTTAACTTTTTATCTATCATGTAATACTAATGAGAAGATATTATTTACCGTTTAGTTGGGCTATAAATTCCACTATTGTGGAATGATGCTATATACTGTAGAAATCGTGTAACATATCAACTTTTGATTCCTTATCTACTTGAACTCAATCTTTCACTTAAGTCAAAGTATACTAGTCACACATACGTAGTTCATTATCCTCTCAAGATTAAGATATGTCACATTATGAATGTCACAAGTGAATAGATCCATAAACAAATCTAGGATCTATTTTACTTACATCCTATACGATATATTACCAGTCCAATCAGTCACATCTATATCTCTATCTCTTAGGAGTCACCTGCTTAGATGCCCTAGAGAAAGCATTTCCCTAGTAGGAGTTGATAGATGTTATATTAGTCATTCAATTGGTTTGCTCATATTCGATTAGACTAAGGACATGTTTAGATTATCTAGTAGTAAAAGTCCTCTTTATGTATTATGCTTCGACCATGTAATACTATTTGGTATTAGTTAAATGTTTTATAATAAGTGAGTCAATATTTGCTTCATTTTGCTTTGGATGTAAATCTATTGAGGACAATATATATAAAATATTAATGTAATCATTGAATATTTTATCAAACTGAATGTTCGAAAAAAATACAAGTATATGCAGACAAATACTACACTAAGGACACTAAATTTCAACATTTTAATAAGTGAGAAGAATCGGTCTCTAAAAGAGAAAGCAAGAAGCTAGCTAAAGTAAGTAGGAATAGACAAAGAACAGAAAAATATCTTGGTGCAACCATGAATATTGTTTAGCTTATCCAAAAATTTTGAATATCTAAATGGTAAGCTATGAGGTAGAGGGAGGATTATGGTGATTACCTATCTAATAAGGTGTTTGTTGGTTTATGCTAGAAACATGTGAGACTTGGGTTCTTTATAGTGTCTTTGGTGTTGTTTTGAGGGTTCTTTTTTCTGTAATTGTAAAATTAGCTATTGTTTGTACGGTGTTTATAGAATGTTTTTTTTATGTAACCTCTTTAAAGCTTTTTATGAAATAAATTTAATTTGGATAGAAAAAAATGTATAAAGACATTTTTGCTTATTTCCAAGTAGACAACTAAACTCGAGATATAGTTCAAAAATTGCTATGATACTTTTACCTATAGGAGCCGAAATTAGTGTGTCACTTTTGAAAATATTAACATTGTGTTAATTTTCTTTAATTTCTCATTTTTTTAAATTGGTAAGGGTTTAAAGAGGTCTTTTTACCTATTAAATTCTTTATTGAATTTGGCGTCACAAGTTAATTGACATAACATAGCTGGTTAAACAACTAATTAACCCCATTGTATTTTAAATTATATTTTTTATTATGGTATTTTTATTTTTCATTTTTTTATACTTTTAAGAAAACCAATAAAAAATTGTATATAAAGATATTTTGTGGAGTTATGATCCGCATTTTTAGACTAAACAATGTGTAAAGTCACAACAGGGAAGTGTTATTTGTCTAAACAAGCAGTTGACGTCACGACAAGAAGAAAGCCCTCATCCCAACGATGTGATCCTTTTCATCTCGATGACACGATGCCATGCCATAATGTGGCGGCATGAGGTTCAAGTTTTTTGGCTTTTCTTCTTCCAGTTAAAATCTATTTCTAGTTTCCCATTTAAGCGCTGATTAACTTGGGAATGTTGTAATCATATATACTATGGATTTCAGCCTATAAATAGGCCTTAGTTACTCTAGGTTTTAAAACAATAGAAAAAATTAGATTGAGAGAATTTTATTCTTTCTTTTGAATGGTTTTTCTTGTGGGGCTTTGTATTTTCATTTAATTCTCTCCATCTTTTGTATTCTTCTTTATTATAGTGAAATCTCTTTTTTCCCATGGTTTTTATCCTCATTTGAGGAGTTTTTCCACGTAATATTTATGTGTTCGATTTTAGTTTATTTACTTGTCCATTGCATTACTCAGGTTAATTCCCTAAAAAATTATATAAGAGCTAGTTTGATATTTACATTTAACCTATTTAGAGATGGTAACATCAAGGTTTGATATTAACAAGTTCGATAGCATCACAAATTTCAGTATGTGGTAAGTTTACATGTCAGTAATATTAATTTAGAGTGATTTTGAAAGGATTCGTATCGAGAGAAAACTAGTAAACATGAAATAATCAGAATGAGATAGGTTAGCCAAAAAATCTATCCATAATTCAATTATGTTTAGAAAATAATGTGTTACAAGAGGTTTTGAAGGAGAAAGAAACTTTTTCATTATAAAAGAAACTGGAAGCCTTTTATATGACGAAATCCTTGGCTAATAGGTCAGTATTAAAACAATGTCTCTACACGTTCAGAATGGTCGAAGATAAGTCTATTAAAGTTGATATTAGTGACTTTATGACCCTTCTTAATAACTTAAAGAATATCGAAGTAGAGATTAATGACAAAGATCAAGCTATATTGTTGTTATGTTCTTTGACTTTTTCTTATAAAATGTTCAGGGAAACTCTAATTTATCAGAGAGATCACATCTCATTTGAGGACACGAAGGGGAATCTGCTGAGCAAATATAGACTTGAAAATGAGTTAGGCCTAAACAAAAAGTAAGATGGGCAAGCCTCCGTTCTAGTTGCAAGAAGTAAACAACAATCCAAAAAAATGTCTAGAGTGAGATCCAAATCCAGAAATCGCAACAAATATTGTGGCTATTGCAAAAATGTGGGCCACTTTAAGGTAGAATAATGGAAACTTCAAAATAAAATTAAGAGGGATGTAAAAAACAAGAGAGATAAGTAGAAAGCCAAGGCTGCTAATGCTAATGTAGTCAAACATAGAGGTGGGGATTTCTTATTAGTGACAACAAACAAAAGCTCTAATTTTACATTTGAATGGATCTTAGATTCAGTGTGCTCCTGTCACATGTCCAATAGGGACTGGTTCTCCACTTACAGTTTACATGAAGGTGGAGTTATGTTGATAGGGAATAATTTTCCTTGTAAAATTTCCTGCATAGGAACCGTACAAATCAGGATTCACAACAGAATTATTCGAACACTTTTAGATGTCTGGTATGTACCAGACTTAAATAAAAATCTCATCGCATTGGGAATTTTGGATTCTTATAGTTGCAGGATAATCATTGAATCAAATGGCTTAAAAGTATCACGTGGAGCTCTTGTTGTGATCAGAGGACAGAAAAAAGGGAGTATATACATAATGCAAGAGTTAAAGGTAATTGGTTTTGTTGCAATTGCTAAAGAACAGTGAAATCATCGCCACATCGAGATGAGGAAGATGTCGAAATCATGATGGCACGATATCCTAACAATAATAATTTCCATGTCCTATTTGAACTTGATATGTGTTTCGAAGATTCATAATGCTTTGTTGATGCCCCAAGATGTATCATCCCTCTTTCTTGCTAATTCAGGCATAGTAAGACTACCGCATGCCCCACCTTTGATCAAAATTTGAATTGCCCTTTTTTTGGGTTTTCAATTCAAAACCCTTTTGGTCTCAATGCGCCCTTTGCGGGTTTTCACCTTGGCCTCTCCTTTTTTTTCTTCTTTTTTTTTAAATATTTTTATTGAATCTAAACTCGTAGGATTAGGCATGTCCTTGTTATCCATTCCAATCAAGATCAACGTTTTTCTAGATAAGGCCTTCCACATAAGGTCCTTCCCAGTTTGGCATCCACTTTCTTATGAAATTATTTTTTGTATGGGAAGGATCTTCTTCAATATCAGGTCCCTCTTATAGAATTCTCTAGGGCAAACTTTTTTTTTTGGGCTCACATCATTTGCTTTTGGCACATTTGACCATGACGGGTAGCTTTGAACATTCCTCTTCAATCAGGATTAGATCCGAAAAACTCAGAGAGAAAGAATCTCAACTTCAATGGGTAAAACCGTAATAAGCCAAAGAGAAAGGCATTGCCCCGGTAGAGGTTTTTTTTTCACTACACTGTTCACTTTTGGGTGACATGATGTTAATCCTGAACAAACTGCAAACTTTTGATATTGTGTTGTTGTTCAAATTTAGTGCATTGTCAGATATGATCATTTTTGGCATTCCATACCTACGTATGATTTTTTTTCAAGAATTTGCTGACTATCGACTTTGTGTCATTAGCATATGAATCCCATTTAGTGAAGATGAATTGATGACTACAAGAAGTTTTTGGCGAGATTGGCCCAATAACATACATGCCCCACATAGAGAAAAGCCATGGATTCCATTGATTCTTTGTAAGGTGGGATCTATTTCTCATCTTATTCTATCGTCTTTAGCAAATCAGGAGATAAGCTACAGTCTCGGTCATCTTCAAAGTCCTGAGGTTCCTCTAGACACATATCTTGCTCAAAAGGAGGTTCTGAGTCAATAGTAGTGTCGCTCATATCATTGATATCTAGAGACCTATTATAGGGACAAAGAAAGATCCAAAGAATAAAAGAATCTAAAAATATTTACCTGTATAGTATGTTTATGAATGAAATGGAAACAATGAAAGAATATTTGTTCGAAATGAGAAACAAAGATGCATTTTTATTGAAATAAAGATATTGGACATAAGCCTATCTCACAAAAGGATTCTTATTACTCCTAGGCTTAGAACAATAAGCGTGTTTTGGACATTACTCCGAATTAGGTCTAAAGAAATCAGGGATCTCTTTCACAGTCCCATTATTCAAAACACTCATTGATGTGTTCTCTTTCTCGGCCCCCTTTTTAAATACGACGTTAATGTTCAGATTCCCTAGCATTCCTTCTGGGCCTTCGACTTCTTCAAAGAATTCCAACTCTTTTTTATCCATTAGGCTCTACGCCAAAGCTTTGAATTCAATGTACTTTTGGATCTCGTGCCTCTTCTCATGATGGTACTCACAATAGTTTTTACTTTTGCAATGCCTGTCTTGATTTTTCTCCCCATATCTTCACTCATCATGTTTACCCCATTATCAACATGATTGGGTAGCAGATTACATGCGTCATTGAACTAGACAATACCCATATTAATGAACCTTTCAACTAGCTTTTTGAAAGCGGTACAGTTTTCTATAGAATGCCCCGTGATTCTTGCATGGTATTCACACTGGGCATTTACGTCGTACCCTTTAGGAAATGGGGGCTTCATTGTTTCAAGTAGAAAGAGGATACTATATGTGCTTCAAATAGGTTTTGATACAACTCTCTATACATCATTGGTATAGGCATAAACTGGGACCTTTTTGTATTTGTCTTTGAGTAAGATTATTTCCTTGAAGGGTCATGATGGCTAGCGATTACTGTCTTTGGCTGGCCTACAGTAATTGGTTTTGGGTATCTCTTGTTATACATGCTTCCATTATTTACCTTATTCTTTCTCTTCCCCGAAACTTTTAAAGTATTGACTTGGGAACTCCACTCTTACCTTTTTTGTCTATAACGATCTTCAAATTGCTTTGGAAACTCTACTCTCGCTTGTTTTATTTCCACTAGATCATCAAGGACCACAGGATTGGTTAGATTGTCCCCCGGGCTGGAATTTGAGCTTGTCAGGTAATTCATTGGTGTCAAGGTACCGTTCTAGTATTGGGGTCTGATGTTAACATACACCTTTTGTGGATACCCATCTGGTCATGCTTGGGTGATTATTGACGTAAAGCCTGGAAAATAAGCAGGGTCTTTATTATCATTCCCAAAGTGGACCGCTGGGTTTTTCCCTTTTTTTAACCCTCTATCCAATAACTGGGTTAACTGGCTCATCAGATTTCTTTGGAATTCTAGCATCTGATCCTTCATCTCTTGTTGAAATTTGATCAATTGCTCTAGCATCTGTATTTGCATTGCTCTAATCTCTCCATACTTTGGTCCATTCCTTTAATTTTTGCTTGGGTACCGTAAGGGTGTTGGTCGATAGACTTTTTTTTGGTTCCCAGGTTAACTGAAATCATTTTACCTAATTTGGGTCCTTTGTGAAAATCTAATGCATATGATGCAATGTAATGCAAATGCATGGAATGAATGCAAAAAGAAAGAGAGGCATTGATTTTGAATTCAATTCCATTAGAACAACTTTTCTAGAAAACAAATTTCTTTACATAAAACGGATTACATATGCGGCTTTACCCTCATATTCAAGGCGAAAACATCGATCTTTTTCTTCATATACGGATCCTAGGATCAAGTCTTGTAAATTTGCCAAAATCTGTCTCTACTATTCCTTTTTGTTTGATCCGAGCCATGACCCATTGATCACTACACGATGCTCTTTAGTTTCTTTAAGATGTGATAGCTCTCGAAATAATCTTTGTCGGTTTGAATCCTCAGGCAGTGAAGCAAAGTCGTATATTCCTCCACGAACTTTCAGCCTTCTCTCATTGTGTTTAATTAGACCATATTCGGGCAATCGCATTATATTCCACTTTATCAAGAAATTCATTTTCCATGTCATGATTTTCTATTTAGCAATCAAATTTGAATCAACACCTCTTTTCTATGATGAAAATGCAATGTAATCAGAACCAAAACAAAATGAAATGGGTTAGTACAAAGCAATAGTAAACAAGAAAAATAGAGTACCTATTCGGGTGACCACTAGGGGTTTGAAATGGTTCTACCTAGGGTGGGCTCCTAAGGTCTTCTACATGTGGTTTGGTTCTAAAGTTAAGGTACCTAAACCAGTAGATTCCTCGATCTTCACCCATTATTGGCTCATATGGACGGAGTTTAATTCAGGGGAATACATTTCCCTATGGCTGCAAGGAGATGAAAATCTCACGAAGACATAGGTACATATGTATCCGGGAAGCGATCCACTATCTTGTACGGAGGTGAAAACCTCACGAAGGAATAACTTCTCACTTCCACTTAAAAGGGTGTGACCAACGGTCATGCAATGCAATGTGTGGAGATATAAAAATTTAAAATACAAAACATGATGAAAACTATAACTCAAAACAGATGAAATGCAAAGAGAGGATCATATGTTAAAAATCAAAATTTCAACTTTCGACAAAAAAGACAAAAATTAATCATTTTACAGCTTGACTCTCTTATGTCCCCAGCGGAATCGCCAAGCTGTCGAAACCATTTTTTTGATAAAAAGAGGTCGACTTGGATTTTGAAAAGGAAAACGAACACGGGAGTCGCCACCAATATTTTTTGCTAAGGTGTGATTGGAGCACCTCATAATTGGTTGTTTTTAATAGACGATTTGATTTTATTAAAACAATAATTTTGGTTCACGAAATTTAGAAAAATGGGTTTGGGAGTCGGTTACATACGAGGAAGGATTAGCACCCTCTAAACTTCAAAATTGGTATCTAGTTGATTAATTAGTGTCTTAGTGTCGAAGATTGAAAACTTTGAAGAGTTTTAAAAATACGATCCTTAAAAAAACTCGAATAACATGGGTTGGAATTTAGGATTCTCTTGTTCTGAAAGAATATCACATCTAGCACGTTAGGATACAATACTTTAAACCCTCGAAACCAAGATCGCCTTATGGTTTCCAAAACCCATACTTTGAAAATTTAAGAGGAAATTTGGCTATTTGATCAAACGAGAAATCGAAACCCAGCACGTTAGGGCACGTTTTCTCGAATTTCCAAACGCAAAATATTACCTTATTTTAAAAGTTTTCTTTTTTGAATAATGATGAGTACAACACTTGAACGAGGTGTATTTGTTTTGTTCGTGATAAAATAGATCGATTTGTTATTATGGGTATATAAAAAATTTAACACGACCTTTTGAGTGATGACATGATATGAAATGACAATAGTACATGGGATTATGATTTATGAATAAAATAATACATTAATGAAGGAAAAATATACGAGAATATGAATAAACAAATTATAGTACGCATAATGACAATAAGCACATAACATATATCATTTTAATACCAACATTAATAATCAAACGAAAATAAAACAAGATAATCTATAAAACAATTTAAAGCAAATAGTATAAAACAATTCAAAAATAAATAATATGCAACAAATATAAAAAAAATAACGTACAAAGCAAATTGAAATAAATAACATAAAAGACAATTTAAAATAGTATATAAAAGTTTAAAATAGATAATATATGAAAGATAGATTTCAAATAAATAATATGCATAATATATATTTTTTAAAATGATATGTATAAAACCGATTCAAATTAAACAATATATAACAGTTTTTAAATATATATATATACACATATAAAAACAAACCGGTAATAGTAATATTTTAAAATACATGATAGATGGAATAATTTGAAATGAATAATAAAACGATTTAAAATAAGTAATGTATATATATATGCGAAAAGGGGCTAATAAATAAATGAACAACAAATTTGTGAAAATAAATTAAAATCCAACAGAATGAGGACTGAATTAGAACAAAAATGAAATTAAAGGTTAAAATTATAAATAAATAAACAAGGAAAGATTAATATGAATGGGCGCGAAAAGGCGGAGGGCCAAATGGAAAATTATTCCTAATTTCAAAACAACACGGTTTCAGGTGTTTTTTTTCTTTTAAAACGGTCTAAGGACCAAATTAGGAGAAAAATGAAATTTTGTGGCAAAATTAAAAAATAACAAAAGATAGGACCCAATTGTAACTAGCCTCAAAAGCGAAAGGATTAGGGGCGCAAATAGCCCCTTTGTCCAAAAACACGCGGATCCTACGCAGTTCAGGTCTGGTCAGTCCGATCCAGGTCAAAACGATGTCATTTTGGGGCTTTCTGAATCCCTCCAAAACGGCACCGTTTTAACACCCTATAAAAGTAAAAAAAATTTAAAAATCATTTTCTCCTTCCGATGAGTAGATCGGCTGACGTAGGTAAGTTTCTTTTCCTCTTCCTTTTTTATACTTATTATTTAGTATGAAAAATAAAAAAATAAAAAAATGGACAGAAAAGAAAAAAATGCGAATCTAAAAAATCACCTTTTAAAAATTTCTTTTTCTATTTTTTTTTATTTCTCAAATGTTCGTAAAAAAAGTAGAACTCTTTACAATCGGTTTTCTTAGGCTTTTATAGCCAATTTACAATATATTTTTATCTATTTTTTCTACTGTTTTGCACTGTTTTGCTTCTACTTTGCATGTTTGGCCTCTATTTATTTTTCGTGTTGTTTGCAGGCATTGACGAAGGTGTCAGGCAGAGCAGTTGGTGTCAGTGGCAGGTGGTGGCAGAGGCATGCGAGGCAGTAGTAGCAAGGTGTCCGGCTAGGGTTCCAAGGCTTCTTTTTTTTTTTTGCTGAAATTGTTTAGGATGTGGACCTATTAATTGGGCTTAGGGTTTTTTACTAGTGGGCTTGTTGGGCTGAAATTTTTGTAAATGGACTATTAATTAATTTGGTTTATTTTCTGGTGCAGGCCCGGGTAAAATTAGGCCACTACATTCAATTTTAGAAGTTTTTGTCTGCTCTTGTAGCACATTTTTTAGTCTTGCTTATGCATGTAACCTTAGTTTTACAAGTGATTTTAGGGATGATTTTGCTATCATGCTCTCTAGTTTGGTGAATGCTTGATTTTTTTTGTCGATTTTTGCTCACCGCTTTAAACTATCTGGGCCTTATTTTCCTTATCGTATTAAGTGCTTGTAATCCCTCCAGACATATCGTACTTAAGTTGTGACAAAGTCAATTGTCGACATATCATAATGTTCTATTAATGTTGAGGCTAAAACCTTTGTTCGGTTGATGGAGCTTGTCTTTCACCATCTACGACGAATGTTTATTATTCTTTCTCTAAATTGTATAATTTCGTTCATTGAATAAATTAATAAATTTACCTTTTTAAAAAATAGAGTATAACAGTAAATCATAACTAACATTGTAAGTATTTAATTACATTAAATATAAATTAGGATGATTGTTTTAGTAATTATCACATAAGTTTAAAAGAGAGTGGAATAAAAGGTAAAAATATAAATCATATATCATATATAATATATAATATAAAAAAGGTAGTATTAAATTTTAGGTTAGTTATTTGAATTCCAAAATGTTTTATTTTTTAGTTATATTAACTATTTGGATATTACATTTAATTTTATTAAACAATTTTATTTATGTTCACATTTGAATATATAGTAATCAACATTATATTAATTATTGTTGTCTTTAAATTTTAAAATCAATATTATATTATAATTATTGTTTATATTCACATTTTACTTCTAATATATATACATAAATTTTAATTATAAAAATCATATTTTTATTAACACTAACGACTACATAAAATTCTATTTAATTATTATACTACATTTATTTAATAAATAAAGAATTCCATTACCATACCTATTACAATCATTTTCTTTTAAAATTGCCTTTTTTACACCAAATTTTAAGAGGTCATCATTACCATGCGGATTACAATTATTTTCTTCGTACTACCATATGTATTTCAACTATTTCAATATCAACAACTTTATGAACACAAAGTTTATAAAAGATTATTAATTTTGTTATACAAAATGTGTAATTCCTAGAAATATTGCAGATTTTATTATACAATTATTGTTAAGCTAACATTGCAATAAATGATACTATATCATGTTAATTAAAGTAAATACACATTTTCAAGACATTGCACATGTTAATTAATTATTAATATTTTTTTCCTAAAATAAGGTTAATAAAAATAGTTTTAAACAACTATTTAGAATAGATATTGAATATACATTGATTCATTTTTTAAAATTTTAAATTTTCAATCATTTTAATGAATATCAACAATTGATTCAGCTTGTTCTTAATTTATATTTATCATAATACAAATTATCTTAATTCTAAAAAATAAAAAATTATATTATTTTTTTTACTTTCCCAATCATACCATTACTTAAATGTTACAGTTTTTTAATTAATAAACATAAAATTTTAAAATTAATACATACAACTTGACCTGAGATAAAAAAAAAAAAACCTAGCATGTTATACAAAAGAAGATACAAGAGCATATATTAAAGGTAGTGGTTTCAAAATTTGTAACTTTTTTTTTAAGAAATAAAAATAAATTTTTAATATTACAAATTTTATAATGTTTCATAAATACTCATATTGGAAAACTAAAAACAAGATAATATTAATTTTTAAGATTTAAGATTTTTTAGAGTTTGTAATATGATAAAATATAAGTGAAGAATTAAAAAGTTAATATGATATAATATAGTTGAGTTAATTACAATTTGTGACAATGTATGCAATGTCTATGTAATGATGATATATTATTTAAAACTTTTAAAGAGAAAACAAAAATTCATTATGACAGATATTATATAAAAGTCTAATATTAATTTCAAATTAATAATACAATTTTTTCTATAACGATATTATGCAATGATACTTATATTTCTGCCAATAATTATTGAGCTTCAGATTCATATCAGTTCCATGATTTCTTAATTAAGAGAAATAATGTGTTGCATGATGTGATTAATATTTAGACTTGAATTTCTAATTCATTAAGGAGTTATGTACATTTTGGCCATTTCGATTTATAGCAATCTTAAAATATTATTTTAAAGAGGAAACTATGATTTTAAAATTTTAAAATAAATTAAATTTAAGATGGGATTTAAAATTTGCACATTTAAAATTAGTTTTCATTTGATAGTATTTTAAAATTTATAAATAGTTTCTTAGAGTTTATAAATAAAATATTTTCAAAATTTATGGTTAAATAATATTTATTGTATTTATTAAAAATATTTTAATATTTAAAAGGTTTAAAATTATGGATAATTATAAAATTTTTATGCTTATATTACAAAAAATATTACTTCAAAATCTTTAAATACTATTTAAAATTATCTTTTGATGAAACAACAACTTGTAAGAAAAAAATCCAACCCTTTTTATTTTTTTTAAATTAATTCTTTTTTAGAGGGATAAAGCTTTTTAAAACTTAAATACTTAAACATAAACATATTTGACTAAAATCATGAAAAATAAATATCAACACAAATAAGTTAATGTAGTATCTAAACCCCCAAAAAAATCATTAAAAAATAAAAATTTGCCAAATTAACTAATTCTACATTAGGACATTAATAATTAGAAAATAATATAAAAGATACATTTAAATTCAAATAAAAATAAAGGGTTAACTGCACCATAGATCACTCTAAAATAGTGCCACTCCTATTTTGGTCACTTTAAATTTTTTCTTTTGTCAATTTAGTCACATTAAAAATTTCGTTAATCTACTAATGAATTGTTGACGTGACATTTTTTAAATTTTCACTAAAACTAAGGACATCACTATAATTAATCCAAAATACTTTTTAATTTATTTGCAACATAAGAACTATCAACCTCATTACCGTCTAACACCCACCATAAAAATCACCAATCTTAATGTCCGCCCATCCCTTAATCCTCCATCTCTATTACTCCTCATGTGACAGCCCTAGTGTGACCCTAGTCAGAAAGTGGTTTCGGGACCACAAAACCGAGTCATAAAAATAATTAATTGCTATATTCTATGCTTATTATGTGTGTACATGAGTATGTGGAAGTTTCATTCTCTAATTTTGCCAATTGCATGAGAAATTATTAAATAGGGATCGATATGAGACATGGTGAAATATGATAGGCTAATTTAAAATGGTCTATTAGTGCATGTACCAAAAGGGTGGTTTTGCATGTCAATTTACCCAAAAGATGAAGAGTGGCCGGCCAAGGGGTGATGGTGCTCCACTTATTCTAATTTAATATGTTTTGTTTAGTTAACAACTGGCTTAAAATAATTATAATAAAATTGAATAAAAGAGAAAAAGGGAAGAGGAGTGTTCATCTTCTTCTCCATCTTGCCAAGGCCGAAACAAGGAAGAAAAATAAGGGGAACTTACCTAGAGCAAGTCGGCATTCATCTTTAGCTATAGGAGGTAAGCTTTGAATTTGTTGATTTGGATTTATAATATGCTAAGCTAAATTGTGGATGCACTCTTGGTAATGTCAAGAAAGTTGAGATTTTTCATGGTGATTTGGGCTATATGCCGAACGACTAAGTCTTAGAATAGGGTAGAGATTTTGGATGAGTAGTTTAGAGGCTCCTTGTACATTCGGTCAAAAGGTGAGTTTATTGAGAATGTTAATTTCTTCCTCTATGATTATTTTCCTAGCATGTTAAATGGTTCTTGATAGGGCCGAATGAGTTATGGAAGTTTTTATAAATGTATGAAGTTCAAGGTGCAAAATTTTAGTCTTGATGTTATGGATAATTCGGTTGAGATATGGGGAGAGAGAGTTGTCATTTAGGTTAAGATCAAAGGGATGAGCAATAGGCATTAAAAGGTGAAATGTGTGAAACTTAAGGTGTAAAAACCTATATGTAATTACATAGGAAATGTTAAAAAAACTAACATGGTATATTCGGCCATGTAGAGTACATCCTAGAGAAATTATATTCAATTCCCTACAATCGACTAAATGGGTGATTAGTAAGGGTGATTGCCGAATATACTAACATACATATGCATGTGTAATTGGATTGTAAATATTTAGCAAGGCGGTTAAACTAGTTGATTTATTGATTAAGCTCAAGGAGTTAAAGGAGGAGAATCGAGCAAAGGCAAAGAAATGATCATCGAGTAGCCGAGTTGGAACCGTCTTACCCAACACAAGTAAGTCATTAAGCATATATTTTGTATTGATTTAAATGGTCATAACGTCTATGTAATTATGCTGAATGGAATGATAAATATATATACATGTATGCATGGGGTGATGAAAGTATTGAATGAAAAGAAAGGAGGTGAGATTTATTGAGTTGTTGATTTCGGCACTAAGTGTGCGGGTGTAAACATTTATGATCATGAAATTGGCACTAAGTGTGCGGGTTCAAATTGTATAGCACTAAGTGTGCGGGTTCAAGTTGTATAGCACTAAGTGTGCGAGTTCGATTATATAACACTAAGTGTGCGGACTTACTATATGTTTTTGAATCACTATTGACACTAAGGGTGCGACCTTATTGAGTTGATCACGGACAGCGGAACGAGTAAGTGTCTTGAGTTTGTGGCTAATAGACGTTATGTTTATATTTGGAATTTTGCTTGGTAAGTCTTGAACCTATGTGATAATTATACTTGAAGTCACGTACATAAGATTCATCGTGGAATAGAGGGAATGTCATTTAGTTGCATGAATGTAACGAGAATGAAATCATCCATGGAAAATGCCTCAAATATCATGTTGAGTAGCATATGAAATGTTGATGTAGTACTTGGTATGATATTGAACCGAAAGGTCTAAGGAACTATAGTATAGTTCGGTATGGGTGGAGAGAATTAACTCCTTTTCCTTTGTTTTCTCATGTGATAATTTATTAATGGATGATTATGTGACGCTTATGACTTACTGAGTTATGTACTCATTTGATGTGCTTATTTGTTGCTTATTTAGGTTCTTGATCCATTTTGTGTGCTCGTGACCGTCGTCACAAGTCATCACACCGGATTGCAACTTTTTGGGGTATCTTCTTCTTAGTTGGCCTAGGAGAACATTTCGGCATGTATAGGCTATTATGTTTTGTTTGAAATTTGGTATGTAAAGTTTTAGCCATGCGAAAATGGCATAAATGTTCGTTTGGATTTGTTTCTATGATGCTTGGTCACAAGTCTTGGTAATTCGGTTGTGGTTGAGTATTGGTTGAGGTCTACTCGATTATTACGCCATATGTCATGGCTAATTTATTTTCGGTGTTAAATTCATGATTTGGTAATAGTGTAGTGGGAAGATGCTCGGTGATGATTAGTCTTTGGCATGGCTAATCATGGTCATAAATTGTGACATGTATGATGAATTATTAGTTAGATCAAGGAAAAATCACGAAATAGGCATAGTCTGCTTTAGTAACAGATGCTGACAGCAGCAGTGTTGTGAGATTGAAAAATCACTAAAAATAGTAGAAATGGAATTAAATAATGAATAAATTCGGTAATCGAAGCTTGATGAGTGTATTTTCGTATGGAAGAAACAAAACGACCATATGAACTTTATGTTAGGAGATAATTAAATTTTTGTGAAACAGTGCCAGAGCGATTTCTGGATCCCCTGTTATGACTTAGAAAATTCACCGTAAATTTTATCGAGATAATTAGAGGTCGTGCCTTATATGTACAGATTCTTTATCGAGTCTAGTTTCATTAGAGACAAACGACATAGGCATTGAAGCCCTTTACAGGGAGATATTTAAATCGTAAGGTACAGAGGTCAGTGTAGTCGAACCTTGAAACAGGGGAATCTTTAACAAATAAACTGTACTAATTGGCCCAACCAAAAATTTTACAAAAATTCCACCATATAGATGTATGAGTCTAGTTTCAGGGAAAATTTACAGAATTGGATTTCAAGTTTCAGAACTCAAAATATGATTTTTAAAGCGACCACGATACAGTAGCCAGCTTGCCTGGAACAAAAAAAATATATATATATATAGGGGGAAATAAATGAAGTAAGCCGGTAACACCTCGTGTTCGATTTTCGGTAACGGCCATGAGTTCGGGGTGTTACATTTTGATTGGTATCAGAGCTATGGTTTAGTCGGTTCTAGGACTACCATAGCGCGTATGAGTCTAGCTATACATGCCTTAATGTTAGTGCTTAATAATGTGATGACTTCTGACGGTTAAAATTTTTGTTTTGATTAGTAAATGGAACCCGGGGTAGAGAGACCCTTAGCGGATGACGTTGAAAGTGTAGCGGCTGCTCCTGCGCAAGGGACACCGCCTGTTGAACCTCAGTCATCTGCAAATAATCAAGATGAAGGGGCAAAACAAGCCTTCTTCACCATGATGAATGAGTGGGTCGCGCAATATGCCCGAACCAATCCGGCTATCCAACCATTCCCGAATTTGAATAATCCACCCCAAGAGCCCGTAATGCCATCAGTTACTGATCCTGTGAGGCTGAGTAAACCACCTGTAGACTTGATTAGGAAGCGCGGGGCCGAGGAGTTCAAGGCCATAGTTACTGATGATGCCGAAAGGGTCGAGTTCTGGCTTGATAATACCATTCGGGTGTTTGATGAACTGTCATGTACACCCGATGAATGTCTAAAGTGTGTTGTATCCTTGTTGCGAGACTCAGCCAACTATTGGTAGAGGACCTTGATTTCCATAGTCCCAAACGAACGAGTTACTTGGGATTTCTTTCAAACGGAATTTCGAAAGAAATATATTAGTCAACGGTTCATCGATCAAAAACGTAAGGAATTCTTGGAACTCAAGCAAGGCCGTATGACAGTATCTGAATACGAACATGAGTTCGTAAGACTCAGTCGGTATGCTCGGGAGTGTGTGGCTGATGAGGTTGCTATGTGCAAAAGATTTGAAGAAGGATTGAATGAAGATTTAAAGCTACTAGTGGGTATTTTGGAGATAAAGGAGTTCGTAACACTAGTCGAACGAGCCTGCAAGGCGGAAGAACTTGGAAAGGAGAAGAAGAAGGCTGAATTTGAAGCTAGAGACTATCGTAAAAGATCGACGGGTAAAGCTCCATTCTCGGCTGTAAAGAAGTTCAGGGAGGACACTAATAAATCGAGGACGACTGCGGGAATTTCCATTAGAGCCCGACCATTGACAGACTCCCGAGCTACTTCGGTAGCTAGTGTGGGCAATAATCGTCAAGAGAAACCTAAATGTGCCCAATGTGGAAGACGACACCTAGGTGAATGTTGGGGTAAGTCTACTAACAGGGCCTGTTACGGATGCGGTTCGAAGGACCACTTCATTAGAGATTGCACGGAGCTTGATGAGAAGAATAAGATGCAAGGTGCAAGACCTAGTGGAATGACAGCTAGAGGTAGACCACCGAGAATTTCAGGAGGTAGGAGTGGTAGTCAGAGAGGGGCCTCTGATACGGCTGTTCGAACCGAGACCCGTACTCCTGCTAGAGCATATGCCATTCGCGCACGAGAGGAGGCATCCTCCCCTGATGTTATCACTGGTACTTTCACTCCCTTTGATACTAGTGTGATTGCATTGATTGACCCTGGCTCTACTCATTCATACGTATGTGAAACCTTAGCATCCAGTAAGACTCTACCTGTCGAGTCTACTGAGTTCGTAATTCGAGTGTCAAACTCTTTGGGTCAATACGTACTTGTTGATAAAGTGTGTAAGAGATGCCCTCTAATAATCCGAGAATCCTGTTTTCCGGCCGATTTGATGCTTTTACCGTTTGATGAATTTGATGTTATTCTGGGTATGGATTGGTTGACCGTACATGATGCAGTGGTGAACTGTAAAAGGAAAATCATTGATTTGAGGAGTACAAATAATGAAGTAGTCCAAGTTGAGTCTACTGATTTAAAGGGGGTGCCAGCGATAATATCTTCAATGACCGCTCAGAGATATTTGAAAAAGGGGTGTGAAACATACCTTGCGTATGTATTTGATAGCAAAGAGACAGAAAGGAAACTTAAATCTGTACCAGTGGTTTGTGAGTATTCAGATGTTTTTCCTGAGGAGTTACCGGGGTTGCCACCGGTTCGAGAGGTGGAATTCGGCATCGAAATTTAACCTGGTACCACGCCAATCTCAATAGCCCCGTATCGTATGGCATTAACGGAATTAAAGGAATTGAAAGTTCAATTGCAAGAATTGACGGATAGAGGTTTCGCTCGACCGAGTTTTTCACCATGGGGCGCACCAGTACTGTTTGTGAAAAAGAAGGATGGAACCATGAGATTGTACATCGATTATCGTCAGTTGAATAAAGTGACAATAAAGAATAAATATTCGTTGCCACGTATTAATGATTTGTTTGATCAATTGAAGGGAGCCTCAGTGTTTTCAAAGATAGATTTGAGATCTGGTTATTATCAGTTGAGGGTTCGAGACTCGGACATACCCAAAACTGCTTTTAGAACGAGGTACGGTCACTACGAATTCTTAGTGATGCCGTTTGGGCTCACTAATGCCCCTGCGGTATTTATGGATTTAATGAATCGAGTATTCAGGCCATACTTGGATCGGTTTGTGCTTGTGTTTATTGATGATATTTTAGTTTATTCACAAGGTGAAGTTGAACATTCCGAGCATTTGAGATTAGTATTACAGATTTTACGAGACAAGCAGTTATACGCAAAATTCAGTAAATGCGAATTTTGGTTGAGAGAGGTTAGCTTTTTGGGGCACGTGGTGTCCGCATCGGGTGTCAGAGTGGATCCGAACAAAATTTCGGCCATACTCGATTGGAAACCTCCACGAAATATTACTGAAGTTAGGAGTTTTTTGGGGCTTGCCGGATACTACCGACGGTTTGTAAGGGGTTTTTCGATGATAGCTGCACCGTTGACAAAACTACTTCAAAAGAATGTTGAGTTCGAGTGGTCAGAACACTGTCAGGAAAGTTTCGATCGACTAAAAACCTGTTTAACTGACCTGTTTAACCGAGGCCCCAGTGCTAGTACAACCGGAGTCCGGCAAAGAGTTTGTCATTTACAGTGACGCATCCTTGCTTGGGCTAGGTTGTGTGTTGATGCAAGAAGGTCGAGTTGTGGCTTACGCGTCGAGACAATTAAAGCCGCATGAGAGAAACTATCCAACTCATGACCTTGAATTAGCAGCCATAGTGTTCGCCTTGAAAATATGGCGACATTACTTGTTTGGAGAGAGGTGTCATATTTATTCGGACCACAAGAGTCTTAAATATTTGATGACCCAAAAAGATCTAAATCTGCGACAAAGACGTTGGCTTGAGTTGTTGAAAGACTATGAACTTGTCATTGATTATCACCCGGGGAAGGCTAACGTGGTGGCCGATGCTTTGAGTCGTAAAGTACTATTTGCTTTGAGAGCGATGGATGTTCACCTATCCGTTTCGCCCGATGAGGTGCTAGTAGTTGAATTAGAGGCCAAACCATTATTGATTCATCAAATACTTGAATCCCAGAAAGTCGACGCTGAATTGGTCGCTAAACGAGCTGAATGTGCCTCGAATGAGGAATCGGAGTTTCGGATTGACAACAATGATTGCTTGACGTTCAAGGGTTGATTATGTGTTCCAAGAAATTCGAAACTTATTTCGATGATTTTGAATGAGGCTCATAGTGGCCGAATGTCTATCCACCCGGGTAGTACTAAAATGTACAACGATCTGAAACGTCAATTTTGGTGGCCGGGTATGAAACGAGACATTTCTGAATTTGTTTCAAGGTGTTTGATATGTCAACAAGTAAAAGCGGAACATCAAGTGCCATCTGGATTACTTCAGCCAATCATGATACCCGAATGGAAATGGGATCGAGAGACAATGGACTTTGTGTCTGGGTTACCTTTGACTCAGAGTAAGAAAGACTCGGTCTGGGTTATTGTTGATAGATTGACCAAGTCTGCTCATTTTATCCCTGTCCGTACAGATTTTTCGCTCGATAAATTGGCAGAATTATACATCTCCCAAATTGTCCGATTGCATGGTGTACCTATTTCTATCGTGTCGGATAGAGACCCAAGATTTACATCGCGATTTTGGAAAAAGATACAAGAAGCGTTGGGTACTAAGATGCATTTTAGCACCGCATTTCATCCCCAAACTGATGGCCAATCTGAACGAATAATTTAGATACTTGAGGATATGTTGAGATGTGCGTCTTAGAGTTTTCTGGTTCATGGGAAAGATATTTGCCTTTGATTGAATTTGCTTATAATAATAGCTTTCAATCAAGCATTAGGATAGCACCTTACGAGGCTTTATACGGTCGCAAGTGCCGTACCCCATTATTTTGGACTGAACTTAGTGAAAGTAAAATCTTTGGGGTTGATTTGATTAAGGATGCTGAGCAAAAAGTTTGAGTAATTCGTAAAAGTTTGAAAGCCGCTTCGGATCGTCAAAAGTCGTATGCGGATTTAAAGAGAAAAGACATTCAATATCAGGTTGGGGACAAGGTATTTCTCAAAGTTTCACCCTGGAAGAAGGTGCTTAGATTTGGCCGTAAGGGCAAATTGAGTCCGAGGTTCATCGGTCCGTATGAAGTATCCGAACGAGTTGGACCAGTCGCATACCGATTAATTTTGCCCTCTGAGCTCGAAAAGATTCACAACGTTTTTCATGTCTCGATGCTTCGACGATATAGGTCTGATCCATCGCACGTAATCACTCCATCTGAGATCGAGATTCAGCCTAATTTGAGTTATGAAGAAGAGCCTGTTCGCATTTTGATGCGTGTAGTAAAAGAGTTGCAAAATAAGAAAACCCATTAGTGAAGGTGTTGTGGCATAAACACGGAATCGAAGAAGCCACTTGGGAACTTGAGGACTCTATGAAGGATCGATATCCTAAATTGTTCATTGGCAAGATTTTCGGGGACGAAAATTTCTTATGTGGGGGAGAGTTGTGACAGCCCTAGTGTGACCCTAGTCGGAAAGTAGTTTCGGGACCACAAAACCGAGTCATAAAAATAATTAATTGCTATATTCTATGCTTATTATGTGTGTACATGAGTATGTGGAAGTTTCATTCTCTAATTTGCCAATTGCATGAGAAATTATTAAATAGGGATCGATATGAGACATGGTGAAATATGATAGGCTAATTTAAAATGGTCTATAAGTGCATGTACCAAAAAGGGTGGTTTTGCATGTCAATTTACCCAAAGATGAAGAGTGGCCGGCCAAGGGGTGATGGTGCTCCACTTATTCTAATTTAATATGTTTTGTTTAGTTAACAAATGGCTTAAATAATTATAATAAAATTGAATAAAAGAGAAAAAGGAAGAGGAGTGTTCATCTTCTTCTCCATCTTGCCAAGGCCGAAACAAGGAAGAAAAATAAGGGGAACTTACCTAGAGCAAGTCGGCATTCATCTTTAGCTATAGGAGGTAAGCTTTGAATTTGTTGATTTGGATTTATAATATGCTAAGCTAAATTGTGGATGCACTCTTGGTAATGTCAAGAAAGTTGAGATTTTTCATGGTGATTTGGGCTATATGCCGAATGACTAAGTCTTAGAATAGGGTAGAGATTTTGGATGAGTAGTTTAGAGGCTCCTTGTACATTTGGTCAAAAGGTGAGTTTATTGATAATGTTAATTTCTTCCTCTATGATTATTTTCCTAGCATGTTAAATGGTTCTTGATAGGGCCGAATGAGTTATGGAAGTTTTTATAAATGTATGAAGTTCAAGGTGCAAATTTTAGTCTTGATGTTATGGATAATTCGGTTGAGATATGGGGAGAGGGAGTTGTCATTTAGGTTAAGATCAAAGGGATGAGCAATAGGCATTAAAAGGTGAAATGTGTGAAACTTAAGGTGTAAAAACCTATATGTAATTACATAGGAAATGTTAAAAAAACTAACATGGTATATTCGGCCATGTAGAGTACATCCTAGAGATATTATATTTAATTCCCTACAATCGACTAAATGGGTGATTAGTAAGGGTGATTGCCGAATATACTAACATACATATGCATGTGTAATTGGATTGTAAATATTTAGCAAGGCGGTTAAAGTAGTTGATTTATTGGTTAAGCTCAAGGAGTTAAAGGAGGAGAATCGAGCAAAGGCAAAGAAAAGATCATCGAGTAGCCGAGTTGGAACCGTCTTACCCAACACAAGTAAGTCATTAAGCATATATTTTGTATTGATTTAAATGGTCATAACGTCTATGTAATTATGCTGAATGGAATGATAAATATATATATACATGTATGCATGGGGTGATGAAAGTATTGAATGAAAAGAAAGGAGGTGAGATTTATTGAGTTGTTGATTTCGGCACTAAGTGTGCGGGTGTAAACATTTATGATCATGAAATTGGCACTAAGTGTACGGGTTCAAATTGTATAGCACTAAGTGTGCGGGTTCAAGTTGTATAGCACTAAGTGTGCGAGTTCGATTATATAACACTAAGTGTGCGGACTTACTATATGTTTTTGAATCACTATTGACACTAAGGGTGCGACCTTATTGAGTTGATCACGGACAGCGGAACGAGTAAGTGTCTTGAGTTTGTGGCTAATAGACGTTATGTTTATATTTGGAATTTTGCTTGGTAAGTCTTGAACCTATGTGATAATTATACTTGAAGTCACGTACATAAGATTCATCGTGGAATAGAGGGAATGTCATTTAGTTGCATGAATGTAACGAGAATGAAATCATCCATGGAAAATGCCTCAAATATCATGTTGAGTAGCATATGAAATGTTGATGTAGTACTTGGTATGATATTGAACCGAAAGGTCTAAGGAACTATAGCATAGTTCGGTATGGGTGGAGAGAATTAACTCCTTTTCCTTTGTTTTCTCATGTGATAATTTATTAATGGATGATTATGTGACGCTTATGACTTACTGAGTTATGTACTCATTTGGTGTGCTTATTTGTTGCTTATTTAGGTTCTTGATCCATTTTGTGTGCTCGTGACCGTCGTCACAAGTCATCACACCGGATTGCAACTTTTTGGGGTATCTTCTTCTTAGTTGGCCTAGGAGAACATTTCGGCATGTATAGGCTATTATGTTTTGTTTGAAATTTGGTATGTAAACTTTTAGCCATGCGAAAATGGCATAAATGTTCGTTTGAATTTGGTTCTATGATGCTTGGTCACAAGTCTTGGTAATTCGGTTGTGGTTGAGTATTGGTTGAGGTCTACTCGATTATTACGCCATATGTCATGGCTAATTTATTTTTGGTGTTAAATTCATGATTTGGTAATAGTGTAGTGGGGAGATGCTCGGTGATGATTAGTCTTTGGCATGGCTAGTCATGGTCATAAATTGTGACATGTATGATGAATTATTAGTTAGATCAAGGAAAAATCACGAAATAGGCATAGTCTGCTTTAGTAACAGATGCTGACAGCAGCAGTGTTGTGAGATTGAAAAATCACTTAAAATAGTAGAAATGGAATTAAATAATGAATAAATTAGGTAATCGAAGCTTGATGAGTCTATTTTCGTATGGAAGAAACGAAACGACCATATGAACTTTATGTTAGGAGATAATTAAATTCTTGTGAAATAGTGCCAGAGCGATTTCTGGATCCCCTGTTATGACTTAGAAAATTCACCGTAAATTTTATCGAGATAATTAGAGGTCGTGCCTTATATGTACAGATTCTTTATCGAGTCTAGTTTCATTAGAGACAAACGGCATAGGCATTGAAGCCCTTTACAGGGAGATATTTAAATCGTAAGGTACAGAGGTCAGTGTAGTCGAACCTTGAAACAGGGGAAACTTTAACAAATAAACTGTACTAATTGGCCCAACCAAAAATTTTACAAAAATTCCACCATATAGATATATGAGTCTAGTTTCGGGGAAAATTTACGGAATTAGATTTCGAGTTTCAGAACTCAAAATATGATTTTTAAAGCGACCACGATACAGTAGCCAGCTTGCCTGGAACAAAAAAAATGTATATATATAAGGGGAAATAAATGAAGTAAGCCGGTAACACCTCGTGTTCGATTTCCGGTAACGGCCATGAGTTCGGGGTGTTACACCTCACTACTCCACCTTGCACCATAAGGACCAGACTGCATCTCTGTAGTGAAGACAAAGAGTCAACAAGTGTACCAGTCATTGATTTTTGTATAAAACATTCTAAAACAAACAGACAAGCAAAACAAATTATTGGTTAGTATTTTATCATTATGTATGATTTATATAACAAAATATAACCATACAATATTTGTTAAACAAAATATGAATATATTTTATATATCACATTTAAGTATCTTTTTTACATGCTGACTGAGTCTTAATTTGATTGGCATTGACGTTATTATCAATGTAGGAAAACGTAGACTTGAGTATGCTAAAACGCATTATCCTCTTATTTATAAGTTAAAGAGGGACTATGAGTAGTTCTAGACATTGTGTCGATAAAAACCTATAACGGGGTTGTTAAAAAATAAAAATATCTCTTTTACATTTAATCTAATATTAATTTTAATATTTTTAGTTTTAAAATGTTATGTTCAAATTTGTTTCCCATTATTATGAAATTTATACAAAAATAGAATGTAATAAAATATATCTTAATTAATACATATAGTCAACTCGCGCATTATTAATTGTGGATGCATTGATTACTCGTTTCTTAAATATGATGCATACTTGAATTTACATATTAACCCTTGTGAATTAACAACTCTACTTTTGATTGCTATTGATTGATGAGTACTGGAATTAAAATCAAATCCAACTACCCAAGCAGCCAATAGTGGGACTCACTGATTACTCGTCTTTGGACCTTCTCATATATGAGCCAAAAAGCATAAAAAGTAATAGAAAATTACATATCATTTATAAATTAAACCTCGCATCTATTTATAATCCCATAAGAACATTTATGACCAAAAAGAAAAATCCCATAAGAACATGAAATTTCTTTCACTTGTGAGAAAATTAAACTGCTTAGAGAACAGGCAGAAAAAAAGAGAACAAAACGGGAAGCTATGCAAAGAGTGATGGTCTGCAACGTATAGCGACCTTGGTGGTGATAGTCATGGTAGTTTTCGTTTTGGAGCTATCATTTATGTTGGTTTTATAATTTATAAAAAATATTTTTTTGAAATTTGTGATTACCTCTTATAACTAGCTGAAAATACGATATGACTTGCCTTTTATCAGACTCCATCAACTCTAGCGACTACACGGTGGAATGCCTTATTAACGACGTTGCAATTGATCTTGTCTTAATGAATTAAAAGTATCGTAAGTTCGCAAGTCGTACAGTGGTAGTAATTAAATTGTATACCAAAATAGGTGAAAACATAAACATCATTATCCCGATGAATATGATATGCCAACCTCTAAAAGGATATGTCACAATCCTTGTAATATGTAAACTAAGAACCAAAATAAACCGACAATTTTCCGTGGCTGCAATTGTTCTAATAAGGTAAAAGAATCAATCATCTCGGTCTATATATTACCCTCCTAGTTAAGTCATTTCTAAAGAATCAAGCTAGAGAAATTATTAAGCTAAGAAGAGGAATTGGAGAAGGAATAAAAAATGGAAGACAACCAAAGGAAAGGTTTATTTTTAGCAATTCTGATAATGATGATGGTGATGGTGAGCACCAACAATCACTACTGTGTAGGTGCCTTAGTAGAGAAGACGAAGAGCTCAAGCTCACACTGCAGTGGCTCAATTCAGGAATGCCTTCTCTTCGAGGAAGACGATGTGTTGGTGGAATCCGAAATAAGCCAAGTATTTCCTGATCTAGCAGCTAATTCTTATAACAATAAAGCTGTATATCAATCCCTTATTGCCGACGCAAGCTGCGGCCGCGGAGATCCAGATAAACGTTGCACTCCAAAGCGCAATAACCCTAAAAAACATCAGCCTTGCGGCACATACACTCGTAGATGCTAAACGCCAGACATCGATGATTTTCCAAGCAGATATATTCCCGTTTCAGTAAAGTCATGGCTACTGCTTCATGTTATGTAAGCACTTGTTGTCCATCTTTTAGCACGAGTCGTTATTTGGTTATCATTTTGGGTTGTTCTGAATTTCGTCTTAAACATTAATTGATTTCTCATAATGCAACAACTTAATTCTTGTTTTAACATCAAAGATTATTCTTTCGTCTTTCACTGTAACAATTAACGCTTTTGGAATTTCATATGGATCCTTAATACAATTCCAGAGTGAAAATGTTGATTTGGAGATTGTGCACAAATATAATGGTAACAACATTGTGAAAATGAAGCATTAGGCTGGACAAAAGATTGATTTGGGTTTATTGGCCAACATATGTTTGGCGATATGGAAAACAGAAAACCCTTCCCTATTTTGAAGGAATTGAACAACAACCAAATAAAGTATCGGAATGGATTGTTGGGATGCATGGTGAGTTCTCATCGCTGGCTAAGCCTGCTAATATTCTCTCTAGCAGAAATAGACAGGTTTCTTCATGGTTTTCTCCTCTAATGAATATTATCAAGGTTAGTACTGATGTGGCCTTTTGCTCTAAGGACAATGTTGCAGGCCTTGGTGCAATTTCCAGAAGTTGTTTGGGACAAATTGTGAGCGGAGCCAGTACACTGATCCCTTTGAATGTGTCAGTAGTTGAAGCCCAAACATTGGAGCTTGGCTCTGAGATAGTTGAGAGTCAGGGATGGCAATAAGTGATTATGGAGTGAGACGACCTTGGCCTTATTAATGCTTTAAACGGAAAATGAAAAGTCCCACGGGCGATGGATGTGTTAGTTGTTGGTGTGTAAGAATAAAAATGAACTTCGAAAAATTAACAAAGGTTTTAGGGCGTGTATTAATGTCACTTTCTTTAAAAATCTATTCACCCCAATTATATTTTGGAATGCAATAGAGTTACCGACAAATAAACCTTGAGGATACAATGAAGCCAAATGATTGTTTATGTTCTGCATTGATGGAAACAGTCCACTGAGCACTAAGCAGAGCATAGCAAGGATATCAATTTCTATAAATAATTTCTGCAGTAATTTTTTAGAAAACAATCTAAGAATATTAGAAGATAGAGGAAAATAGAAAGAAACATTTGATATGTTTCTAGTGTACCAAACAAATGAAATTCTCATGTATTTTCATAGGAACACAACTATCTAAATGGATAGTCACATCTTTTAATAATAAACATAATTATTGAATTAGATGTATCATTGGATAATTACGATTTATTATTAATAATAAAGTTATACAATTTTTGAATTTAAGAGACATAATTTATCACTATGAAATATGATAACTTTTGGTTAATAACCAAGAGGTGTAACTTTTCGTTACTTATAACTTTTCATTTGCACTATTGGAACACTATATATGATACGAGTCACAAAGGCCCAACCCAAGTTCAAGAACGTGATGGGCTCAAATTACCACAAGGCCCAATAACGAGATCAAAGGCTCGACAAATGCGTTCCAAACTAAATGGGACCATTCAGGAGTTTGTTAGTAAGGCCTTAGATGCGTACACAAAAGAACAAGAAAATCAAGATTCACTTTCTTGTTTTCAAGAAAATCAAGAAACCGAATCTTGGTCCAATTTTGTTATTTGGAGCGATTTCAAGAATCAAGAAAATCAAGATTTAAAATCTTGGAAATCTTGGTCCAAGAAACCGAATCTTGCAGCCAAAGCGCATTGGATCTCCGTCACGAGCATCAACGACTCAATTTCGGTAAGAGATGGATCACAAGACCAAGTTCTTGAAGGCAAGACCCAATAAGAAGATTCTAAGCCCAATCAAGAAATCCACCCATACTTAGTTGAAAATCAGGCCAAATTGTCAAAGGGCCCAATTTGTAAACATTTTAATTGTTAGGCTTTAGGAATATTACATGTTAAAATTCGGGCCAAAACAGTCCATCTAAGTGCTTGGCCGAATTTCCCTATTATTTTTCTTAATTAGGTTTAATTTTTAAGTTTTCCTAATGAGATTAGGATTAGTATAAGGCCTATTTAAAGGCATGGCCGGCCACCCTTGTATTCACTTCTCAATTATATTAAAAATTTCAGATTTGTTTAAGTGCAGAATTCTCCTTGAGTTTTTCTCCAAGGATTCTCTCTTGAGTTTTCTTTAGAAGTTGTTTTAACAATCTTTTGATTGTGGGAGCCATCTTCAGCCTTCTTCTTGCCATTGATATTCTTTGGAGGGGAGATTAGAGCCGTTTGAAGGGAGTTGTGAGATCTTTCGGGATTTCAAGGCTTCTTAGGACTTATCTTTTAATTTCTTGCTGTCAATTTTTTCTTTTAAAGCCTGCTTGTGTCGATTTTATTTAATCACTTTGTTTGCTGTTCTTGTTGTGTTTCAGCCGTTCCAAAGCATTCCAAATCTGATTTGCCCTCTTCTTTACTAAAGATCAGATCGCCCCTTTTGTTCTTGGCAACAAAAATTCGTTCAAAATCCCTAAATTCCTTGTTCTTGCCGATTTCTTCTTTTCAGATTTGGGTTGTTTTGATTGCTGGAATTTTGGGGAAATTTAACTTGCTGTTTGTCTTTCTTTTCAGATTCGGCAGATTGGAGTATTCTTTGGGGTTCAATTACATGTTATTGATTCCCCAAGAACCCTTATTGACATTTATTCCTATTCTCAATTTGATTCTTTGTTGATTTGGGAATTTTTATTTCAGATCTGGAAATTTAAAGTTCTAATCTTTTAATTTTTGTTTCGTTTCAGATCTGTTCGTTTAGAGCCTCGTAGGAGTTTTCCGTGACTTGGCAACTCGATCTTGGTCCGCGCACAACCCTCTATCATTTGGTATCAGATTTTGGGCGTTTTGGGTGTTCTTGGTTGATTTCTAAACTGATCTCTATTTTTTAAACTACAAACAACAGTTTTACCCAGAAAAATTTTTCGAAAAAAATTCATTTGAGTGGGTAAACGTTGTCCGATTGATCTGAAATTTTACATACATATCTGTGGCACTGTAATTGAATATAAAAAATTAATCCCGCAAAAAAATCAGTCGAAAAAGTCAAAAAAATCAAAAAATACGAAATCCAATAAAAATTTAAAAAAATATCCAGCGGGTTTAGTTTGGTGCCCAAACTTTCCAGATCAAAAATTCAATATTTAAGGACATTTAATTTTGTGATTTTTGGAGATCGGGAACACCTCGAACGAAGTTGTCAAGTTACTCCGCAGTTTTTCAGGTTTTTCAATATTCAACAATTTTTATTGATTCTTAGTTGTAGGTTTTTATTTGTTTGCTTTTTATTCTCCCTTTTCAATATCTAACACCTTCTTGTTTCTTGTGTTAGTAGGATTTAAACGTGTGCACAATTCTTCCTCGGTGCAAAACGAATCAATTCATGTCTCATCAGATTTTGGCATCCTAGTGCAAATTAGGATTCTTTGGTAGTTCGGTTCATACACTCTCTAATTGGTTGATATAAACTCTACTAAAGAACATTAGAAATTGGGAAGAATGCCTACCATTTGTTGAATTTGCATATAATAGATCTATTCATTCTACAACTGGTTATTCTCCATTTGAACTTGTTTATGGTTTTAACCCACTAACAGTACTTGATCTTGCGCCGTTACCTCTTGAACACATTATTAATTTAGATGGCGAACAAAAAGCTGAGTTGGTGAAATCCTTACATGAGAAGGCGAGGCAACGAATGCCAAAACAAATGATGCCAACACCAACAAAGCAAACAAGGGGCGCAAACGGGTTGTCCTAGAACCCGAAGAGTGGGTTTGGGTCCATTTGAGGAAAGAACGATTTCCTACAAAAAGGAAGACCAAGTTGGACCCAAGGGGCGATGGGCCTTTCCAAGTACTCGAGCGATCAACAATAATGCCTACAAAATTGATCTACCAGGTGAGTACAATGTAAGTTCTACTTTTAATGTGGCTGACTTGTCCCCATTTGATTTTTCAGATTCGAGGACGAATCTTTTTGAGGAAGGGGGAATGATACGAGTCACAAAGGCCTAACCCAAGTTCATGAACGTGATGGGCTCAAATTACCACAAGGCCCAATAATGAGATCAAAGGCCCGAAAAATGCGTTCCAGACTAAATGGGACCATTCAGGAGTTCGTTAGCAAGGCCTTAGATGCGTCCACAAAAGAACGAGAAAATCAAGATTCACTTTCTTATTTTCAAGAAAATCAAGAAACCGAATCTTGGTCCAATTTTACTGTTTGGAGCGATTTCAAGAATCAAGAAAATCAAGATTTAAAATCTTGGAAATCTTGGTCCAAGAAACCGAATCTTGCAGCCAAAGCGTATTGGATCTCCATCACGAGCATCAACGACTCAATTTCGGTAAGAGATGGATCACAAACCCAAGTTCTTGAAGGCAAGGCCCAATAAGAAGATTCTAAGCCCAATCAAGAAATCCACCCATACTTAGTTGAAAATCAGGCCAAATTGTCAAAGGGCCCAATTTGTAAACATTTTAATTGTTAATTTAATCTTTAGGCTTTAGGAATATTACATGTTAAAATTCAGGCCAAAACAGTCCATTCAAGTGCCTGGCCGAATTTCCCTATTATTTTTATTAATTAGGTTTAATTTTTAAGTTTTCCTAATGAGATTAGGATTAGTATAAGACCTATTTAAAGGCATGGCCGGCCACCATTGTATTCACTTCTCAATTATATTAAAAATTTCAAATTTGTTTAAGTGTAGAATTCTCCTTGAGTTTTTCTCCAAGAATTCTCTCTTGAGTTTTCTTTAGAAGTTGTTTTAACAATCTTTTGATTGTGGGAGCCATCTTCAGCCTTTTTCTTGCCATTGATATTCTTTGGAGGGGAGATTAGAGCCGTTTGAAGGGAGTTGTGAGATCTTTCGGGATTTCAAGGCTTCTTAGGACTTATCTTTTAATTTCTTGTTGTCAATTTTTTCTTTTAAAACCTGCTTGTGTCGATTTTATTTAATCACTTTGTTTGTTGTTCTTGTTGCATTTCAGGCGTTCCAAAGCATTCCAAATCTGATTCGTCCTCTTATTTACTAAAGATCGGATCGCCCCTTTTGTTCTTGGCAGCAAAAATTCGTTCAAAATTCTTAAATTCCTTGTTCTTGTCGATTTCTTCTTTTCAGATTTGGGTTGTTTTGATTGCTAGAATTTTGGGGAAATTTAACTTGCTCTTTGTCTTTCTTTTCAGATTCGACAGATTGGAGTATTCTTTGGGGTTCAATTACATGTTCTTGATTCCCCAAGAACCTTTATTAACATTTATTCCTATTCACAAGTTGATTCTTTGCTGATTTGGGAATTTTTATTTCAGAACTGGATATTCAAAGTTCTAATCTTTTAATTTCTATTTCGTTTTAGATCTGTTTGTTTAGAGCCTCGTAGGAGTTTTCTGTGACTTGGCAACTCGATCTTGGTCCGCGCGCAACCCTCTATCAATATATAATTTGAAAATGTTCCAACAATCTCCCCTTATTTTCAAAATATTCTAGATTTTGATAATCTTGTAAATCAATTGCATAAACAAAGGTGTCCTATGATTGAACCTTCGCTTAGTGAAAACATGTTAAAGTTAATCGAAATTGTAACACCCCTAACCCGTCTCAATCATCGGATTATGGTTGCGGAGTATTTAGTACAATTTAGAACATCTAGTTTCAAATAGAACATTTATTCAATTGAAATTATAACAATCATTTACAAATTCCATTTATAGCATACAATACACTTACAGGACTTAAAACGGTCCTACAGGGCCCTAAAAACAGTTTAGGAACATTCCAGGATCAATCTGAAACAAAACATAAAATTTTGAAAAACCTTGAAAATTTTGAAAATAGGGGTCCCACGACCGTGTGAAATAGCCCAGACCGTGTGGACATTTGAAGTCTGGACACATGGTCGTGTAATAGGCCATGTGCCAGAATACTGACTTGAGACACACAGCCATGTCGCAAACCGTGTGAAACCTGCACCTAAAACAATAATGACACACGACCATGTGAGGTGGCTGTCTATGGCACACAGTTGTGTGACAGCTTGTGTCCCATGTCGTATGCTTCTCAAATTGACCATAAAACAAGCCAAAGCATTAATCTTTTCTTGCACAACAAACCATACCATATCCAATCATTTTCACATGACCAAAACACTTTAAAACATACCAAAACCAACCAACTTAGGTGCCTAACCAATATGCCATCAATTGACACTACAATTCAACACATCAACTTGACTCAATTCAACATTTCAAGTTCATTCATTAAGCATATTTCATACATATCAAATAACAATTTCGAGCATACCACTCAATCATATTTTACCTATTTTCAAATAAGCATACATAAATATCACATACCGTATATTTACACTTTCATTTGCAATCTATCAACTAAAGAGATTAAGGCATATATAAGCTTGGAAAAAACTCAAAACAAACCAAGCTATCAAATCACATTCAAGCCCTATTATATGCCAAAACACACGCAAATCATTTAATCTAAATGTCTATCCAATATAACCTTATTGGTACCACAATTTAACATCCAAATCAATTAAAATTCAATGCCATAAATTCATACCTTAAATTTACATTACACATCTACCATTAAACCACTTCATTCACACTTTAGTGAACCAAAAGCCATCTCAAGGCATTCACAAGTGACCAAAACATATACTTACATATTTACATTTATAAGCCAACATCAAAGAATATAAACAAATAAACTTAATACACATCACATTTTTAAATAACATAAAAAATCCTATTACATGTCATTTATAACCATTAGCCAAAACTACCAATATGACGAATGGATAGTGTGATTGTGTTCCTATGCAATTCCAACCGATCGAGCTTTCCGATGATCTATAGGAAAAATAATAACTAACGTAAACAAATAATGCTTGTTAATCTCGTATAAATCTTAAATGTAAACTTATCGAATAGGCTCAATTTGTGTAATTCATAAATAATTCCTTTGACATGCTTAAAAGATTATCCATTTCCTATTACAACACCAATCTCACAAGTCAGGAAGTACAACAAAGAAACATACAAAATTCATCCATATCAAGGAGCCCATAATGGAAGCAAATCCATATACATAACATTCATCACATCTCTAATATGTAACATTCATACCTTCAAAACTTATATGTCAAAACTTTCCATTCCATCTATCATAGTTTCATAACATTTAATATAATTAAATTCATTTGTTTAAGCCTTTATTACTTGTTGAACCAAATAAAACAACATTGATTACTCAGAAAATACTCATATAATAATTTAATTTTCTAAACACACCACAAACTTAACTATATAACATATTTATAGACATATGAAACATATAATTACACCAAGGCATTAATATTCATTATCAAACTGTATTAATCAAAGCATTCATATCATTTCCATAATTATGATAAACATCTCACCTGAAATATGTTACTAGAATAGCGAATATTTGAAGGATAAGATGCTGACCTTTCCATTGCAATCCTTTTCGACCTTTTTATTGATATCATTTTCGAATAACATCCTTTTCAACCTTTTCATTCGATGTCCTTTTTAGATAACATTTTTTTTCATTTGATATCCTTTTCGAATAACATCATTTTCAACCTTTTCATTAATTCAGAAATACCAAATGTAATGCCATGGTATCTTTCGATTATAATACAATGATATACTTCAATCACGATCTTTTCCTTTTCTCAATCAAGATTGTTCCAAACACTAATTCATTGGTATATATGAGAAATATCAATTAACCTTATAAATTCAAATATAATACTTAAGAATGATATACGAACTTATCTAAATTGATTTTGCAACAAACACGACTCCAAGGACTAATCAACGATTTTTCATTTTTCGCTTTTGTCTATCGATTGATCCCTTTCTTGATCATGCAAAGAATTTATCCATTTTTCTTTATTAATTAACATTTAACTATTATTAATTAAACATATATTTTTCAACATATAAAATACACAATATGAACTATTTAACTGTCCACTATAACCATTTAAGGTCTAATTCCCTTTTAAAGCCCTCAAATCATGGTTTTATAACCATTTAACACATATAAGCTAATAGCGATTAACTTTTGTAGCTTTTATGATTTAGTCCCTTTTTACTAAATTAACTATCTAAACATTAAAATTTTTGGACCAAATTTTAATTGTAACACCCTAAACCCGGCCTAAACATCTAGACTAAGTCCAGAGAGTTACATTATCGATATTAGGAAAACCACATTTATAATGTAGTTATAATGAAACCATTCAACATATTACATCTATCACAGCAATTAACTAACTACATAATCTTTCCAACACCATAATAGCATAGAATATTGAAACTACTAAGAGTAGAATGTAAAGGAAAGATAAAAGGGTTTGACTGTGTTCCCACAGCGTCGACTCGTTCAAGTTTGAGAGCCACCTGAAATTCATTCAACAATGGAATGAGTTGTGAATTCAGTGCATGAAAAACGTTCGCTCAAATAAAACACATATATAAGATAATTCCTGAATCCCAAGATTCAGTGAGACAACAGAAGCAATCCCATCTCAGATAACGAATACATAAATACATATGCATAAGAAATTTCAGTTTCATATATAGAACAAATCAGATTCATATGCAGTTATTCCTACCCCCATCCGCTATAGACCATCTTCAGCCATCCCAACACACCATTAAGGGAGTTTAATGCCCAACCAACCCTACACACCATAGAGTGTCTGTCTAATACGTTTAAAGAGACAGATTCCTATTTATACGCATCATGGCTTAGCCACTGATTCAGAGCAGATTACTTCCTCCTTCACAATATCCCAACCCATGCAAATGCAGATTACAAATATCCATAACATATGTCCAGTCATTCCAATTCATTTCACAAACAGAAAATACAGATCAGTATCAGAAATAGCCATCACAGTACACATACGTTTATATCATCCATATATCAATCTTAGAGCAGCAAAGAGTGCTCATAATATCCAATTTAGATCATATATACATTGTGGAGGTCTGTACTAGTGTTGGACAAGACTCATGGCCTCAAAAATAAGATTCGAGTCCTATTTATATGTCACACGGCCTAGACACATGCCTATGTCCTTGCCTGTGTGGCTCACACGACCAGGACATATGCCCATGTCCTCTGCCCATGTGGTTCTAAATCGCAAAAAGTGAGTTACACGACCTAGACACATGCCCATGTCCTTGCCTGTGTGGTTCACACGGCATGGGCACACGCCCATCTCCCTGGCTGTGTGGTCCTAAATCATAAACAGTAAGTTACAAGGCTTAAACAATGTATGTATCTATTGCCAGTGTGAACCCTGCACTAACATGACTACACATGGCCTGGACACACACTTGTGTCTTTTGCCCGTGTGGCTCAAATTCAATGAACAGTGAGTGACACGACCAACCATATGGCCTGGGCACATGCCCCTGTCCCTGGCCGTGTGGCGTCGACAGCCACATTTTTCGACATCCAAAATTCACAAAATTAAGGGTTTTCGATACGTGCCTAAAGTAGTGTTGATGCAGAAACAACATAAGGGACTTCCAAAGCCTAACACAACCATCCAACTACACAAATAAACCAGTTAATTGACAACATTTCCCACTTATGTACATGACTCCTATGTTGGAATTTTTGACACGAAACCTTCAACAGAACTGATACTTACTAAAAACTCAATGGCGATCACTAGAGTTGACATGTTGCTGTTCACTACTTCCGATACTTCCACCTAATAGGAAAATAAATCGTCGTCTATCAAAGATTCTTACAATACACTCAAACACCCAATTCAGAGCAAGTTACGAAGAACAAAGAGGAAACCGTGAAAATGAATTAATTGACAATGACTTACTTAATAGCCTTTCGGCCGATGCGATTGATAGCGTATAACTTCGAGTAGATCGTATTTACTTACAACCTTAATCAGAATGAAGAAAACTAAAAAAATTTTGAAAAAGAAAAAGAAAATAAGGAAACGATAGAAAGGAAACTAAAAAAAAGATGAAAAATTAAAATTCTAATAACTTCCCATCAAATTTCTAACACTTAGCAAAAATGTTCCCTATCGCATACTCCGGGATTCAAACACAGGACCAAACGGAGTATAGATGCTTAACCAGTGAACCAGCAAGATCATTCTTGACACAGGTTTACACATAATTACACTTAACTATGTAATGCATGGATAGGGCTTGTGTCAAAATAACAAAACTTTTAACAATACGACCCGAACTCCAAACCTTAAACAGAATAACAGAACAAAGAGCCACAGACACAGAAATTTAATTACTATAGAATCTCACAATTAACTTCTCAAAATTTTGGGGTTTTACATTAATACACCTATATAATCACTCCATAAATATTTAATAAAAATATTTACGGGCTCGTTTTATAGAAACGAGATCTTGAAACCTCTGTTTCCAAAACCACTTAACTTTAGGGACAAACCGTTTGAACTTAACTATCAATTCAAATAACAAAAATTATCAAATCAAAATTTATTTTAATTCTATATTTGACTCTTAAATATTAAATGATAATATTTACGGACTCACTCATCAAATTTGTGGCCCCGAAACTACTGTTTCACATAATTGAAAAATGAGTTGTTATAGAAATTACATGGTGGACTATGCTTTGAACTAGCTATTCCATTTGATTAACCGAAACCATCTCACACAATAAATTCAAAACTAGTCAACGCACAGTATCCAAGGATACTATTACGACCATGTGTTTGTAATCTCTTTTCATGAGTACTATTAGAGCCAAGCCCTTGAGCTTCTAGAAGCGGCCACACTTCCACTGACATAAGTAGATCCCATCAAGAGTGTTCCCGTAATTATAACACTCTTAACATATTTATGGTATGGGTCTATTAAGAGTATAATACTCTCATCCTTTCCTTTTCATTACGAGTACCTATCACTTTTTACTTTGAGATGATATATTATATATTATTTTGTAGAGCTAACAGCCACATACTAATGATGTATTTTGTCTCATTGAACTCAAGACTTGACATTATACCAAGCGTTAAGTCGAGTTTCCATCATGGTTGACTCAAATATTATGGGCTTGTACTCACCTCCAAATTTTCAAATTTCTAACATAGCTATTTTAATTTTCTATATCACATGATGAAACTTTTATATTTATTTGTGTCTTGAAAGTTCACAAGACCAACATTCTCACCATGTTTAATTACTCATTTTTCGCAGCAGAATGTCACCAATAATATCATTTCTACTATTACCATATTATAGTTGTAGTAGGCCTAATTTTCCCAGGCCTAGGACCAAAAGAAAACAAAATTAAACAGTCCAGCTACTAATTACAAACCCAAAAACAATTAAAACTATAACCCAAAAAAATTAAAGGCCCAGTGGCCCAAAATGTTTAAACATTTTCAGAAACCCTGAAAACCCTAGCCCCTAACCCAAGTGGCGCCGTACCTTAGTCCCTAAGCCTGCCACTGCCTGTCAGCACCGCCTTTGCCACCACCAACTCTTCTGCCCCCGTCATTGACTTCAAAGGCACCTGCAGAAAAGAGAAAGAACCACAGACACACAATAACAATAGTAGAAAAATAGAAAAAATAGTGTTGTAATTCGACTATAAAAGAGCCTAAAAAACAAATTGTAAAGGAGGTTTTTTTTCCCTCGAAAAAATAGAAATCGAAATAAAAACAAAAAACAAAGCAATTGAAAAAAAATTCCAAGGTAATTTTTTTCTTCTTTTTTTATTTTCGAAAATAAGTAAATAATAAAATAAAAATATATTACCTGCTTCTTGGTCTTGTGCCACCATCGGAGGTTTCCTCCGTTTGCCAAAGCCACGGAAGCCCTTTAAGGTTTCATTCAAGCTTCATCCAAGCATTTTTTTATTTCTTTTCTCCTTTCATTTTCATTTTCGGTTCAAAAAACACCCAAACCGGGTTTGTGTTTAGAAAGGAAAACTTTTTTAAGAAAAAAAGGGATTTAAAACGTTTTCCACTTTCTGACACGGTGGAACTACGGCGAAGCCACCGCGCAAGCTCATCGGTGTCCTGGCCAGATTCAGGGGAGAGGGAGAGAGTTTTTAAAGGGTTTTTATAATTTTTTAAAGAAAGGGGATAAATGAATTTTTTTGGCAGAAATCTAACTTATATAATTGGTCTAAACGGCACCGTTTTGAAGGTCATTCTCAGAGGCCAAAACGACATCGTTTTGGCCTCTGACCCGAGACTCGACCCGCTCCGACCTAGGATCTGCGTGTTTTTTAATGGAAGGGCTAATTGCACCTTTAGCCCTTTCGCTTTTTAATTATTTTGCAATTAAGTTTTTATTTTTTTAATTTTTACCCTATAATTTATTTCGATTACATTTTAGTCAATATTCGAATGACGCCATTTTAGAGGAGATGGGAGAATTTCCCATTTAGTCCCTTCTTGTTATTCGCGCGTTCAACTTGGTCCTTTTCCTTTTTATTTATTTATGATCTGTCCCAAATTTTTGTTTTAAAGTTCAATTTGGTCCTTTTTTGTTACTTTTGCTATTTTATTATTAAATTAATTAATTTAATATATTATTATTTTTATTTTTATTTTTTAAATACATTTATTTATTTATATCCTTTTATATGATTTTAAACTTTAGGTTTTTTATTATTATATTATTATTAATATCATCATCATTATTATTGATATTATGATTTTTAATTTGTTTCACACTATATTTATTTACTTACTTTTTTAATACTAGTTTTTTTAGTTTCAAATTTTTAGTTTTTCTAGTTTTCTTTTTTACTTATTATCTTTCTTTTATTTTTGTCCTTATTACTGTCATTCATATTTATGCTTTTTATGCATATTAGCACTATTGTTCATTCTTTTACATTTTACTACCAATTTACATTACTTTAATCTTTTTTCGATACACAAATTTCTTTTTTTTAATAATAAGCAATGTTTCGTATTTTGGAGTTCAAAATGTCATTTCCTAACTTACGGGGTTTTGATTTTCTCGATAAATTTGAATACACGAACCCCTTTTTAAACATAAATTTTTAATAATCTTGGGGATTAAGAAAAGATTGAGTTCTAACTTACGGAATATGATTTCTTTTCTAAAACCGAGATAATCGAATATCTTTTAAAATAATAAAACTTTCGGTGTTCATTCTTATTTCGGGGATTTAAGACATTGTGTCCTAACTTACGAGATATAATTCTTTTTCTCTATTAATGTGCAATATGCCATTTTCTAAAAAATTTCAATTAATCGATTTTAATAAAGATTCGTATTTTAAATCTCTTCAAAGTTTTAGTTTTCGATACTAAGACACTAATTAATCAACTAGGTACCAATTTTGGGCGTTACAAGGGTGCTAATCCTTCCTCGTACGTAACCGACTCCCGAACCCGTTTTTCTGAATTCTGTAGACCGAAATCATTATTTTAATAAACCAAATCGTTTATTAAAAATAACCATTTTTTGAGGTAACTCGATCCTACCTCATAAAAAAAGGATTGGTGGTGACTCTCATGTTCGTTTTTGTTTTCAAAATCAAAGTCGACGCCTTTTTCAAAAAAATGATTTCGACAGCTTGGCGACTCCACTGGGGACGATATAAGAGTCAAGCCGCAAATTGATTATTTTATATTTTTTGTCAAAATTTGAAAACTTGATTTAATTTTACGATCCTTTCGTTGCATTTCATCCGTCATTTCTATGGTCTTTGTCATAATATGTTTGCTTTGTTGGTTTGAGCCTTTTAATATATTTCTGCATATTGCATTGCATAAATCAGTCGATTTTACCCTTTTAAGTGGGAGTGAGAAATTGTTCCTTCATGAGGTCTTTACCTACGTAAAAGATAGTAGATCGCTTCCGGGATACATCCGTACCTATGTCTTCGTGAGATCTTCTTCTCCGTATAGCCATAAGGAAATGTATTCCCCTGAACTGAACTCGATCCATATGAGCCTATAATGGGTGATGATCGAGGAATCTGGCAGTTCAGGTACCCTTACTTTAGAACCGAACTGCATATAATGAGTCAAAGAGCCTACACTAGGTAGAACCACGCCAAACCTCTAGTGGTAGTGGTCATCCAAATAGGTACTCTTTTTGGTTATTTATGTTCTTGTACTTATGTTTTTTCTTTTGTTTTGGTTATGATTGCATTGCATTTTTATCATAGAAAAGAGGTGTTGATTCACGTTCAGTTGCTAAATAGAGAGCTTATCATGGAAAATGGATTTCTTGATAAAGTGGAAGATAATACGGTTGTCCGAATATAGTCTGAGAAAACATAATGAGGGAAGGGCGATAGTCTGATGAATGAGTACACGACTTTGCTTTGTTGCCAAGGATTTAAGCTAACAAAGATTATTCGAGAGCTGCCAACGTTTCAACTTTCTTAAAGAAGCTAATGAGCATCACAAGGATAAGTGAACAATCGATCGCAGCTTGGATCAAGCAAAAAGGAGATAGAGGAGGCACCCCTTTAAAGAGTTCGCGAGATTCGATCTTAACATACGAATATGAGGAAAATGATCGATGTTTTCACTTTGAGTATTAGGGCAAGGTCGTATATGTAAATATCCATTTTATGTAAAGAGATTTGTTTTCTAGTAAAGTTGTTCTAATAGAATTGAATCAGAATCAACGCCTCTTTTTGCATTCATGCATCTGCATTGCATTTCATTATATGCATTAAATTTCACAAAAGGGCCCGAATTAATTAAAATTATAGTGGTTACCCTGGAATATCATTACAGTACATGCGGAAAAACTAAAATCATGGACCAAAGATTAGAGAGATTAGAGCAAATGCAAAAGGATATGCAAGACCGGTTGCAAGTGCAGATGCAAGAACAGTTGGCCAAAATTTAAGAAGACATGAGGGATCAGATGCTAGAATCCCAAAAAAGTATGATGAGCCAATTAACACAGTTACTAGCTGGATGGCTTGAAAAAGGGAAAGGCCCAGTGGTTAACAGTAGGAATGATAATGAAGCCCCCGTCTATCCCCCAGATTTTACCCCAATAAGTGTCCAGGCCTAACCAGATGCGCATCCACAAGGGGCACCCGTTACTATCAAACCCCAACAATACCAGACCGGTACCTCAACACCAATGAATTACCCAACAAGCTCAGGTTCCAATCCAGGGGATAATCCAACCACTCCTGTAGTTCCTGATCTAGAGAAAATGACAGAAATAGAAAAAACAACTCGAAGATCGATACAGGTGGTTGGAGGAAAAACTTAGAGCAATGGAAAATGTTTATTACCATTGCAGGGTTGACGCCAAGGATTTGAGTTTAGTCCCAAATTTAGTACTCCCGTCAAAATTCAAGCCTCCAGAATTTGAAAAGTATAATGGGACTAGTTGTCTTGAAGCTAACATCACGATGTTCTGCCAAAGTATGACAAGATACGTTAATAACGATCAACTATTAATTCATTGCTTCCAAGATAGTCTAATTGGGTCGGCTGCCAAATGGTACAAACAACTGAGCCGTGCCAAAATCCACTCATGAAAGGACTTGGCATAGGCTTTCATGAAGCAATACAGCCATGTAACAGACATAACACCTGACAGAATTACACTACAGAATATGGAAAAGAAGCAAAGTGAGAGCTTCAAGTAATATGCCCAAAGATGGAGAGAGGTAGCGACACAAGTCCAACCACCTTTTCTAGAGAAAGAAACCACGATGCTTTTCATCAACACTCTGAAAGCTCCATTCATCAACCATATGTTGGGAAGCGTTACGAAAAGCTTCTCAGATATAGTAATGTTTGGCGAGATAATTGAAAACGCAATAAGAAATGGAAAGATAGATGCAGAGGAAAGCGTCAAAAGATCAACCCCAAAGAACAAGAAAAATGAAGTGAATAACCTGAGCATGTATAATAAAGGGTATTCCAAATCGATCACTGTAAGCCAGCCGAGGGCCGTCACCACTAGCTATCAAGGCCCTTCAGGCCAAGAATCAAACTCAAAGGCAAGCACAGAAAGACTCCAGTTCTCACACATCCTGATGACATATAGAGAGTTGCATCAGAATCCATTTGATGCACATGTGGTATCTCCGTTCTACTTAGAACCCATGCAACCTCCATTCTCGAAATGGTATGATATGATTGCCTAATGCGAATACCACACAGGAATAACAGGACACTCAATTAAAAACTGCACTACATTTAGAAAGTTAGTTCAAAGGTTCATCAAGTGGGCATCATGAAGTTTGACGATCCATTAGGACCTAATGTGGCAAGAAATCTGTTACCCAGTCATCCAGACCTAGGGGTAAACGCGATAATCGAAAATGGAGGAAAGAGAACCAAAACCAATGTTGTAGAAGTAAAAACCCCATTGAAATGAGTTTTTAAACAAATGATAGACATGGAGTTAATCATTCAAAATTCAAAGGAGATACCAAAAGAGATGAGGAGCTACTGTGAGTTCCACGCTAAATAAGGCCATGAAATCTAGGAGTGTGCTAAATTCAAAGATTTGGTGCAGAGCCTAATGGATAATAAAGAATTGGAATTCCTTTAAGAAGTCAAAGGCCTAAAAGGAATGTCAGGAAATCTGAACATCAACGCCATATCTGAAGAGGGAAAGTTGGAAGGAAATTTATAAGGCATTCGCCCTTATGTACCTGGAAGTGTTCTGAACAATTGGACTGTGGAAGAGATTCATGTAGTTTTTAGAGCTAATTTAGAGTAATGTTCAAAACACACTTGTTACTCTAAGCCTAGAAGTAATAAGAATCCTTTTGTGAAATAGGCATATGTCTAACATCTATGTTTTAATAAAATGCATCTTTGCTTCTCACATCGAGCAAATATTATTTTATTGTTTCCATTTCATTCATAATCATACTATACAGATAAATATTCTTAGATTTTTTTGTTCTTTAGATCTTTCTTCGTCCCTATAACAGGTCTCCAGATATCAATGATAAGAGCGACACTACTATTGACTCAGAACCTCCTTTTGAGCAAGATATGTGTCCAGAGGAACCATAGGACTTTGAAGATGATTGAGACTGTAGCTTATCTCCTGATTTGTAAAGGATGGTAGAATAAGATGAGAAAACGATCCTACCTTACAAAAAATCAATGGAATCCATGACCTTTCTCTATGTGGGGCATGGATGTCAATGGGTCGATCTAGCCAAAAGATTATGGCGGTCATCGATTCATCTTTGTGGTTATTGATTACTTCACTAAGTGGATGGAAGCTGCTTCATGTGCAAATGTCACAAAGTCAATAGTCAGTAAATTCTTAAAAAAGAAATCATATATCAGTATGGAATGGCAAAAAAAAAATCATATCTGATAATGCACTAACAACAGCGAGATATCAAAAGTTTTCAGTCTATTCAAGATTAACACTATATCGCCCCAAAATGAATGGTGTAGTAAAGGTAAAAAAACCTTCTACCGGGGCAACGCCTTTCTCTTTGGCTTATCACAGTTTTGCCCAGTGAACAATGTGTCACAGCTTGGATCAAGCAAAAAGGAGATAGAGGAGGCACCCTTTGAAGAATTAGTGAGATTCAATCTTAACATACGGATATGAAGAAAAGGAATTTGTCTTCACTGGAGTATGAGGTCAAAGCCGTATATGTGTCCGTTTTATGTAAATAAATTTGTTTTCTAGTAAAGTTGTTCTAACAGAATTGACTCAGAATCAATGCCTCTTTTTGCATTCATTCTATTCATCTGCATTGCATTTCATTACATGCATTAAATCTCACAAAAGGACCCTAATTAATCAAAATTGTTACAGTTACCTTAGAAAATAACGAAAATCCACCAACTAAAGATTGTTACAGTTCCCGCCGCAAAACCAAAAAAATGGATCAAAGATTAGAAATATTAGAACAAATACAGAAGGATATGCAAGATCAGTTGCAAGCGCAGCTACAAGAGCAATTATCCAAGGTTCAACAGGACATAAGGGATCAGATGCTAGAATCCCAAAGAAGTATGATGAGCCAATTAACGCAGTTACTAGCTAGAGGGCTTGAAAAAGGGAAAGGCCTAGTGGTCAACAGTGCGGATGATAATGAAGCCCCTATCTATCCTTCAGGTTTTACCCTGATAAGTGTCCAGGCCCAACCAGACACGCATCCACAAGGGGCACCCGTTACTATTAAACCCCAACAATATCAGACCGGTACCTCAGCGCCAATGAACTACCCGACGGGTTCAGGTTCTAACCCGGGGGATAATCTAACCAATCCTGTTGTCCTTGAATTGGATGATCTAGTAGAAACAAAACAGGCGAGAATGGAGCTCCCAAAACAATTTGAAGATCATTACAAACGAAAAAGGCGAGAGTGGAGCTCCCAAATCAATACTTTAACTGCCCCAAGGAAAAGAGAAAATGAGGGGGAAAATGTGAGTATGTATAATAGGGGCTATTCAAAGCGGATTACCATAAGCTAGCTAAGGACGGCAACTACTAGCCATCAGACCCCCCATGGCAAGAACCTAATCCAAAACCAAACTCAGAAAAACTCCGGTTCATGCCCATCCCAATCAAGTATGGGGAGTTGTACCAAAGTTTTTTGATGCACATGTAGTATCCCCTTTCTACCTAAAACCTATGCAGCCTCTATACCCCAAATGGTACGACACGAACACTCAATGCGAGTATCGCATGGGAATTACAAGACACTCAATTGAGAACTACACCGCTTTCAAAAAGATAATTGAAAGACTTATCAAAATGGGTATTGTGAAATTCGATGATCCATCTAGTACAGAAAATTCGTTACCCAACCATTCTGGCAAAGGGGTAAACGCAATAATCGAGAGTGCAAAGAGGAGAATCAAGATAGATGTAGTAGAAGTGAAAACCCCGCTGAGGGAGGTTTGGAAGAAAATGGTAGAAGAATGATTAATCACACAGGATTTAGGGGAGAAACCAAGAGAAGCAAGGAACTACTGTAAGTTCCATGAAGAAGAAAGTCACGAGATTCAAAGGTGTAATGAATTTAGGGCCCTGGTGCAAGGCCTGATGAATAATAAGGAACTAGAATTCTTTGAATATACTAAAGGCCCTGAAGGAATGTTCAGAAATTTAAGCATCAATGCTATATCTGAAGAAGGAATTGGAAGAGAAAATTTATCAGGCATTTGCCCATATGAGCTTGGAAGTGTTTTGAGCAATTGGACTGCGGAAGAGATTCCTGTAGTTTTTAGAGCTGATTTAGAGTAATGTTCAAAACACGCTTGTTTCTTTAAGCCTAGAAGAAATAAGAATCGTTTTGTGAAATAGGCTCATGTCCAACATCTTTATTTCAATAAAAAATCATTTTTGTCTTATTTTGAGCAAATGTTCTTTTATTCATTTATTTTATTCATATTCATACCATATAAATAATTGTTCTTAGATTCATTTATTCTTTGAATATTCCTTCATGCCTACAACAGGTCTCCAGATATCAACAACATGAGCAACGCTGCTACTAAATCAGAATCTCCTTTTGAGCAAGACATGTGTCTGGAGGGATCTCAGGGCTTTGAAAATGACAGAGACTGTAACTTATCTCCTGATTTGTTAAGGATGGTAGAACAAGTCAAGAAAAAAATTCTACCTTACAAAGAATCAGTGGAAATTGTAAGCTTAGGAGAAGAAAAAGAGGTGAAGATCGGAGCCTGTATCACCGCAGAGACAAAGCGAGACATCATTGAGTTACTCAAAGAATTCAAAGATGTTTTCACATGATCATATCAAGATATGCCAAGGCTACTAAGACATATGGACGCTGTTAAAAAAAATCTCGAAAGAGGTCCATAAGAGTGTCTGAGGAACACATGCTAATGGTTGTGCAACGGCCGAGCAAATCATGAGATTCAGGTACTGTTGGTCTACCATGGAAGGGGATTGCATCAGTTTTGCCAAGAAATGCCATAAGGGCCAAATTTATGGAGACAAAATTCATGTACCTCCTTTACCTCTTCATGTTATGACTTCTTCATGGCCTTTTCTCTATGTTGGGCATGGATGTCATTAGGCCAATCTTGCCAAAAGCCTCTAACGAGCATCGATTCATCTTTGTGGCCATCGATTACTTCACCAAGTGGGTAGAGGCTGTTTCATATTCCAATGACACCAAGTCAGCAATCAGCGAGTTCTTAAAGAATGAGATCATATGTCGGTATGGAATGCGGAAAGGATCATATCAGACAATGCATTGAATTTGAGCAACAGTACAATAGCAAAAGTCTGCCATCAGTTCAAAATTAAATACCACAACCCGTCACCATATCGCCCAAAAATGAATGGTGCAGTTGAGGTGACTAATGAGAATATAGAGAAGATTGTGGGAAAAATGACTGAGACTTATAGAGATCAGCGTGAGAAGTTACCATTTGCTCTTTATGCTTATCGAGCATCGGTCAGGACCTCTACTAGGGCAACTCTTTTCTCATTGGTCTATGGAATAGAGGCGGTTTTACCCATCAAAGTTGAGATTCCTTCCCTTCGAGTCTTGTCAGAGTTGAAGTTGGATGAGGTAGAATGGATCCAAGCCCGATATGATCAGTTAAATTTGATTGAAGAGAAAAAGTTGAAAGCTATCCGTCACTGATAAATGTACCAAAAGCGAATGATGCGAGCTTACAACAAAAAGGTTCACCCTAGAGAATTCCATGAGGGGACTTGGTATTGAAGAAGATCCTTCCCATACAAAAAGATTTTAGAGGAAAATGGATGCCAAACTAGAAAGGACCTTATGTGGTAAAGAATGCCTTTTTTAGAGGAGCGTTGATATTAATTGAGATGGACGGTAAGGGCCTACCTAATCCAGTAAATTTAGGCTCAGTCAAGACTTACTTCACTTGAAAAAAAAAAGAAAAATAAAAAAAGATGAAGAAAAAGAAAAAGGAGAGGTCAAGGCGAAAACTTACAAAGGGCGCCTTGAGACCAAAGGGGTTTTGAAAATCCAAGATAGGGCAATTCAAATTTTGATCGAATGTGGGGCATGTGGTAGTTTTGCTATGTCTGAATTAACAAGGAGGGAGGATGATATGTCTTAGGGCATCAACAAAGCACTCTAGATCTCCTAAGCACATGTTGAGCTCAAAGTGGTCATCAATAAGTTCATATAGAGAAGCTCAAGCTAAGATATCTGAGGCAGCTATTGTTTCCTCTCACCTATTTTGTATTCCAGCAATGTTTGATTTCTTTGATTAATCCATTCTTTTCAGATTTTGTTCCTAATAAATTTCAGTTTTGTCCATCATTATGGTCTTTTTTAAGCATGTTGCATTGAAATAACGATTAATGGACTAATAATACTTTCATAAAATAAGTTTTTCATATTACTCTAAAAGCTTCTAAATAGTACAAGAACCTGAAACAGGACTATTATTTAGAACCCACCAAACCTAAGGGTTGAAAATATTTGAGAAAGAATAGTCTAAATTGTGACTATTTCTACGGATTTTCTGTCAAAGATATTAGCTGAACAAGAAGACAGGATATTGCGTCAGTGATAGAATCTTGATGAACAACGAGCAATAACAACCCAAACATTAAAAAGGGATCATTCTCATGACATTTTACGTTCATGCAAATATCATTCATACATATCCAATTAGGAGCATTTGATTCATTCTGATCATGACATCCTAATCATTTGGCACAAAAATAGGCCCATGAAATGAATTCTATAGGTCATGTTAACCAAAGAATGGTGTAACAGGGTCAATGAAGCCACTAATCTTATACCCCTAAAGTTGTAGTGGGATGGATTGAAGTCATCATAGTGAATCTTATCTCCCTGAAGTTGCAATGGAGCAGATTGAAGTTACAAGTCTTATCTCTCTGAAGTTGTAATGGAGCAGACTAAAGACATCAAATCTTATTTTCCTGAATTACAGTGGAACAAATTAAAGCTACAAATTATGGTGGATCTTATCTCCCTGAAGTTGCAGTGGAGCAGATTGAAGTTACAAGTCTTATCTCCCTGAAGTTGCAGCAGAGCAGACTGAAGACAGCGAATCTTATTTCCCTGGCGTTGCAGTGGAACAGATTAAAGCTACAAATTATGACAAATCTTATCTTGCTGAAGTTACAGTGGAGCAGATTGAAGCCACCAGCCTTATCTCCTTGAAGTTGCAGTGAAGCAGACTAAAACCACAAGTCTCCTCCCCCTAAAGTTGCGGCAAAGTAGATTGAAGCTACAGGTCGTGTCTCTCTGAAGTTGTAGTGGAGTGGATCGACGCAACAAAACGAAGTGGATTGGAATGAAGCTACCTAAAGAAGAAAGCACCAAAACAAGTCGAAACTTGGTGAGACCAGGCAAATTGGTCCTTCTTAAAAGTCTTTGCTAATTCCCGTTACATGGCAATGAGATAAGAGAGGTAGCTGTAAAGGCCCAAATTTGCTCGGGCCTTAAATAGTAACTAAAAACAAAATAAAAATAATCCAGAGCCTATTTCAACCAAGCCCAAATCTACAATGGACCAATATGGCCCAAATCAACCCTAGCCCATAACCTAAACTAGTAACAGAAACCCTAACCTACCCTAGCCACCAACTGTTCTGCCACCTCTGCCACCACCGCTTTTCCCATGTCAGTGCTGCACCTAAGGTCTTCTAACCTCTGCCACCTCCAGTTTGATGCTGCAGCACTACCCCCTCCACTCGCACCTGCAAAAGAAGAAACGACAACATAGAAAAATAGAAAAAAAAACTCTGTAAAAATCGCTATATAAGCCATGAAAAATTATTGTAATGGGGGGTTTTTTGAAATACAAAAACCGATTCAAATAAAAACAACAAAGTTCAAAGGTGATTTTTTTTTATTTTTGCTCTTTTCAAAATCTGTTATGTTTTTTTTAAAAAAAAGGAAACATAACAAAGGGGATAAAGGACTCACCGTCCTCCGAATCACCCTTGGTTCGTTGGAGTTTTCGTCGCAGTCAAAACGCAAAAAATCGAAGGGTTTCATTGTCGTTTTGAACTACGGAGTGCTTTTTCGAGATAGTTATCCCTAGATCTGTATTCTACACAAAAAAAAAGGTTAAAAAGGTTTTGGGGCAATTTTTTGGCCACCGTGAATGGCGACACCGTCGCCGGTGATCGGCTATTGCCACAGTGGCCGATGGCCAGATTCTGGGCAATACCCAGAGAGAAAATGGAGAGAAAAGGAATTTTTTTTAAATAAGGGCTGAAATGAATTCTCTGAAAAAATATTGACTTAAATAGGCCTCCAAAACAATGCCATTTTGGGCAAGCCTCTTAGGCACTAAAATGACGTCGTTTTGGCTTGACTCACGCACCGACCGGACTCACTCCTTAGTATCCGCTTGTTTTTTCTCGGAAGGGTTAATTGTACTTTTAGCCCTTGCGCTTTTTTCATTATTTAAAATCAAGTTTCTTTCATTTTTTCATTTTGCCCTATAATTTGTTTCGATTTTCAATTTGGTCCACCTTGAAACTCTGCATTTTGGAGGGTGGGGTTTATTGCCCATTTGGTCCCTCCTTGTTATTAGTGCATTCAACTTGGTCCTTTTCCTTTTTATTTATTTCTGATTTGCCTCAAATTTATGTTTTAAGTTCGATTTGATCCCTTTTTTATTTTTGCTATTTTATTATTAAATAAATTAATTTAATATTATTACTATTATTATTTTCCCTTATTTATTTATTTACTCATTATTATTATCATATTATTAGATGAATAAGTTTTAGCATTATTATCTCTATTATATTTTTTTATTTTACTTACTTAAATATTTTATATACATTTATTTTATCATCCATTTATTTATATCCTTTTATATATTTTCAAATTCTGGATTATTTATTATCTGTATTATTATTAATATTATCATTATCATTATTATCCTTTTAATTTACATAGTATTTATTTATTCATTTGTTCACTATTAGTTTTTTTATTTTTATATTTTAGTTTTTTTACTTATTATTTTTTTATTAGCTTGTTTGTTCTATTTATTTTATTTTATTTCCGTCTTTCCTATTGTCGTTCGTATTAATGCATATATTATTCTATTATGCATATTAACACCGTACTTTATTTCTACCAATTCGTGTTACATTAATTATTACCCAATACATATTTTTTTGAAATAAGCAATATTTCGTATTTTGGAATTCGAAAATTCGTTCCCTAACTTACGGGGTTTCAATTTTCTCGATAAATCTGAATATACGAACCCCCTTTTTTGCATAAGTTTTTTTAACAATCTTGAGAATTAATAAAAGATCGTGTTCTAACTTATGTGACAAGATTCCTTTTCTAAAACTGAGATAATCGAATGTCTTCCAAATAAGTAAATTTTTCGGCATTCATTCTTGTATCGGGGTTTAAGACATTGTGTCCTAACTTACGAGACGTAATTCTCTTTCTCGATTAACGTAAAATATGCTCCTTTCTCGAAAATTTTCAATATTTAACAAAGGATCGTTTTTTAAATTTCTTCAAATTTTTCAATTCTCGACACTAAGACACTATTTAATCAACTAGGTACCAATTTTGGGCATTACGAGGGTGCTAATCCTTCCTCGAATGTAACCAACTCCCAAACCTGTCTTTCTAAATTTCGTTGACAAAAACCATTATTTTTAATAAATCAAGTCGTTTATTAAAAATAACCACTTTTCAAGGTGACCTGATCAAACCTCATCAAAAAGGATTGGTGGCAACTCCCATGTTCCTTTTCGTTTTCAAAATTAAAGTCGACACCCTTTTATAAAAAAATGGTTTCGACAGAGTTTATTTTATATCTATAAATTTATATTTTATATTTTTTTGGATATATTGCAATGATTTATTTATAAATAAATACAATCATAAACTTAAATTTATAATTTAGTCCATGTACTTTTATTTTTGGGAATTTAGTCCTACTTCTTAGATATCAAAATTCAGGTTCAGCTGCTAGCACTATTAAAAATATTTTATTAAATTCAAGTTAATTATAACGTTGTTTTTAGTTACATGACTACGAAGTGAGTATTTTTTATTTAAAATTCTGACATCGATAAAATTGACAAAAAAAAATTAACAATGTTAACAATTGGAATTGATTTTCAAATCTGAAATGTAGATAGACTAAATTCTAGAAACTAAAAGTACAGAGACTAAATTCTAAATTTATGAAGAATACATGGACTTATGGCATATTTTTACCTTTCTACTACAAAAAATTTATTATTAATATATTTATAATTGTAATAAATATTTGTTATTAAAAAATTAATATTGAATACTTTTCAATAATATATGAAGAATATTATTTAAAATTATTATTTTTAAAATTTATTATTAAAATAAAATTGAAATGTTAAATAATTTATTAAAATAATAAATTATATTAATAATTTTTTATATGATTAGATATAGATAATTTAATATGTATGTTTAATAATATTGAAAATTATGATATTTTTATATTTTATTAATTTTAAATATTTTTTAAAGTATATTTTTTTAATTAATATAATAATATTAAGCTTGACTTAAATTAATTTTTATATGCAAATAAAAATACCTATAAAGGAGCTCTTTTTCAAAAAAAATAACTTATGCTTTTCAAAAGGGTAAGCCATTTTTACAGGAAAAATGACTTATTTTCCATTGACATATAAGTCATTTTCTGTTAACCAAGTTATTTTCCATGAAACAAACACAGGAAAATGTAGAAAACATTTTCTGGAGGTCATTTTAAATGAAACAAACAGACTCTAAATTCGTTTGGTTAAATTCAATTAATAGTCTTGTATTATTCATACAATTGTAGATTTAGCTAATTTTCTCCAATTGGATCATTTTAAGTCCTTATGTTTTTTGAAATTTGAAATTTCAGTGTTAACGCAAGTAAAAGTCGTTAATCCATTAACTAGATTTTTTGTGAGTAATATGTAAAAATAATAAGCTGACACGATATTACACATATGATAATATGTTTGTCGTATCAGATTTTGGATATAGTATAACTTTATTTAATGAATTTAACAATTATTATTTGGTGATGACTAAAATTTTAATTTTAAAAAAGTATAAAAACTAAAAATGACTGAGTAAAAATAGAGAGATTAAATCCATAACTTTTACTAAATACAAAGGATAATAGCATAATTTAACCTAAGTATTATTATCATTTTTATTGGGGTAAAGTCCACAAAGGTTTCGCAAAAAGATTTAATTATTTTGTTTTAAAGGAACAATTATAAATTTAGTCATTACGTCTTTTGTTACTTTAATTCTAATTTAAAAGAAAAAAAATTGTCTTTAATCTTTTAAATTTAGTTAAATTGCTTTTTTTGGGATGAAAAATTGACCAATTTATTAAAATTTTAATAGTATTGATGTGGTCACCCGTATGACAGTCCACATGTATTTCACTACTAATGTGGATCATATTTTTAAAAAGAATTATGAGTTTTTGAATTTTTAATATTTTATGTATATATATTTATTTATCTATAAAGTACATGTAGAATATCACACAGACAACTATGTTATTATCATTAAAATTTTAACAAGTAAAGAAAAGTACATTGACTAAAATTTAAAAGTTGAGAGCCACAATGATGAAAAAGAATTGTTAACTTTAAGGGGTTAAATTTATTATTGTGCCTATTTTAAATTAAAGAATTGAAGGAATTCACCTTAAAAGGTAGATATAATTGAATTATCTATATTATTATTTAATCCTTGACTGAGTTGGTGTTAAGAGTTAATGGGCATCAAGTCAGTTAGGAAAACTATAAAAATATCATTTCATATTTAAAATAAATTATATTATTAAAGTGTTACTTTTTGTTTTAAATCCAATCAAGATTTTACCTATTATTTGATTTGAACCCATACATTTTGAGTTGATAAAACTTTAATTTTACGACTAAACCCAAATTTTATTTTAATTTTGTTCTACGTACTTTATTACCTCTATCAATTGTATCTTTATATATGCAATTATTTAAGTAGCTGACTGAGTTGGTATCACAAGTCAACCAAGGACCAACTCGATTAGGAAAATTATGAAGATATCCTTCCGCAATTAAAATAAGTTATATTATTTGACAGTATTTTAGTCTTTTTATTTAAACAATAAAAATAAAAATGCACATATGGTGGGATTTGAACTCACACTAATTGAATTGACAATATCATAAATTTACCATTAAACCAAGCTTTATTTTAATTTTTTTGTACATTTTAATTTTATGATGCACACTTTATTATCTCCATAAATTGCATTTCTATACGTACTATTATTTAAGTTCCAAGCCAAGTTGATTTCACAAGTTAAAATTAGGAACTAACTCAATTGAGTAAATTATGAAAATGTTCTCCTGTTATCAAAATAAGTTATATTATTTGACTGTATTTTAGTCTTTTTATAAAAAACATTACATGTAGTTGGATTTGAATCATACTATTTGTAGTCAATAAAACATTAGCTATACCACTAAACCAAAGCTTTGATTTAACTTATTATTTACATTTGGATTACAGTATGCATACTTAATTACCTCCATCAATTGTATTTCTATACTATTGTAAAAGCTCTCAACTGAATTGGTGTTACAACTTAACTTGATAACAACTCAAGATTGATGACAACACCCTGATAAACAATTGTAGTGCATTCAATATTCTTATTCTAATGTTCTTATGTGTTTAATTTTAATTTTACTTGAAATTTAATCTATTTTTTTCATTTTAATACCATACATATTGTATGCATTATTATTAATTAGTTTCAAATATGACATTTTAATTATTTAGTGTATGTTATATTCAAACGTACACTTGTATTTTAAATAAATGGTTTTACATGTATATGTCATGAGGCTAGATCTTCAGTCTCGCAATCCGTTCAGCCTTAGGCGATTCCTTCGCTTCAAATGCACCTAAGTTAGCCTAACTCTCGCAAAGTAAGGATTCTCACAAAAATCCTCCAAGGCACCAATGCAAATTGTAAACAAATCAATAAAAGAACTCGAAAAAAGAAAATAGCCATAGAAAAACAAAATCACAAGAGTTTGAGTGAATGCTCTCAAAAAATTTTATTACTCAAGAATGAAGTGATTACAATGAGGGGGAGAGACTTCTATTTATAGTTGAGTTCACCAAATTCAACGATACAGATTAAAGTACATCAATGGATAAGATTAAAAGAAATCTAAAAAAATCAAATCTCTAAGATTTACAAAATCAAATCTTCTAAGATTACAAATCCTCTAATATTGCATATCCTCAAAGGTTACGTCCCATACTTGTCATACTTTGTAGATGGGCTTTCAATTTCTCCAAGAAACGAGACAGTCTTGTTAGGTCATGTGACCCCTCGCGAACAAGATGGATCATTCAAATGTACCAAGGTTGCAAGCTCTCTTGCACAACCTATGACATTCTCCCCCACCTATTCTAGTAATGCCCTCGTTACATCCTTTTAATGGAATTGATCTATCTTAACTTGGAACTGCCACAAGGCTTCGGTAGGTTCCCAACTAGCTCCATTGGGAAGTCCTTTCCATTGTACTAAGTATTCATTTCGTGGCTTATAGTACTTTATTTAAATCACTCGATCTGCCATGATGCATTCAACTTCACGATCATAGGAGACCTTTATGCCCATTATCGTTTGTTCAGACTTGCCTCGATCTGGATCCTCTTGATCTTCATGGAATGACTTAAGCATACTGATATTGAACACCAGATGAACCTTGAGTTTTTCTGACAACTTAAGTCTGTAGACTACCTTGCCTAATCTCTTCACAACTTAGAAGGGTCCCTCATACCGTCGCACAAGCCATTCTGGCACAAAATCATATGTAATTTCGTAAGGACTGAATCACCTACCTGAAATTCCACATCCCTACAAATTTGATCAGATCACTTCTTGTTGCACTTACTTTCCTTGTGTAGGCAAGCTTTTGCTAAATGATTTTACTCATGCCAATCCTTCGTAAATTGATAAACTGCTAGATTAGGTCATGCATAACGGATTGCAATAGCCTTGGGCATGAGTGGTTGTTGCCCCATCACTATTGTAACACCCTAAAACTCAACCCACAAGTTCTGACCGGATCTTGAAGGTCATATTACACACCAAAATGGCATAATACGAATCACAAATTTAAACACATAAATTCTTTTCGAAAATCTTTTTCTTTTACACTCACTCCACCAAAACGAATTTCGTCAATATACTTTACAAACGCTAAAACTATTTCCATTTAAAACTTTACCTGGAACTAATTAACATTTAATGAGTTATTGTGTAATAACCCGATTTTGGGCCTAGTCGAAGCAATGGTTTCAAGGCCACAAATCTGATGAGGAAAATTTTAATCTTCTTATATATTATGATCTACAATTGTACGGAATGATTTCATGAAAATTTCGTTCAAAAATTTTGACGTTTGGGCACTCAATTTAGTTGAGAGGACTAAATTATAAAAAAGTGCAAAACTTGAGTTCTAGAAGCTAAAGGTGTCTAATTGCTATGAAATTTTAAATTGGAGGTTCTTAAAAGGTTATTAGACCATTGGTTAATTTGTAAGACAAAAATGGACATGGAATAGGTGAAATAGAATATTTTTTAAGTTAAGGGCATTTTAGTAATTTGGTGATTAATTGAATTAAAAAGCCAAATTAAAACCCAATTTTTGCTCATCTTTAGCCTCTTGGCCGAATTTCACATGAGGAAGACAGCTAGGGTTTTTCAAGCTGCCAAGGTCAATTGTAAGTTTATTTTAGCCCGTTTTTAATGTTCTTTACATTTTTGATATCATCGTAGCTCATTTTAGCTATTTCTACCATTATTTTGAGCTAGGGTTTGTGTTTAAAAATCTACCCATGGATGACTTGCATGTGTTTTGATGTTTTATGGTAGAATATGAAAGTTTAAAGTGTAATAAACAACTTTTACTAAGTGATTTTTAGTGAAATTGCATAAAAGGACCTGTTTGTAAAAGTTGTATAATATGTGTAAAAAAAGAGAAGAAAAAATGTGATTTAGTGAAAATTTTGGGCAGCTATAAAAGGGAATTTGAATCGGCTAGGCTTGGGTAATGAGAAAAATGAGTACTTTTCATTTTATGAGCCTAGGGGTAAAATTGTAAATATGTGAAAAGTTAGGGGTAAAAATGTAATTTTTGCCATAAGGTGTTTTTGGAGGATGAATTGAAAATGTGTGTATTAAATAAGTTAAGTGTGTTATTATAGATCAAGAAAGACGAGGAATCGACCTTGACTGGGGAAAAGGCAAGGTTGTGTAAATAATGCATCATTTTTACTTACGCTTTCATATTCTAATATATTTTGTGAAATTGGCTGAATATTTGATGTATTTGACAAAATATCGACAAGTGGGAAATTTCCGGATTGAACCTTAGGAACAGAATAGGATACAAGTGACATGTCACTAGGAACCTATGTGAAAACAATGTGAAAACTATGTGAAATTGTGACTAAGTGAATCTGGGTGCTGGTCTTATAAGTTCTACCAGTGACTGGGTAATTCGGCATGTGTTGCGGATACTTAACAGCTTATGTGAGTATCATTGAGTAGTTACGAATGATCGATAGCTTGTGTGAGCAGACCCGCGAATGTGAATAGCTCGAGAACGAGCCTATGTGTGATAAGTGATGTGAAGCAGCTTTGGCTACAAGTGTGACACTATGTGCAATATTTCGATGTATCCGTTAATATTCTGATGTGTTCAACGGGAAATGACTAAGTGTAAGTGATTGTGATTATGTGATGAATGAGTGCAGGTACATGTGTATATATATTCATGAGCAATGTTCTTGATATATGATCGAATTTTGGTAAGGTTCGTGTGGAGTAAGTATGACTATGAAAACTTATAAATATTTGATAATGACTAGCTATTGGAATGGCTAGCTATGGACATGCTTGGTGTTATGTGTGTGTAAATGAAAGTTAATACAAAGAAAACATGAAATAGTAAAATTAGTAATTAAACAGTTTTGGACAGCAGCCGTTGTATAAATTTGAAAAATAACAAAAAAATGTGAAAATAGAATTAGAGGTTGAATAAGATATGAAATTAAGGCTTATTGAGTCTAGTTTTACATAGAAGAAACGGTGTAAGCAAAAGAATTTCATATTATGAGATATTTGAATTTTTTATGAGATAGGGTCAAAGTGATTTTGGAATCTCCTATTCTGACTTTGGAAACTCATTAAAAATTGTATAAAATAATTATGGGTTAGAATTTATATTTTTAAAATTTTAATGAGTCTATTTTCAATAGAAACAAATGCGAACATCATCTGAATCCGTACGAGGAGATAATAATTTTTTAGTGAAGAAGGGTAGAAACTGTCAGACAGCAGAACAGGGATTACTTTAAAGAATAAACTGTACTTATTGGCTAAACCATAAATTCTGAAAATTTTATAGTAAGAAGATATGTGAGTCTAGTTTCAAAGAAATTTAGCGGATCTTAATTTGGAGTTTTGTAGCTCAAGATATAAATGATTTAATGACTATGACTCGTATAGACAGCTTGATATGAACATGAGTGAATAGTGAAACTATGTGCAAATATGATTGTATTATCTTGAGAACACATTATGAGAATTGATAAAATAATGTTAATAAATTTTTTATTTTTAGATACCAACTTACTAAGCTATATACTTACTCCCTTTTCTTTCCCTTGTCTTATAGTGTCACCAAATAGCTCGGAGTACGGAGATCCATCCACACTATCAACACTCTTTCGGTATTTTAAAAGCAATATTATGAATTATGGCATGTATAGGGGACTTGGTTATTTTGTTATGTGTCATAATTGACTTGGTCCAAAATGTTGGCCTATGTTATTTGATAGTCCATTTTGTATAAGGCCATTGATGTTGGCTATTATTGGTTAATTTGTATGTTTATGATAATGCCAAGTTGTGTGTTGATAAATTTGGTATAAGTGTTTAAATTTTTGGATGGAAAAAGACTTGGTAAATAGCATAACTTTCATCCACACGGCTGGCCATGTGTGCTCAGGGCGTGTGCCCCTATTTTTCAAGAAATTTTTCAAAAGTTCTCGGTTTGGTCCAGAACCACTTTCAAAGTATGTGTTGGGTCTCGTAAGCCCATATTAGGGACTTTATGATGAAATATGAAAAGTTTTAATTTGGATAATATTTCATGACTCAGTTTTGTATGATTGGTTATGTTTAAGTCCGGTAATGCCTCGTACCCTATCCCGGTGTCTAACACGGGTAAGGGGTGCTACATATTGATCTCGCAACCCAAAATAGGTTTGAAAGTTTAAACCATCGAGCTTAAAGTCAAAAATTTACAATGAAAGAATCACACCGTTATCTTTCCAGAAAATCATATTTAGTTTTAAACTCATGCACGACATTACAAATTTTTTAGTTTTGAAAACCACAAACTCAAAACGTACAGATTGTCTGGAAACAAAAACTCACACCACAGTAATACAATTTTCTTTACAAATCAACTGAAAATATCAAATTGAAATTTTAAGAAACATTATTAAAATAACCCAAACTCTTTAAAATTCTGAGATCACCTGTTTGTCGAGTCCAACCTCCAAGCTCAAAGTTAACCTGAAAAGGGAGGAACAAAGGGGATGACCTACGTGAGCTCAATGTAAGTCTTGAAACCAAACAGTTAATCATATCAAAACAGAAATAACAAATGCAGAAAGAGTAACAATGTCGTTCATAAAGTTGGAACCTCTACCAAATTAACTTCCTCTCAATATCAAGACATGTAACAAATATGCGAACCGAAAACACACAGAAATTACACTAATTCATAACATGCATGTTATCTTGCCAAATTAACCTAACAACTTATCCACTAGGGATCTAACATTCACATTCAGTTGTAAATACAATAAATCATGCTTGGATGTGCAGCATTGAACATTAAAACCCACCCAACCAACCAAGCACCACTTCGTCCACCCTGCACACCACATTAGGGCCATAGTAGACCCATCCACCTTGCACACCACATAGGACTATGACAGGCCTATCCACCCTACAAACAAAAAATGTGGAACTAATCCACATGAATAAAGATATGCAGCTAAGCTGACATATGCATATTACAATTCAACAAACCGCTGTACAAAAATACTGCAGTTAAATTGCCAAATTAGTCTTCCTTCTCTTCAAACAGATCCCAATACCAAATGCAAATGCAAACAATTTGTAGAAACAGATAAGCTCATTAATTAACAGATATTTCATTTCAACACTTATGCAAATAATAGACACAATCAGTGTCATACGAATAATCAAACCATACGGACAAACTCATATTCAAAGTAACAGAATCAAAATCATAGCGAAACACACTAATCACGATACCTCAAATGTCACAAAATTTAAACCTAGTAGAAGCATATGATATCAGGTCCGAACACAAATATAGTCCTACACACTCCTCCAGTGCTTTTAACATCCAAGAAATCGGTCAGGAACTAAAAATAAACCACTTTACAAAAAAGATGCAAAACTACAACAATAGGATCACATGGCCATGTGGGAGGGTCCAGGCAATGCGATATGCCTACACGACCGTGTAAAGGAGAAACACACCCGTGTGACTGAGACACAAGATCATGTGGTTAATACACACGCCCCTGTGATAAAGTTACATGGTCGTGTGGCTAGCCTGTGTAACTTACTATGCAATTGTAAAAAATTTAGCATAGTTTAGGAAGCAGAGAAGACACGACCGTGTGGCTACCTCACACGCCAGTGTGGCTAAGGAACACAGCCGTGTGTCTAATGCACATGCCTATGTGGAAATTCATAAAATCCCTAAACATTGGTCACACGGCCGTATGGCACACCCCAGGCCTTGTGACTCAAAAATACCCTAATTTTATAGCGACATACAGCCGTGTGGACCACCCATGTGCAGCACACGTCCGTCTGGCTACTCGCGCGGTCATGAAACCACACCGAATCAGGTTGAAAATTGTGTATTTAGACAACAAAATGGTCCCTAACCTCTAATAGTTTGGAAACACACTTGGTAATCAAGATCTCAAGCACCAAGAACTAATCAATATGCCTCAATTCCACCCATTCTAAAAACTCATAAATCGACATGCTAATTTACAAGAAAACAACGAAATCGGTATAAACAAATCAACTAAGAATTAACCTAAAACTCAAAAAGAAGCAATTAAACAATACTAACAATTACTCGATTCAAAACCCCAAACGCAACTGCACACAATTTATTGAAACTAAATATTCGGTACTAGATTTTTGAAGTTATAATGTTGTGAAAATGATGCAAGGAACAAAATTCCCAATACGAAGGAAATCTCAAAATGAGTTTTAAGATGAAAGGGACCAATATCCTAAAATTGAATGTGGGAATAAATTTCTTTTTTAGATTAAATTCTTTTTTTTTTCTTTCAAATGACATTTCCCCATTAAAGTAATTAAAATCTAATTAATAATAAATAACGTTAAATTAATAAAAAAAGAAACAAAATTAAAACAAAATCTTTTTTTCTCTTTATTCACATCAGGATTCGAACACAAGACCAAAGCAAACTAACAACACATTCTACCACCAAACCAGCAGGTTCATTTTGACACTAAAGCGCTAAAATAAACTCAACTGTCCAACCGACCCATTTACCTTAACTATAAACCTTAAAACTTCTAACCCTAAATTTTAAGGTGTTACAACTATTTTGAATGGAATTTGATTCGTAGCCCCACTTCGTTGCACGTTAAAACAAAATTGGGCTACATCCAACAACTTTGGCTAGTCCCTTCGTGTGGCACTTATGTAATGCCAAAGATATATCTCTAGCGAAGCATTCACTCTTTTCGTTTGCCCATTAGTTTGCGGATGCATGCTTAAACAACTCTATCCAAAACTAGCCCGTGAATCGCTTATCTCAATCACTGATAATTGACTGTGGCACTCCCCAATATTTCACCATATGTCCACAGCAAAAACAAGTTGCCTCCTCAATAGGGCACTCATTAGTTGCTGGAATAAAAGTTTCATACTTGGGAAACTTGTCTACCACAACAAAAATACTCGCAAACCTATCAAATTTAGGCAAACCCATAATAAAGTCCATGGATACACTCTCCCATGGGCGTTCCGAAATGGAAAAAGGTTGTAATAATCTGCTAAAGTCTTTAACTCTACTTTGTCTTGTTCTTACACTAGAAAAGTTTTCACATAGGTCTCTTCATCATCAACCATGTGAGGTCAATAATAACGGTCCTCCAAAAGAGCTATAGTGTGGTGTATACCTAAATGACCAGCTCATATTGAGTCATGACACTCCTTCATGACTTCCTTGCATAAGTTAAAATTACCTCATTTTTCCCTCATTGGCAAGCTTGATCAAATTTTTGGTTGTGGGATCATGGGACAATCCCTCTCGAATGCACTCCAATAGAGAACTATCAAGCTAGCTGATTGTGGAAAACTCCACCTTTTGACTAAGTGCATCAACCACAGTGTTGGCTCTCATCGGCTTATACTCCCTGTTAAATTCAAATTCTACTAAGAAAACCTACCAACGAGCTTACTTGGGAGACAACTTTTTCTAGGTTAGAAAATAACTATTTGCAACATTATCCATAAATACCATGAACTTGGAACCTAGCAAATAGTGTTTCCATATGTGCAAACAGTACACCACAGTGGCCATCTTTTTCTCTTGGACCATATATCATCGCTTTTTCTCGTTAAGCTTTTAAATCCTGAAAGCAACCAGATGCTCATCTTCCATCAGTACTTCCCTAATTACATAATTTGATGCATCCGTACATACCTCATATGGTTTCAACTAATCCAACAAAGCAAGTACAGGCACCCTCGTCATTACTTGTTTCACTTGCTTGAATGTATTCTCGCACTAAGTATCCCAATCTCACACCTTACCCTTCTTCTACAAGTCCGTCAAAAGTGCAATAATTTTGGAGCATCCTTCAATGAAGCGTCAGTAATAATTCACCAACCCAAGGAAAGACCGCAACTCTATTACCTTGGTTGGTGGTTCTCAATCAACAATGGCTTGAATTTTTCTTTCATCCATTCGGATATTGCCTCCCACAACGTGGCCTAAAAATGCTACCTCACGTTGGGGAATGAGCATCTCTCCTCTTTGACATGTAGCTCATTTTCTTGCAAGGTTTGGAGCACATCCCTCATATGTTCCATATTATCCCCAAGCTACTTATTATACACCATAATATTGTCAAGATAAACAACCACAAAATGATCTAGGAAGGGTTGAAGTATCTCATTCATTAGGGTGCAAAATGTGGCTAGAGAATTCATCAATCTGAAGGGCATCACAAGGATTGATACGAGCTATAATGAGTCACACACGTGGTCTGATACGAGCTCGCCCAAGAAGCTAGATGCCGAATCCATAGAGCTTCCTGCGGGACCAATCACTCGAGCACACCCCAAGAGGTTCCAAGATGTCATAGCAAGCTACATTGCTCGAGTGTGGAGTGATGGGTTGGCTGAACAAAAAATGCCCAGCTCAACTAGTTTGATTCACACCTTTCTACAAGTTGATTTTAGCTCGTGTCAGCTCAATTCAGCTCAATCCGACACTTAACTAGTTCAATGAGCTGATTGCATTTATTTTGAATAATTTAAATTAGTTGTGTTAGTTTAAAAAAGCTCAAAACATTTAATTAAATAAATGTGTTTAAATCTGGACATTTTAATTTATATTATTAAATGTGTCTTATATTAGTACATGTTTTTAATATGTCCATGCTAAGTCATAAATTAAATGTGTTAGTTTAATTACAAAGTTTTAATGTGTCTAGGTCAAGACAAATTTATTAGTGGGTGCTAATTAATTTGTCTTAGCCGAATTAATGTGCAGAATTTTAGTATGTTTCAGTTGCTGATTTCATGAGTAATAAATATGTCTTAACCGAATTTATTTGGTATTTTTTTCAGATGAATCAGCTATCTTAAACGCAAAGGAAGTCATTAAAAGAGGAGCATGCATTCGGCACATACATGGACGGCATTTAAGGTGCAGCTGCCTTGTGCTTTCAGCTGACTGTTCATGTAGCTCAATAGACTTCCAGCTGCTGTTTTTGAGCTTTTCCAAGAGTCAATTTCGTGGAGAGCAATGGCTAGTAGTTTCCTCTTTAATTCCACAGCTAGTAAACTTGGTGGCTACTCATATTTGGCCAAAGGAGCATGTGTTTTCAAGCTGGTCATTTTTCTTCCCCAAAGCAGCAATTAAGCTCTTTAAAAGCCTTAGTTGAATGTGGATTTTCATCATTAAAAGGACTAGCCGAACCATCCATTCTAGATTTATGATTTTCAGATTTTTTTTATTCAATAATGTATTTAGGAAATTTCTAGGAAGTTTCCTAAAGAAACTTAAGGCTTAAGAAGCTTCAAAGAGGCCATTCGACTGCCTTAGTTCAACCTATAAATATGTTATGTAACTCACATTTGAGGTTAATGAACAAATTTAGAACTTTGTCAAATTGTGAGGTTGTTTTCAACTCTCGATTTTCTCTAAAGACTAGTCTGACTTATCAAGCATCTTTGTGGCGTCAAACCTGTCTTTGTTTCTGTCCGAACTTATCACTTTAAACCCAAAAGTGTGGCGTTCAAACCATACTGAGGTTTCTATCATTTTTTATAGTGGGTCGAGGTTTCAATTCACTTCTTTTCAACCCAAACTGACATTTTCCTAACCTAAGTATTCGTATAAGTTACGGGTTAACACACTTCTATTGTGTTAGTTCGGCTTGGAATCCTTAGCCAAATCCCATTCATCACTTCCTAAAATATTCCACAAGCTCGTTGAACCTGATTAAACCTTCACAACTTGTTCCATACCCTTTTGCTAGAAAAGCCTTCAATTTACACAATTCACGATCGGGCAAATCATTGTGACTCAATTCCTCATCGAGGCAAGTGCGTATCATGGTCTTTGGCTCATCCCTTTCGGCTATTCTAACTTGATGGTAGCCATATCGCTAATCCAACTTGGTAAACCATCTTAGGCTACGAAGCTGATCAAACAAATCTACAATAAGGGAATCAGGTACCTCTTCTTTGTAGTGATTTTGTTCAAGGCTCTGTAATTGATGCACATCCTTAACGATGAGTCATGCTTTTTTTGAAACAATACTGGATCACCGAATGGATATTTGGATGACTAATGAATCCAGAATCCAAAAGATCCTTCAATTATTTTCTCAACTCTTCTAATTTTGGCAAACACATATAATATGGGGCCTTGGTCGGTGGCTCCATGTTGGGCACCAACTCAATCTTGTGATGCACCTCTCTTTTTTGTGGTAATTTCTTAGGCAACTATGCAGACGTCACATCCTAAAAAGACTGTAATAATTGTCTCGCTTCCTTCAGAATCTTACCAATATGTTTAATGACTTTCTTCGCTTTCAAGATTGCTAAGTAGGAGACTTCATATCTATGTACCCTTTTAGCAAATTGGATTTCCGATAGTGTCTTGGCTTTCACACCCATTTCCCTTTTCATTGGCACCATACATTGATGGTCTGGATCCATGACCAATAAAGAGTTGGCAAAAAGGACAACACATGCCTTAATCCAGTCAAGAAAACTTAATCCAACCACAAAGTCAAATTTATCAAGTGGTATTACCTTTATTGTCTCCTTGTTGGTCCAATCACCAAGTTAGAGTTCCATTCATTTTGCCACACCCTTTATTTCAATGCTTTTCAAATTTCACTGTCTTGATCGAACTCGATTCCTTTTCAACCTTGAGCCCAAGATCACCAGCAATCTCTTTGGACATGAACAAATTTGGCGCACATGTGATGTCTACAAACATAAGTACTCCACCCAACTTGTCTTCGACACCACCCAATATCGAGTTAAGATTCTTGGTTGCCTTGTCTGCCCCATTATCCCCCTCAATGGCAAAAAGTATGGACTTCTTCGGGCAATCGCTTACCATATGCAGACCATTACAATTGAAGCATGATAAAGGTAATTTCTTATTCTTTTCTCACTGCTGGTCAAACTTAGGTTTATGAAAATTTTGAGTCTTACCATTGCCAAATTTTGCTGGCTTGTCTTTGTCTCCCCCACCATTGCCCTTTGGTATGAATTTTCTTCGGACCAAATTCGATTAAATATTCTGCTATAATCATGGCTTTGGCAAGTTCGTGAACTCCTCGATATTGCAACTCTTGCTTCACCTATGACTTCAATCCATCCATAAAGGACAAGATTGCCTTATTTTCACCCACATAAAAGATCTGGAGCATGAGTTCGTTGAACTTCCGCACATACTCCCTAACTGTGCATTATTGCATAAGTCAGAGAAACTTTGCCTGAGCCCCATCCTCGGCATGCTCTGAGTAAAATTGTGCTTTGAATTCTTTTGGGAACTCCTCCCATGTAACACCCCCTACTCGAGACCATTTTTGGAGTCGAGCATGAGGCGTTACTTAACTTAACTTAAAAGTTTGGGGCATAAAATTTTTCTTCTAAAAGTTATTTCACTGTTTATAATAAGATTGTCCATCTGCGCAGAAGTTACTAAATTAATTATAACTCGAGCTACGAAACTAGAAATTTAAATCCGTAAATTTTCCCTGAAACTAAACTCATATATCTTTTTACCATAAATTTTTCAGAATTTTTGGTTCAGCCAATTAGTACAGTTTATTAGTTAAATTCTCCCCCGTTTCACTGATCGATTGTCCTGACCTCTCGTCACTAAAATTCAATTATCTCATTGTACAGACTTCATATAGTGTTCTCACTTATTTCTACAGAAAATAGACTCAATAAGGAATCTAGAAATATAAATTAAAACCCATAAATATTTTTGTAAAAGTTTTAATGATTTTCCAAAGTCAGAATGGGGGATTCCAAAAACCACTTTGACCTTGTCTAACTAAAATCCAAATATCTCATGATATATAATTCCTTTGTCTACACCGTTATTTTTCTATGAACATAGACTCAATAAGCATTAATTTTATATCTCATCCACCCTCTAATTAATTTTCTACTATCCTTGGTGACTTTTCAAAATCACTTCACTACTGCTGTCTCAAAACTGATTTACTACAAATTTTTACTTTTTCATAATTTCTATGCATAATTTATCACCTAGACATTTATAACAACAAACACCTTCATATTTAGCCATTTTAATAACTATTCATCATCAAATATTTACATATCATCTTTTGGTAATATCTTAAGAATATACAATCAAAATGACCAAGTCCCTACACATGCCATAGTTCAAAACATTTATCATCTTAAAATACCGAATTGTGGTGGTTGATAGTCCGAACGCTCTCCGACGTCCTCAAGATCCCGACTATGATTGATAATACTATATGAAATAAAAAGAAATAAAAGAAGTAAGCATAAATCTTAGTAAATTTACAAGTAAATAAATGACATCATTTAACATAAATAAGGATATGCAAGTATCATGTTCTTAGGTTTTCTCTTTATTTACTCTCATTTTCTTGTTTACTTACTTACCTACTTAGATAGCTTAAGATTTCAACTTACTCTTCTCTTGCTGAAATATTGGTTCTCGCTGATAACATAATATATATTCTTAACTCTTATAACTTACTTGAAGTTGCTAATTATACTTTTACTTGAACTTCCATAGAACATAATCTGTTTTCTAGCCCGTTGAGCCACATTGGAATAGTAAGGATACTTGGGTCTCATATCTAATAATAACATGCCAAAGCCATGTCCCAGACATGGTCTTATATGGGATGTTTCTTGTACTGCCAATGTCATATCCCAGAAATGGTCTTACATGGGAGTTCTCATATCGGTGCTCATGCCATGTCCCAGACATGGTCTTACGGGGGACCTCTCATCTCGGTGCCAACGCCATGTCCCAGACATGGTCTTACATGGGACCTCTCATAATCTCAATGATGCCAATGCCATGTCCCAGACATGGTCTTACATGGGATCTCTTTACCCAAATGTCATGACATTTGTATCCAATACATTCCTAATGTTTCAACGGGGCTTGTATCATTAATTCTCTGTCATCTCATACTTGAGTCAACATTAGATATTTTCATAAAATAAATACATAATTGCTGAAAAATAACAGCACCAATAATAATTATTAAAATATTACATTTATTTACCGTAAACTTATCTCGGTATAAAAATGTGATCAAATCTAACACCTTAGTCCTCAACTTTTTCTTTCCCTCATCTAGATCCAAATTTCGTTCTTCTCGATCTATAATAGAAAATTTAGCTTACTTAATATTCACATTAATCAAAACAGTCCTTGACTCAATTTTGGCAAAATTACATTTTTCCTCCTAAACTTTTACATAATTACACTTTTACCCCAAAGCTCAGAAATTAAACTTCATCTCTTATTCTTATGTTTTATAACATGTTGAACATTTTTTCCTTCTATGGCAACATTAAATTTCCACTCTAACACTTATGAACATTAGGTATTTTTACTGATTATGTCAATATACTAGTTTTCACATAAAATCGACTAGCAAATGTTGTTTAATATGATTTCTAGCTTCATATTCTACCATAAAACATCAAAATAAACATATTTCACCTATGGTTATTTTTCCAAATATGAACCCTAGGTTAAATTATTGCTAAATTAAGCTCTTGGGATTCCAAAAACGTAAAGAACATTAAAAACGAGGCTTAGAATCACTTACTATGAGCTTGAGAAAGTGAAGAAACCCTAGCTATGGCTTCCTTAAAGTTTCAGCAGCAAGCAAGGATGATGAACACAATTTTTATATCTTTTTTCCATTTTAATTCTATTTATTTACTAAATGACTAAAATGCCCTTACTTAAAAAAATCCTATTTCACTTATCTCATGTCCATTTTTGTCCATCACTAACTAATGGTCTAATTACCATATAAGGACCCCTAATTTATAATTCCATAACAATTAAGTATCTTTAACCAATAAAACTCAACTTTGACACTTTTTACAATTTAGTCCTTTTGACTAAATTGAGTGCCCAAACGTCAAAATTTTTGAACGAAATTTTCAAGAAATTTTCTCGTAAAATTGTAGACCATAAAAATGTAGTAAAAATAAATTTTTCCTCATCAAATTTGTGGTCACGAAACTACTGTTCTGACTAGGCCATAAATCGGGATGTTACATTTCTCCCCCTTAGGGATTTTCGTCCCCGAAAATCTTACCTGTGAAGAGATTTGGGTACTGTTTTCGCATGGCCTCTTCAGGCTCCTATGTAGCGTCATCAACCCCATGCCTATTCCATAATACTTTCACAATTGCAACACTTTTGTTCCTTAGTTGCTTAATCTCTTGATCAAGAATCTTTACCGATTCTTCAACATAAGTCATGTCTGGCGGAATCTTAACCTCTGTTGGTGAGATCACATGTGACGAATCTGAGCGGTAACAACGTAACATAGACACATGGAATACATTATGAATCTTCTCTAACTCAGTTGGCAAAGCTAACCGATATGCTAAGGGCCTAATTCTTTCAATCACCTCGAACGGTCTAATGAAACGTGGACTTCGTTTGCCTTTCTTGCCAAATTTAAAAATTTTCTTCCACGGGGATACTTTCAAAAATACTTTGTCACCAACTTGATACTCGATCTCTTTTCTTTTTAAATCTGCATAAGACTTTTGTTTGTCTGAAGCTACTTTTAAACAATCTTTGATAACTGTTTGGAAGCATGCGTCGGGTAGATTTTCTCATGTGACTTTAACTGTTTGGAAGCATATGCTATTACTTTACCTTCCTGCATAAGTACACAACTCAATTCATTCAAGGATGCATCACTGTAAATCACAAATTCTTTACCCGGTTCTGGCTGTACCAAAACAGGAGCTTCTGTCAACAATGCCTTTAACTAGTTAAAACTCTGCTGACACTTCTCAATCCATTCAAACTTGACATCTTTTTACAACAATCTTGTCAACGGGGTAGCTCTCATGGAAAATCCATTTACAAACTGTCTGTAATAACCAGCTAATCCAAGAAAACTTCTAACCTCTGATACATTTTTAGGAGGTTTTCAAGTAACAATTGCTAAAATTTTACTCGGATCAACTTTAATACCATCACCTGACACAATCTGTCCAAGGAATCTAACATCTCGAAGCCAGAACTCACTTTTGCTAAACTTGGCATAAAGCTTATTATCTCTCAAAATCTGTAAAACAGTTCTCAAATGCTTGACATGTTCAATCTCATCACGAGAATAAATCAGAATATCATCAATAAACACAACTACAAATTTATCCAAGTAAGGTCTGAAAATTCGGTTCATTAAGTCCATGAAAATAGCAAGAGCATTAGTCAATCCAAATGGCATCACAAGAAACTCATAGTGACCTTACCTAGTCCGAAAAGCAGTCTTCGGAACATCTGACTCTTTAACCCTCAACTGATAATAACTGGATCTCAAGTCTATCTTGGAAAACATAGTAGCTCCTTTCAACTGGTCAAACAGATCATCAATTCTAGGCAGTGGATATTTGTTCTTTATAGTTACCTTACTAAGCTGCCGGTAATCTATGCATAATCTCATTGAACCGTCTTTCTTTTTCACAAAAAGCACTGGTGCACCCCACGGAGAACAACTAGGCCTTGCAAAACCTTTATCTGTTAATTCCTGCAACTGAGCTTTCAATTCTTCCAATTCCAACGGGGCCATTCTATAAGGAGCAATAGAAATGGGAGTTGTACCTGGAACCAACTCAATACCAAATTCAACTTCTCTAACAGGAGGCAAACTTGGCAATTCTTCTGGGAAACATCTAAGTACTCACATACCACTAGCACTGATTCAATTTTCAACTCTGGATCTTTAGTGTTCAATACAAAAGCAAGATAAGCTTTACACCATTTTCTCAAACATTTCTGAGCAGACATAACAGAAATTATAGAGAGAGAACCATTTGACTCATCTGAATCAACCCGGATAATATCACCATTTTCACATTTCAACTTAATGTATTTTTTTTTGAATTCACTATCACATCATGGGTAGTCAACCAATCCATACTAAGAATCACATCAAACTCATCAAACGGCAATAGCATGAGATCGGCCGAAAAACAGTGACCTCTAATCATCAAAGGGAAACTCTTACATACTTTATCTACTAACACATACTGGCCTAATGGATTTGATACTTTAATTATAAATTCAGTGGATTCTATAGGCATGTTCATACTAGGCATCAATCTCATACAAACATAGGAATGAGTCAAACTCGGATCAATTAAAGCAATAACATTAGTATCATAGAGAGAAAATGTACCTGTAATCACATCAGGGGAGGATACCTCTTTCCGAGCACGAATAGCATATGTTCTTGCGGGTGCTTTAACATCTGATCTAGATATTGAGTCTCTAGACGTACCCTTGTTACTTGCTCTAACTTCCGGATTCCTCTGTGTTCTACCTCTAGTAGGAGCATTTCCTGATCTCGCACTCGGTATTATTTCTCTTTTAACTGTTTCAGGAAATCCCGAATATAGTGATCTGGTGCACCACATCTGAGAACAAGCATTTTCATTTCCTCTGCACTCTCCATGATGACGTCTACCACACTGAGCACACTCTGGTCTAGATGGTCGAGTACTACCTACACTTGCAACTGTAATAGTCTGAGCTCTTGAACCCACAAATCCTCTACCTCTTTTTCGGCTAGGATACCTGGCTAAAAAATTCATTCTAGTAGAAAACTCTCTAGGCCTCTTGGATGGAGACTGAAATGATCTGCTCATCTACCTTTTCTTCGTGTCTGAAACCTCAATCTCAACTTTGCCCTTTTTTTTAACAACTCCTCTGCTTTACAAGCTCTTTCAACTAGAACAACTAACTCTTTTATCTCTAGAACACCAACTGACAATCGAATGTCATCATTAAGTCCATCCTCAAATCTTTTGCACATAATAGCTTCTGTAGATACACACTCTCGAGCGTACTTGTTGAGTTTGACAAATTCACGTTCATACTCAGTCACAGCCATCTTACCTTGTTTTAACTCAAGAAACTCTTTTCTTTTCTGGTCAATAAACCTCTGACTGATATACTTTTTACAGAACTCCTCCTGAAAGAAATCCCAAGTAACTCTCTCACTCGGTACAACTAATACAAGAGTCTTCCACCAATGATAGGCTGAATCTCTGAGAAGTGAGACAACACACTTCATGCATTCTTCAGGTGTACAAGATAATTCATCAAAAACTCTGATAGTATTCTCGAGCCAAAATTCCACTTTCTCTGCATCTTCGTCTTTAGTAGCCGAAATTCTTCAGCCCCTTGTTTTCTGATCTTATCAACTGGTGGCCTTTCTCTTATAATTGTACCTGTACCTGTAACTGGGGGAGCTACATAGGGAATCTGAAAATCATGAGTGGGTGGAGGTAAAACAGCCGAATTCGTGCGAACGAACTCGGCAAACCAATCATTCATAGCTTGGAAAAAGGCTTCTCGAGCCCCTCCTCCCTGACTAACTATAACGAGCCTTTCACTAACATTAACATCAGGTGGCATCGTCCCTTCTGTGGGAGTGGGCACATTACTCTCTAATTCATCTGTACAAGCTAGTTCGGGATCCATAACTATAAAAGAAAACATTTCAAAATCGTCAGGAGTCGTCACACTATCAAAATATATAAGTATGGCATGTATAGCTAGACTCTTATTCATACTGAATATTTCGAGAACCGACTAAAGCTACTCTGATACCAAAAAAATGTAACACCCCTTACCTGAGACCGTTGCTGGAGTCGAGCATGAGGCGTTACTTAACTTAACTTAAAAGTTTGGGGCATAAAAATTTGCTTTTAAAAGTTATTTCACTGTTTATAATAAGGCTATCCATCTACGCAATAGTTACTAAATTAATTATAACTCAAGCTACGAAACTATAAATTTAGATCCGTAAATTTTCCCTAAAACTAGACTCATATATCTTTTTACCAAAAATTTTTTAGAATTTTTGGTTTAGTCAATTAGTACAGTTTATTAGTTAAAGTCTTCCCTATTTCACTGATCGACTGTCCTGACCTCTTGTCACTAAAATTCAATTATCTCATTATATAGACTTCATATAGTGTTCTCACTCATTTCTACAGAAAATAGACTCAATAAGGAATCTAGAAATATAAATCAAAACCCATAAATATTTTTTAAAAATTTTTAATGGTTTTCCAAATTCAGAACAGGGGATTCCAAAAACCACTTTGACCTTGTCTAACTAAAATCCAAATATTTCAGGATATATAATTCCTTTGTCTACACCGTTATCTTTCTATGAAAATAGACTCAATAAGCTTTAATTTTATATGTCATCCACCCTCTAGTTAATTTTCTACTATCCTTGGTGATTTTTTAAAATCACTTCACTACTGCTGTCTCAAAACTAATTTACTACCAATTTTTACTTTTTCATAATTTCTATGCATAATTTATCACCTAGACATTTATAACAACAAACACCTTCATATTTAGTTATTTTAATAACTATTCATCATCAAATATTTACATATCATCTTTTGGTCATATCTTAAGAATATACAATCAAAATGACCAAGTCCTTACACATGCCATAGTTCAAAACATTTATCGTCTTAAAATACCGAGTTGTGGTGGTTGATAGTGTGAACGCTCTCCGACGTCTTCAAGATCCCGACTATGCTTGATAATGCTATATGAAAGAAAAAGAAATAAAAGAAGTAAGCATATAGCTTAGTAAGTTTACAAGTAAATAAATGACATCATTTAACATAAATAAGGATATGCAAGTATCATGTTCTTAAGTTTTCTCTTTACTTACTCTCATTTACTTGTTTATTTACTTACCTACTTCGATAGCTTAAGATTTCAACTTACTCTTCTCTTGCTGAAATATTGGTTCTCACTGATAACATAATATATATTCTTAACTCTTATAACTTACTTGAAGTTGCTAATTATACTTTTACTTGAACTTCCATAGAACATAATCTGTTTTCTAGCCCGTTGAGCCACATTGGAATAGTAAGGATACTTGGGTCTCATATCTGATAATAACATGCCAAAGCCATGTCCCAGACATGGTCTTATATGGGATGTTTCTTGTACTTCCAATGCCATATCCCAGAAATGGTCTTACATGGGAGTTCTCATATCGGTGCTCCTGACATGTCCCAGACATAGTCTTACGGGGGACCTCTCATCTCGGTGCCAACGCCATGTCCCAAACATGGTCTTACATGGGACCTCTCATAATCTCAATGATACCAATGTCATGTCCTAGACATGGTCTTACATGGGATCTCTTTACCCAAATGCCATGACATTTGTATCCAATACATTCCTAATGTTTCAACGGGGCTTGTATCATTAATTCTCTATCATCTCATACTTGAGTCAACATTAGATATTTTCATAAAATAAATACATAATTGCTGAAAAATAACAGCATTAATAATAATTATTAAAATATTACATTTATTTACCGTAAACTTACATTGGTACAAAAATGTGATCAAATCTAACACTTTAGTCCTCAACTTTTTTGTTTCCCCGATCTAGCTCCAAATTTCGTTCTTCTCAATCTATAATAGAAAATTTAGCTTATTTAATATTCACATTCATCAAAACACTCTTTGACTCAATTTTGGCAAAACTACAGTTTTGCCCCTAAACTTTTACGTAATTACACTTTTTTCCCAAAGCTCGAAAATTAAACTTCATCTCTTATTCTTATGTTTTATAACATGTTGAACATTTTTCCCTTCTATGGCAACATCGAATTTCCACTCTAACACTTCCTTATGAACATTAGGTATTTTTACCGATTTTGTCAATATACTAGTTTTCACTTAAAATCGACTAGCAAAAGTTGTTTAACATAATTTCTAGCTTCATATTCTACCATAAAACATCAAAATAAACATATTTCACCCATGAGTATTTTTCCAAATATGAACCCTAGGTTAAATTATTGCTAAAATAAGCTAAATTAAGCTACCGGAATTCTAAAAACGTAAAGAACATTAAAAACGTGCTTGGAATTACTTACTATGAGCTTGAGAAAGTGAAGAAACCCTAGCTATTGCTTCCTTGAAGTTTCAGCAGCAAGCAAGGATGATGAACACAATTTTTACATCTTTTTCTCTTTTAATTCTATTTATTTACTAAATGACTAAATTGCCCTTTCTTAAAAAAATCCTATCACTTATCTCATGTCCATTTTTTTCCATCACTAACTAATGGTCTAATTACTATATAAGGACCCCTAATTTATAATTCCATAACAATTAAGTATCTTTAACCAATAAAACTCAACTTTTTCACTTTTTACAATTTAGTCCTTTTGACTAAATTGAGTGCCCAAACGTCAAAATTTTTGAACAAAATTTTCATGAAATTTTTCCATAAAATTGTAGACCATAAAAATATAGTAAAAATATTTTTTTCTCATCGAATTTGTGGTCCCGAAACCACTGTTCTGACTAGGCCCTAAATCGGGATGTTACATGCCAAGTCCCAATTGTAGCTTCACCATGTTTCTCATCTGTGGACCTACGACACCACCATAACAAAGCAACATTAGTGAAATACATAATAGTAGTGTTTACCTTAGTGGCATTGTTCATGATGCCTTTGGCATGAAAGTATTGCTTCATTCACCAAAAAAATTTGTCTATATTTCTCGCGGACCTTGTCCCATTGAATTCTTTCAACTTGAGAATATCCACATAGGGGTTAGGTCCCGCAACAAACATCTCATTACCAAAACTGGCCTTGTAGATTGTGAATTCACCCTTGAGCTCCGCAATCTTCTCTTTCAAGGTCATCCCCATAACCTCGAGGATATAATCCATTCTCGTCAGCTTGTTCTCAATAGAATCTAGAGATTCTAAAATATAGCCCCTAATCTGCTTATTCATTGATTCTAGTCCATCGGTGAGTCCTCCCTTGACTTTCTTGACTATCTCCTTGATGTCCCCCATGGACTCCTCAAGATTGACTACTCGTCATTCCAAAGCCGACAACATGTCCCTTAATTTGACTTTTTTTTCTGGCCCTCCCATGGGTATCCATGTAACACCCCTTGCCCGTATTCAACTCCGGAATAGGGTATGAGGCATTACTAGAACACTTACACATGTAAACGTATTAAACCGAGTTACAAAATTTCATTCAAATTTAAACTCTTCAAATTTTTTTAACATGCTTTTATAATTCTTTACAACATATCCTCAAAATATTATATTCATAACAAATAGGGCCTACGAAACCCGATACTTACTCATGTAATTCAATGCTTCATTTCCATTTTATTCAAGTCACAATCTTTCATGTTCACAATTCAAATCAATTTCTCAATCCAATATATATATTTCAATACCACAATAATTCTTTTAATTCAAATCATATCACTAGAAACTCCCATTTAATTCATGTACAATTCAATATCGTTAAGTTCAATACTAATACATATTCACCATTTAACTCAACGTTTATCGATTATACCATTCATTAACACATTTATAAAATTCTTAGTATTACAATGAAAACATCACTTAAGCTTAAATAACAACATCAAATCAACTCATCATCCCCTTTTTCGTCATTTTATTCTTCAAGTATGAACTTAGTATTTCATTTCCTTTCCACACCCATTTCCTACGAATATCACACAAAACATTAACATATCATTCAACCATAGTCACAAGCTAGTACATTTAAACATAATTCTTTTTGGAATTAACCACATGATAAACCATTTCAATTAAGTTTACATAATTTAAACATTACCACCCTTTCCATGAGCACAAGCACATTCCCATCTAGGCACTTACCATTTCAATGCATAACTTATAAATTTAATGTGGCATAATTCAACCACCACTTGGCTAAAGCTTAAGCATGTACACTACACGTGTTATCCAAATAAACATATAGCGTAAGCATTATAAGTATGGCCGAGTTCAACATTTATTCATGTATCAAACTTACCAACATGAGTTAATCCATAAATCATTCATGGCCTTAGTTCATACCAAATCATATACCAAATACACACTCACATACTATGAAACTTTAATTTCCCATATGAGCTTAAACCATGATCAATAATACGCAAATGTAAGCATCATTTCTATTTTAACGTTTATTGATTATAATCGAGCATATAACCAATTATACACAAATAATTCATATATATAATTAATTTTCCTCCTCCTCCTCTCCATTCCATATCCTTTATGTATAAAACATGCTTGAATAGCATTATACATAATTTCACTATTCACTTATATTTAAATTCAAAGTTGTCTATTTGAGTCAGAGTCACTAAATCATTTTTACTTGAAGCTACAGAGCTCCAAATTAAGATCCATTAATTTTCCCCAAAACCAGACTCACATGTCTTCCTACCATAAAATTTTCAGAATTTTTTACTTGGCCAATTAGTATATTTTATTCTTTAAAGTCACCCATGTTTCACTACTCAACATCTCTGCCTCTCTTCACTAAAAATGAATTATCTCATTGTACAAAATTCAGATGATATTTCCATTTATTTATTTTGAAAATAGACTCATTAATGATTCTAAGCATATAAATTATAACTTGTAATTATTTTTTAAAAATTTTTATTATTTTCCAAAGTTAGAACAGGGGATTCCAAAATCAATCCGACCCTGCCTTACTAAAATTCAAATATCTCAAAATGTATCACTTTTTTACTTGCTTTGTTTCTTTTATGTAAAAATAGACTCCTTAAGATTTCATTTCATATCCTATTTACTCTCTAATTCAATTTCCACCATTTTTGGTGATTTTTCAAAGTCACACTATTGTTACTGTCTGAAACTGTTTTGTTGCACATTTTACTTTTTTATAATTTCATTACTTCTTTTCATCTTACTCAAGGTTCAATTAAATATCGAACCCAATATTCATCACGTAACCTTATTCGATTCACATATATTTTCACTCATCCAACTTTCCCGATGAACACTTCGGAATATTAACCGTTACACGATGGAATCAACACTTAGCAACCACCTCATGTTCAAAGGATCCCGGTGGAATCAGCACTTAGCAATCACCTTATAATCAATGATACGGGGAATCAGCACATAGCAACCCCTTTCACAATCAAGGATACGGTGGAATCAGCACTTAGCAACCACCTTATAATCAATGATACGGGGAATCAGCACATAGCAACCCCTTTCACAATTAGGGATACGGTGAAATCAGCACTTAGCAACCACCTTATAATTAATGATACCGGTTCACGTAGTAGCCTGCACATAGTACTACACATGTGATCGAAGCTATTCGGTATGCATAGTAGCCTGTACATAGTACTACACATGTGACCTATCATTCCGGTACACGTAGTAGCCTGCACATAGTACTACACACGTGACCATCACTTTCACTTTCACATAGTGGCCTAAACACAGTCCATGCCACACATGTGATCATTTCTGTCACTTCATTCGTATCCCTTTTCATTCCGAATGTTCGATCGGGAAATTTCTCACTTTTTCTCACTTTTTTCTTTTTCACTAATCAAAGTTAATTCCTTGTCTTTCTTGACTTATAATAACACATTTAACTTACTTAACACCCACATTATTCAATCCAATCCAAAAATCACATTTTGGAAAAATTACATTTTTGCCCCTAAAGTTTTACAAAATTATGATTTTTCCCCTAAGCTCAGAAATTAAACTTTATTCCTTTTTCTTATGTTTTATGACATGATGAACATTTTTCCCTTCTATGGAAACATCAAATTCTCACTCTAACACTTATGAACATTAGGTATTTTTACCGATTATGTCAATTTACTCGTTTTCACTTAAAATTGGCTAGCAAAAGTTATTTAACATAATTTCAAGCTTTATATTCTACCATAAAACATCAAAATAAACACATTTCACCTATGGGTATTTTTCCAAATATAAACCCTAGATTAAATTATTGCTAGAATAAGCTAAATCAAGTTACCGGGACTCTAAAAACGTAAAGAACATTAAAAACGGGGCTTGGAATCACTTACTATGGAGCTTGGAAGCTTGAAAACCCTAACAATGGCTTCTCCCCTTGTGAAATTCGGCAAAGGCTTGAAGATGATGATTTTTGGCCTATTTTGTCTTTTTAATACATTTTAATTACCAAATTACCAAAATACCCCTAACTTAAAATTTTCTTTTTTCACTTATCTCATGTCCATTTTTGTCCACAATGTAAACAATGGTCTAATTACCATTTAAGGACCTCCAATTTAAAATTTCATAACAATTAGACACTTCTAACATGTAGAACTCAACTTTTGCACTTTTTACAATTTAGTCCTTTTGACTAAATTGAGTGCCCAAACGTCAAAATTTTTGAACGAAATTTTCATGAAATCATTCCGTGAGATTTTAGACCAGAAAAATATAATAAAAATAAATTTTCCTCATCAAATTTGTGGTCCCGAAACCACTGTTCCGACTAGGCCCAAAATCGGGCTGTTACAATCCATTGGCTCAACTTGAATGGCAACTTCTTTTGACATCTTTCAATGGTGCCTTCGAAACCTTAGCTTGAATATCAACGATCACGAGACTAGATTTTCAGTCTCTTAATCCGTGTGACCTTAAGAGGTTCCTTCATTTCAAATGCACCTAAATCAGCCTAACTCTTACAATGTGAGGATTCTCGTAGAATTCCTCCAAGGCACCAACATAAAGCGAAAAATACTCAATAAAAAAACTCGAAAGGAAAGAAATGCCACACAAAAGCAAAAACACAAGAGTTTGAGTGAATGGTCTCAAAGAAGTCTATTACTCAAGAATGAAGTGATTACAATGAGGGGGAAAGACATCTATTTATAGTTGAGCTTCCTTAAATTCAATGGTACAGATTAAAGTACATCAATGGCTAAGATTAAAACAAATATACAAAATTGAATTTCTAAGATTGTATATCTTCAAAGATTACGTCCCATACTTTTCATGCTTTGTAGATGGGTCTTCAATCTCTCCAAGTAACCAGCCAGTAATATTGGGCCATGTGACCCCTAGCGAACAAGATGGACCATTCAAATGTGCCAAGGTTGCAGGCTCCATTGCGTAACCTATGACACATACGTGTGTGATAAGTATATTAGTTTAAAATAAGTAGTTATATTATTTAAGGGTACTTTAGTCTTTTTAATTTTTTTTAAAAAGCTAATAAAAGTTTTGCATATTGTAGGATTTGGACTCGCACCTTTTGAGTTAATAAAACTTTAATTTTACAACTCAACCAAAGCTTTATCTTAGATTACTCTATTTTAATTTTGTTATGCATACTTTATTACCTCCATAAATTGTATATCTATACCTACTATTATTTAAGCCATTGACTAAGTTGGTGTCATAAGTCAATTAAGCACAAACTTGGTTAAGGAAATTTCAAAAATGTTCTTTTGTAATTAAAATAAGTTATAATTTTCGAAATTACTTTAATCTTTGTATTTTTTTTAAATGCCAATAAAAAATTTGCATGTGGCAGAATATGAATTCATACCATTTACATTAATTAAACATTAATTTTACCACATAACCAAGAATTTTATTTTATTTTGTGTTATTCATTTAAATTTATTATACATACTTTAATATATCCATCAATAGTATATATTGATAAAGTTGTTAATTGAATTGGTGTCACAAGTGGGTGCATACCAAATGATTAGGGACAATGGACCAAGATTGTATTGAAGTTTTTCGAATCGAGTAAGAAAGGTTTGGATTTGACTTGAAAAGAAGAAAAAAAACAGATTTAGGAAAACAAAGAAAACAAAAAAATAACTAAAATAATAAATTTAAGAAGGAAGAATAAATATTCAAAATAATAAATAAATAAGTAAATAAGCGATAGAATAAAAAGTGGAAGATGAATTCAATAAATTGATGAGATGGATAGATGGATAAGTGTCTAATTGAAACTTTTGAGATATAAACCCCAACAAATTCAATTAATGGCTCCAACAAACCCTTCAAGAAATAAATTAATGGCTCCAACAAACCCTCCAAGAAATAATCCTTGGAAAATTGTAGGATGAATAATGAATTCCTACGACTCCTTGAATGAAATCGAGAAGAAAACTGCTTCTAAAAATCACAAGAAAGTAATATTGGATGAAAGAAATTTAGTCTCAGAGTTGAAAATTTTATTAATGAATCAATCTATGCCTGTAATGAAAAATCAAAAGGCTTTTATATAGGCTAGGTAATTACATCCAAATAGAACTCTCAAGTATAGTGAAACCCTAATTAATCCAAATAAGAAGTAGTTTTAGTAAAACTAACTTTTTTATTAAATAACAACCATAAAACTCCTAAACAACTTAAAATACTTCAAATATATATCTAAAATTTGGATTAAATAAATAGTAAAATAATAAAACCTAATAACTACAATTCTGAGCTCATATATAATAAATTTTAAGCCTAAAAATCGATCTCAATATGATTTAAACTCGAATTAAAGCCCGAAACTCATAATTTCTCATAATAATCCCGTCCAAAAATTATACTCGCGCAATCTTCATTAAAACGATCATCTCTTGAGCTCCCAAACTCAAAATCAAGTGAATCAAAATGCATTGTGAAGCTAAAAGACAAATATTCAAACTTTATAATGACATCTCAACCCAGAAATGTCTAGATCCCATCCAAAAAGTTGTTGCAAGACAATTGGTTTTCCAAACTTGAAAATTGACAGCTTCAGTGAATGGAATTTAATGAATTTCACCCATTTTGTTCGTGTATCATTCCCCTTTTCCTCAAAAATATTTGTCATCTAATCATTGTCTTTGGCCGAGTAAGAAATAATCTTTATCATAGGTGGAATGGTTTAATAAAGCTCCTCTCAAATGATTAACAAATTCCTGAAAGAAATAAACAAGTCAACTAGACAAATTTAGTTAAGGTTAATGAAAACATAATCTTCCCCTTCATTGTATAGATTCCTTCTTTCTTCTCTTTTTAAATGTGAATTAAACTCACTAATTTTACCTCATAGGAATTTTCACTCACCGAAGTTGGACAATCAAATTGACTTTTATTGCTCAAGGTCTCTTTTCTCTTAGTCTTTTTACATGACTCATCCTCACTTTCCATTAACTCTTCATAAAAATTTTGAACATTAAATCCATCATTATACAACTCTTTAGGAGGATATAAAAGTCTAGCTTGTCCAAATTCATATATTCTAGGATACAATTCTCACTATCAAGTTTTTCATGTTCACAAAGTGCACTACTACTATCATCATAGTTGCTGCTATTACTATCAACTTATTTGTCACCAACTTTGAAATAAGGTGTAATGCTAAATATAAACTCAACAATAGGCACAAAACCATACTTACTATCTTCAAAAAATATGTCAATCAAAGTTTCTTTCTCATTCATATCATCATCGTCAATGGTATCACTAAAAGAAGACTCCTCAATAGGCTCGGTGTAATATGTATGTTATTCTTTACAACTTTCATTACTATGTGGATAATGAATCAAACATTGATAACCTTCATGATTTTTTGAACCCCTGACCATTGCCCCAACATGCGTGCACCAGGACTTAGAATCAACACTAAAACAATCAATATAAGTGTAGTGTGTTGTAAGTGTGATAGGTCAGGTGTAATATTTCTAAGTGTATAATGGAATACTTCGAGTATTCCAAGGATCAAACCCAAGAGAGTTCTGAGACTAAGTGATCCCTAAACAATAAGCATGCAATTAAGAAGGCTAGGTAACTGCCCATTAAGCTTCATATTATAAAGAATCATAACCAAGGTTAATTATGCTAATTAACTACTTAACACTAAAAATAACCAAATTGTAAAAGAGATAAAACTTGAGTAATTAACAATTTAATAATGAATAGTGGTTGGTTGACTTTCATGTTGCTAATTAATCTTTGAATTAGGGATCTAAATCATTTAACTTCTAAATTATCTCAATTTTACCTCTCAACCTTGACTTTACCAAATTACACAAACTAATTTGGTTTATCTCTCGACCTCACCAAACTAACTTGGGACAAAAGATTTGATGCTAAAGAAGATCTCCTCTCAGTCTCACTTATATGAATTTTCCCTTAGGGGTGTTAATCCTAAGTTTTGAAGTCTATTCAATTTAATCTAGTTTTTTACGACTTAGTCTTTGTACCAAAAATTAACTAAACAACATTTCCATTAACCAACCACCATAGATGACACAATAAACCAACCAAGCATACAGCCAAAATAAGCACAAGAAATATTTTAAGAAAGCTTTAAGTTTTCTTGAAAGATGTTTAGGGAAAATGAAAATGACAACAATGGTGATGAAGATAAACAAAAAGATCATATTTTTATCAAAACAACTAAAAAAAGCTGAGCTCTATTAGGTTTAAGGATTAAATTGAAAATACAAAAGAGTTTGAAGTACTAAAGAGCAAATAAAACCAAGCTATAGTGTTAACTAACTACTGATTTGACTTAACAAAAACTAGAAAATTATAAACCCTAAAAGATGAAAAAGGCGACTAAAACCTAACCTAAAAAGATGTAAAAGTGAATGAATTCCTTATTCTCAAAAGTGGCTTTACATCTAATTAAAAACCCAATTTTGGTTAGCAAAATACCCTTAAATGTCTAATTTTTATTGATGTTGAGGTTGGACAAGAACTACCACTACATTAAAATTTTTCCTTTGTTCAACAGTGGTATCACGATACCTAAGCTCTAGTATTGCAATACCCTAGGTAATATTGCAATGGGAAGTTTTGGGGAGGTCTCGAAACCATGGTATCGTGATATCATTGGAATGACCACAATTCTCTTCATTTCAACACTATTAGGGGTATCACGACTTCCACATTTTGGTATTGTAATACCCCTCTTTTAAGTGATATTTTCTTCACGTTCAGACCATTATTGACTCCTTATAATACTTAGTCAACTCGTTAGGTTCCTTATGGCACATTTGGCCAACTCAGGTCTCAAAAATAGCATAAAACTAATAAAATGATTTATTAACGATAAAATTAATAATATATAAAAACATATAAAAGACACCTAAATTGCTCGAGAATAAGCTTTTAAATTGTAGTGGATAGCGTAACATGACATATCAAATTACAACAAATCAACCCCACCAATGACATTCAGTAAATTTGTCTCTAGGTGGGTATTGAATCAGACATTGGAAACTTTTATGATCTTTTGAACCACACTAATGACATTTCACAATGGATGAGATAGAGCAATCATAGTCTTCTTTTCTTGTTGGCATTTAGAGTTTTGGTGATGCCTTTTACCACCAAACATTTTTTGTGCTCCCTAAAAAGTCGTTTAAGCTTGCAGAGCTTGCTATATATTTTGTACCAATGTCATTCCCAAAAATCCTAGGAACAATAAAAGATTGTGTGGCATTGGGGACAACATGTTCTTATGGATTTTTTACAAACACGACATTTATGCTTTACCCAAGGTATTGTTGGATCTGGTGCCTTAAGTGTAGTATTTTCCTCTATGTACACTTGTATTTTTTCGAACAGATTAGTTTAATAAAATTATTAATAAATTAAATTAATACCCTTTGCATATTTTCTTCAATGGTTTTTTCATGCAAAAAAAAATGGAAACAAATATTATCTTGCATAAAATTGATCTGGTTCAATGATTGAGTGTTGTGTTTGTGTGTGTGAGGTTCTAAGTTTGAATCATTTCCCTTGAATTTTTATTATTTGTCCTAACCCCTATCCTTTATCATCTAGCATAAATAATATTTTCACTCAACTGATGACAAGAATGAGCTTGTTGGTTCAATGGTAAGACTTTAGCTTACGTAGATGTCTTGAGTTTGAATCTTGTGTGTGCAAAGTGGAAATTATTTTTATTTTAAACTCTAAAGAAAAATATGATATGAATATTTTATAGGAGTTAGTGCATAGTTTTTTTTTTAAAATGATGAGGGATTTTCTCCTAATTCTTATCCTTTCATCCGTTTTTCCCACTCTCCTTACTAGTGTTGTCCTCTTTTCTCTCTCTCTCCTCTTTCATTTTTGTTTTCACATTACTACTTTTTTTTATTTCTTTCTTTCTTCTTTTACTATGTTCTTTTTTTTTTTGTTTCATCCATTTTCCTTTCTGCCAAAACTTCCCTTACTTTATGTTCTTTTGACGTATCTAAGCATTTTGCTCTAAGCCATCATCTTTCTAGAATTTGTTGTTGTATGGATTCTAAGCGTTTTTTTCGGTAAGTTTGTATTTGGGTAAGTAATTTCGGATTCTAATTGTGGTGTTCATCTTTTTCTTTTATTTCATGAAAGGTATGAGAATGTTTGGCTTGATCTGCGAGTTCAAACTTATTGGTTTTGATATTTCTGAATTAGGTAAATATCTAGAAACAAATAAATTACCGGCAAGTTGATATTCTTTGGAACTGTTCTTTTTTTGCGGTAAGCGACTGAGTGTTTTGGTGTTGTAGTCGAATATCTGTAATCAAGTAAGGGGCGTTTTTGTTTTGAGTTGATGTGTTTGTGCTAATAACTCATTTGGGTGCTGTTTTAGGTTTTGAAGTCGTTGCTTCTGTTTTCTCGGCATCGTAAATAGTCAGATGTGTAACAAAAAACTCAAAAAACAACGAACGACGCATACCGAAAAGACCACTATTGTATGCCAGGTCGTGTAACAAACCATGTGAGCCACACGGTTGTGTGCCAGACTGTATGGGTCACATGGGCTGGTTTATTTGGGTATGTGGGCCACACAGGCGTGTAAGCCACACAGGCATGTCTTAGGTCGTATTTGAAGTGCGATTTGAGATTTGTCAATTCGTAGGTTCTGAAATGTGTTATGTAGGTATTATGGACATGAAATATGGTAATTCACCTTTGTTAGTGTGATTTCTAAAAGCGTGGTAGTATGTTCTGATGTCTATGGTATGTATGAAATATAAATACATCTGTTATCTATTTAGTGTTTGCAAGTGAAACCTGTAACACCCCAAAATTCTTATTTTTGTTATAGTGAAAATGTGACACAATTGTGTATTGGTATTTGTGGTTAAGTGCTCTGGGTGAGTCTGGGAGGTCTTGTGTTCAAGCCCTGACTTTGGAAAATTCTAGTATTTTTCTAACTTAACCCCTATTTCTGGCTAGTAAGCTTTTAATTAAAATTTATTTTTTTAATTGCTCGTCAGTTGGAGAGTTTGAGTTGTATTGGAAATCTGAGTGGTGGGAGTTTGGTAGAGAGAATTTAGGGGAGTAGATTTTCGGGTTATCAGATTTTCTGAGCATTATCATTTCCTTTTTGTAAAATTTTGATTTTCCCAAAACTCCCCACCTTTCTAACGCCATCTCTTCTCCTTTTATTCTGTACCTTTTGTTTTCTATTGTCAAACCCGAATTTTTTTCTTTCCATTATTCTTTTTGTTTCCGTCTCTTTTGTTGGCTACCACACATTCGTTCCGTTGGGTCAATTTTCGTCGCACATTCTGGTAAGTAGAGTTTTTGCTCTCTTTAACTTACGATTTTTTTCCAACTTTGATTCAAGGCTTTGTGGCACTTGGCAGCAGAATCTCGCGTGGATTAGGGATCTCATCGTGCTATTACGTAACAAACTATTTTGAGGTGTTGGGGTAAGCTTTTCATCGCTTAAGGTATGCGTTTCTCATTTCGGATTTAGTTTTAGTTTGATCGATTAAGTGATAAATTGAGTGGAATTGGTCAACTATAGGTTCTAGAGTGCTCGGGGATCATTGTAGCATCAATCGATACCAAGTGTGTACCCGAAACACAAAAATAAAGGATTCGGCGAAAAGCCGATATTGCTTGCTGTTTGGACAGTAGTAGTAGGCTAATTTTAAAAAATCACAATAAATTGTGGAAATCGAGTTAGAGGGTGAAAAAAATGGGATTAAATGTATTTGAGTCTAGTTTCTCATAAAAGAAACGAAGTAAGAAAAAGAATTTCATATTATGAGATAATGGAATTTTAGTGAGATAGGGTCAAAATGATTTTGGAATCCCTTATCCTGATTTCCGAAAATTGTTACAAATTGTATATAAATAATTATGGGTTTTATTTTATATGTTTAAAATCTTGAATGAGTCTATTTTCAAGATGTACAAATGGGAACATATGTACGAGAAGATAATTAATTTTTAGTTGAGAAAGGTCGAAACTGCTAAATAGCAGAGTAAGAGAAATTTTAAAGAATAAACTATACTTACTGGCTAAACCAAAAATTCTAAAAGTTTTATGGTAATAAGATATGTGAGTCTAATTTCAGACCTTAATTCAGAATTTTGTAGCTTAAGATACAAATCATTTAGTAACAGTGACTCAAGTAGACAGCTTGAAGGATTATAAGTAAATAGTGGAAACACATATGATTAATTATCTAGCATGGGTTACACTAAAATGGATCATGAGGCCAAGGCCAATTTGGGCCATGTGGGTCACACAGGTGAACTAATTGGGCTCGTAGGCCCATTTTCACTGTTTTACTGATAAGGTTGCACGGGTCACCCAAGTCGACTGTGAACCTTCTGTAGCGACTGTAAGTTTACCTAGACCCTTAATTAACTGAAATGACTGTATGACTGATATGATTAAGCTTGCTGATGTCCCAATGATTTGATACTGTATGCTATGTTTACTTGCATGATATTATGTTACAGAATGTCATATCTGTATATTGCATTAAATTGGGTTGGAGAATTATACTGAAAGGCCTCAAGCCTAAGTTACTGGCAGCTCTGCTGTGAACTACTGTTTAGTGCCCTATTCAGTACTTTTTAGAGTGTAGGGATGGATGGGTTGATTATATCTCCACATGGAGTGTAAGGTTGGACGGAGCTGGAGTGTAGAGGTTGGCTGGTAGGGTTTGAAACTGTATATCTATTACTGCACTGAATATTGATACTATAATGGGTCAAGGCCCAAATGCATGACTGCTTCTATATTGTAATAGGCTAAAGCCCTATTTGAAACTTAAACTGTATTGAAATGGGCTTAGGCCCAAATTGCGATTGCCTTCAGACTATTTGTTTTATATGGGATTACACACTGAGTTTTCGTAAACTCACCCTTCTGATTTGACTGTACAGGTAATCCCTAGACATAGGCGGATCGATGCGACGGAGGACTCAGCGGTGGCCACACGACCTATTTAGTTCGAATTAGTAATTAATTATAATTTTGATTTTATTTTAGGGTATTTTATTGTAATAATGGCCACTTTAAGTTTTTATTTTTATTTTGGGTTTTTATAGTTTTGATTTACAATTGCTAGTAGTAGGGATAATCGAGTTTTCAAAACAGATCAAACATTTTAACAAAATTCACACAAACATGCAAACTTTTTTGAAAAGCTTCCGCAATAAGTGACGTTTTGAAAATTAATAACATTTTGAAAGAGAATAACTTTAGAATATGAATCACGTTGAAATTGATCGACATGTCTTGGAATTAAGCATAAGAGAGTGTAAAGAGGTCGTAAAGATAAGAGGTTGTCAACGATAACTCATTTTTTTCGAAAAGCACTACCAGTGACATCGCCTGATTCGGCCACAATGTTCAAGCCAGGTTGGGGTATTACATTTAGAGGTATCAGAGCCAGGTTACAAAACTCGACTATGGATTTGGGTTTTTGAGATTCGATTTTCTAAGAATTGATTTTTAAATGACGTGAAATGTTTTTACAAGATGTGTGGCACATCGAGTCTCTGCCGCCGATCCTGTAAGTCCTCTAAACTGATATCTGCTTAAAAACTAAAAGTGCTATAGATAGTATATACTGAAACCACTATAGATAGACTATACTAAAAACACTCAGATTAGTATACACTGATACTGTGGTAAAACCGATAAATAATAGTAGACACTACGCCGTACGAAAACAAATTTTAAACTACTGAAACTGTTTCCATAAAACATCTGCTAATAACTACTGAACTGTAAACTGATTCAAAAAACTTTTAATACAGATAAGCACGACTAGATGATGAGCGCACGAGGTACTCACGAACGGGGTACTAGAGGCTGAGGTAAAGAACGTAGAGGGGCTCGAGCTGAGTTCTCTTCACTGGCCAGTATGCCAAATCTAGACACTAGTGAGAAGCTGGTGTCGCTTGTCACTGGGACTGGGTCATAAAATCGAGCGGCTGGGGATGACTCACTGTCTCAAGCCATGTTAAGGATTTTAGAAAGGGTCGCTGGGCTCAATACTGGAGCTGGAGGCCGAGGGTCGGTTACTGAACGACTCTAGTCTAACAGAGTTGAGATTTTCAAGGGTATTGCTGGAGTTGCCCCTAATATGGTATAATATTGGATAGTGGCCACAGAGAGAATTATGGATGACTTAGACTGCACCCCTGAGCATAAATTAAAGGGTGCTGTACCGCTACTACGTGATGAGGCGTATCAGTGGTGGCTCACTATTAAGGAGGTCACCCGATTGACTAACCTAGGAGTTCTTTAGCACTGTTTTCTAGAGGAAATATGTGGGGGCTAGTTATATGGATGCCCATAGGAGGGAGTTCTTAAATCTGATTAAGGGAGATAGATCAGTAGCTGAGTATGAGGTCGAGTTTTTACGACTGAGCCGCTATGCGCGAGGTATTAAGAGAGTGATGAATGACTTAATTACTATTTGATAGCAATTAACTTTTCATAAAAGAAGATGTAATGGTTACCATGAGATAAAATAGGATCATATTAAGAGAGTGAATATATCCCAAAGAGATTAAGGATATCCTATAAGGGTAATACACTTATGATAAGGTCATTGAACGAGCACTAATGGAGTAGTTTTCGTAATGGTGTGTTATTAGGGAGAGCTCAGTCATGATACTATAGTAAAATGACTTCATTACTAAATGAGTTTATAATTAATAGGTGAAAAGCTAGAACTTAATTATAAACCATTTGAGCCCTAATTACATATTCCCAATTGATCCTTCTGCTGGCTCATTGAAACCAGAAATGAATTGCATGTTAAATTAAATGAAAAGAAATAGACAGAAATGATAAAGTTAGAGAAACGGGTTACATTCAAAAATGAATTTGGTTTCTCACTAAGTATGAAAATGACTTGAGAATTAATTTAAATTTTTTGAATTACTATTAATTAATTGAAGTTTGAAAATGAGATTAAATTAATTTGTCGTTGTGAATACATTGAACATAAAAATTAAATATATTTTCTCATAAATTATTTTACGATAAAATTGTCATTATTTTAACGGAATTAGAATTGAGTTGAAAAAATTATTTAATGGGAAATATTAATTAATTAAAATTAATTTAATAAATAATATTTATTTTAGGAAATAGAAAAATATGTATTGGGTTGAAATAAATTATAAAGTGCTGACTTAAAATTACAGGAAGCACATATAATTGAACCCAATATAAAAAAGGCTCAAATCTCCATCATAATACATATGAAGAGAGGCATACCTTTTTAGTCGCCCCTCTCTCCTAGTTCAACAAGGGAATCGATTTTTTGTATTAAATAAGTATCATTTGTGTTCTAAATCAACTAGGGTTTTATTTTCTCTCCCTATAAATAGATGACACTAGTAGGACTAAAAACAAGATATACAACTTCAAGATATTGTTGCTCTATCCAAAAATAATCAGAATTTATTTCTAAGTATAAATTATGTTTTTAGGAATAAAAATTATACCAATTTCTATAAGAGAGATTTACTTTCCTACTGAAAGTAAGAAAATTATTTCTAATTTTGTGTTTTATTTGAAATTGCTCGAGCCCACACTCGAAGTGATTCGTGATACGAGAATAACAGAAAAGTTCATTCAATTGAAAGTCGAGAACGCTAAGGATATGTCTCGCTCAAAGCATAGGTATTATTTTGGGAAAAAGTTTATTGCTATAATATAAAAATCGGCTTGGTTTTCAAAATTTTTATTTTTTTGTTGTGCAAAAAAATCGTTTTTGAATTAGATTTTTTCTAACAAGTTTATCATTCTCATAATCCAGACTACGTGTGTGTACCTTTATTAGAGGTTGAAAAAAAAAGCAGTAAAATAAGAAAAGTTGATCAAAGAAAATTAAACCTCACCGTTATGCACTCGGAATCAAAATAAACAACTCTAAGAAGAAAATAAAAGAAGTTAAGATTTTCTTGCTTGTAACTTTTAAAGAGTAATCAAACTCAATAATATTAAAAAATATGTGGAATCACTCTTTAACAAAAATGACCTAATGCTATAAAAAGCCAAAGAAAAACTTAACTTCAAAGGAAGTAAGTTGTGCAGAGTAAGGAGAGACAACTTTCGTACCTATTAACATAAGAAGCAAAAATGTGTTAGAATGCGTAATAGAATAAGAAAAGCTAAAAAAAAAACCTAATATGCTAGAATCAAAGAACATAAACTATTCAGCAGAAAACTCGAAACAATAGAAAACAACTTGAATTTTTTGTTCAAGGTGTTTCGATGTGCTAAAATCGTGAAATCTTATCTAGAGCTTCCTCAAATGATAAATAAAGACTTATCTGGAATTTTTTGGAACAAAATTTCACCCACAAAATATTTTGCAACTTTTTTTCACTTGTTTGGTTTTTTTTATTTTTAACTCTTTTTTTGTGGAAATCTTTTTTATTGTATCAAATCAAGAAACAATAGACAATTCTGATCAAATGGAATTTGTTTACCCACTAAAATCAATGGTTATTCAAAAAATTTAAGGTTAAAAATAATTTTTAGAACTTAATTAAGGAAAACTGTGAAAACACTTTATTTAGCACAAGGAAACAACTCAAAAGCGCCCCAAACCTGATAGCAAATGGTATCTAATGATTAGGGGCAATAGACCAAAATCATATTCAAGTTGTTTGACTCAAGAAAGAAAGATTTGGATCTGACCTGAAAAGAAGAAACCAAACATATTTAGGAAAACAAAAAAAATAAAGTAAGGAATTTAAGAACAAAGCATAATATTCAAAACAATGAATAAAGAAAGAAATGATAGATTAAAAAGTGGAAGATGGATCTAATAAACTAATGGATATGATGGATAGATGGATAAGTGTTCAATCGAAACTTTTGATATATAAACCCCAACAAATTCAACTAGTGACTCCAACCAACCCTCCAATAAATAATCCTTGGCAAATTGAGTGATGAAGAATGGATTCCCACGACTTCTTGAAGAAATCTGAGAAGAAAATTACTTCTAAAAAAAGTAATCTTGCACAAAAGAAATTAACTCCTAGAGTTGAAAATTTTATTAATGAATGAATCAATCTATGCCTTTAATGAACATTGAAGAGGTCTTTATATAGGCTAGCTAAACACATCCAAATAAAACTCTCAAGAACAATAAAACTCTTCTTAATCCAAATAAGAACTAGTTTTAGTAAAACTAAACTTTCTTAATAACTAAGAAACATAAAACTCCTAAATAATTTAAAATACTTAAAAAATTAAAAATTAAAATAAATAAATAATAAAATAATAAAATCTAATAAATACAATACTTTTCTCATATATAACAAAATTTAAGCCTAAAAATCAAACCCAATACAATTTAAACTCGAATTAAAGCCTGAAACTCATAATTAATAATCCTGTCCAAACATTCTACTATCGCAATCTTTACTAAAACAGTCATACCTCGAGCTCCTAAAGTAGAAATCGAGTGATTCAAAGTGCATTATGAAGTTAAAAGATAGACCTTCGAACGCTATGTAGACATATCAACCTGGAAATGTCTGAGTCCTATACAAAAAGTTGTCACAAGTTGACTGATTTTCCAAACTTGAAAATTGGCAGCTTCGGTGGATGGAATTTAATAAATTTCACCTCTCCCAATCATGTATTAGGGGTGAATCCATCAATTTTTATTAGCAGGAGTTGGAGTTTAATAATAATTTTTCCATATATCAAAATATAACTTTATTATGTTTTAATTTATAATTTCATCATTTTTGAAAGGACTAAACATAATTGTTTTCATTTTTAAGGGGTAAAGGGAATTTTTACTATATATTAATTTATAATTTCTTTATTTACAAGAGGACTTAATTGTTTATTTTCATTTGGAGGGGGCCCAAAGTGCAATTTCACTATATATTAATTTATAGTTTATCTATTTATAAGAGGACTCAATTGAAATATAATTATTATTTGTTTTTGGTGGGGGGCAAGGCCCTCTGTCCGACCTGTTCAAACTTGCCCTTAATCACAAGTTAACTCGACACTAACTAAAGATTGATGGCAACACTAGGATAAATAATTGTAGTGCATTTAGTGTTTTTAGTATGATGTATTTACGTATTTAAATTTTGTTTTACTCACAATTTAATATATTCTTTTTAGTTTAATATCATATATATTTATGTGTTATTATTAATTAATCAAACTATACGTTTTATTATTTAATATGTCATTTTTAAACATATCTCTGTGTTCTAAAAATTTAATTTCTAAACTTATGTGTGATAAAATTTATAGTAATTAAATTTACAATATTTAACATTTTCCGTATATAATTATTTAAAGACAAATAAATAAAAATATAATCTATTATCATTAAATTTTGTTAAAAATAAACATCCACATAACTTGAAAAATAGATTATATTTAACATAAATTTTATGGGTTAGTATTTGGTACACTGGTAGTATACTTTTTTCAATTCTACAAGCACCTTAAAATTGCCATGTGTATCTTTTTTTTAATATTTAATATTTAATATTTTACTACACTCCTATAGGACACTTGTTAGCCTCCTGATTTTACTTGTGAAGTCTAAATATTTTTTCAAATTTTATTATAAAAAAATTATAAAAATAATTTTTTTGTGATAAATCATAAAAATACTTTTAATACTAATTAGATTTGTACTAATTTGTAATTAATTTTTTTCAAAAAATAAACATAGAATAATTAATAGGAATAAAGACTTATTTGGCCCTTTAACTTTACAAAAAAAAAACAGGTCATTTTAACCATCTATTTAATTTTCCACTTGATTTAGCCCTTAAGCTTCCATTGTTTGTCAAATCACCCAAAATGGATGAAAACGTTAACGTCTGTTAACTTTGTTGATATGGCATACATATGAATTGTCACATGGATGCCACATCAGCAATTAATTAATTATTTAAATTTAAAAAATTCAAAAAGTTATTTTAAAAGTAAATTTATAAAAAAGTATAAATTTTTTTTTTCAAAATTAATTAATTACTCACGTGGCATATACGTCAGCAAAGTTAACATATGTTAACTTTTCCATCCATTTAGGGGTGATTTAACAAACAATACAAGTTAAAGGGAGAAAAGTGGCAAAAATTAAATAGAGGGTTAAAATGACTTTTTTTGTAAAGCTAGATGACCAAATGAGTCATTATGCCTAATTTAAAATTTACCTTGTAAATAAATTGGTTAGATTTTGCTATTAGTCCATGTACTTTGCAAAAGTTGTGGATTTTATTCCTATACTTTTTGAATTTTTAAATTTTAGTCCTGACTCAAACAATAGCAATTAAATCTTTTTGATTAAACTCAATTACTAGTCATATACTATGCGTATAGTTGTAGGTTTAATTCATATTCTCCAATTGAATCGTTCTAAAGGGCTAGTTCTCCATTGCTGCTGCAATCAAAATATGTTTTTCAAAAGTATTTGAAAAGTGCTTTGTAGAAAAGTGTTGTGTAAGAGTGTGTTTGTTAGTTTTTAGTATTCTCCATTGCTGCAAAAAATTGCAGTTGAAAGTTAAAATTTTCTTTTTATACATTATAGTAGAAAATAAAAAATTAGTTAAGTTGTATGATATTTAAATAATTTAATATAATGATACATGAAATATAAATTTTAAATACCTTTTAAGTAATTAATATAAATTATTTGTAAAATTAATGATATATAAAATATTTTTAAAAAATTAAATATAATAATATTTAATATTTAATATAATTTAATATAATGATAAATGATATTTAAATAATTTAATATAATGATATATAAAATATAATTAAGCTAATTTTTATATGCATTTTAAATAATTAATATAACTAAAAGTATTTTGATAATTTTCACTTTCAAACGCAAAAGCCAAAAGCATCTAAATCCTAGCTTTTGCGTTTGTATAAAAAAAACTTTTCCATCCCAGCTTTTGTGTTTGTATAAAAGAACACTATTCCACCGCAATGGAGAACGCGCCGAAGTTTTTATACTTTTTGAATTTTAAAATTTTATTATTGACGCAAATGGTAGTCATTAGTCCATTAACTGAATTTTTTAGTAAGTAATACGTGAAAATGACAGGCTAACATGACTTCACATATGATAATATATTTGTCGCATCAACTTTTAAAAATAGTATAACTTAACTTAATAAATTTAACAATTATAGTTTGGTGAAGTCTGAAAATTTAAAATTTTAAAAATGTAAAGACTAAAAATAATCAAATTAAAATATATACATTAAATCTACATGAAGTACTGAGACTAACGGCAAAATTTAACTAAACAAAGTTTTAGAGAAATTACTATAATATCTTTTATGAAACTTCAAGAGAATAAATAACATTTTAATCTCTACGAGGTAAGCCCATTTTCTATCAAATATAAGAAATTTGTGTACTTTTCCTGTTAACATATTTTGTAATCTTGAAAGTGATGTAATAATGTCACGAGTGTCAAATAACAATATGTGTGGTGGGTTTGTAATGTAAGAAGTCACACAAATTTTCTTTTGTCAAAATGGGTGTTAACTAGATTTGTTGATGTGTCGGGTCACTCGGCTTGATTTGAAGGTCTGTCTAAAAAGTGAGAGGATTTAAATAAAAATATAAACTTGAAAAATAGATTTCGACAAAAAAATAAAACTCGTTTTCTAAACAGGCAAGGTCTCGTTGAATTTGAAAAAAAAAATTGTTACTAATCTTTTTTCATTGTTTTTGCTATTATTCCGCTATTATATTGCTACTACTTTGTTGTTATAGTTTGGATATTTGGATATTGTATAACTATTGTTTTATTATTAATTTTGCTATTATTTTAGAGATAGTTGCTTGCTAAGTTGCATTTATTTTAGTGTTATAAACATTTATTTTAATATTTTTAAAGTATTTTTTATTTTTATATAAAAAATAATATAAAATTTTTAATATAGGTGGGTGAGCTAAACTCGGGTTTTAGCAATTTTCTCTGAACCGAACTTGAACAAAACTTTAAACCTTTTTTAAATTGAACCGAACTTAAAAAATAGACTTAAATTTTTTAGTTGGCCTGACCCCGCCCATTAATAACACTAATATAAACTTTTATTTACCTTAAGTTTTAATGAACTTGACTGATTTTTTTTTCAAATTATCTTCGCAAACAAATAAACCTTTACAAATTAAGGGGCAAAAAAGCTCAAGGATTGTTTTTCATCTCAATTCCAAATAGTTTTTAGACTGCAAGAAACTCATTTTATCTCAAGATAATTGATTCCATAAATGGAATGTTTATTTATTTTTAAATATTTAGAACTGTTTCCATCCCTTTTACAATTTAAAATTAGTTACTGAAATGATATTTAAATAAATATTTTTAATGATATTTTCTCTAGAATTAATATAATTTATCCTATAAAAATTGTATTTTAAAAGAATTTTTATTCTAATACGAAACTTTTTTTTTTTGCAAAATTATTAGGTTGTTAAGTGAAATTCCGTTTGATAAAATGTTGAAAAAATCCAATCAACTAAAAATTAATATTTTCAAGAATATTTGATAACCCACCATGAAAACTACTTGATAGAATTTTATTTTATTTTTACAAAAAGGTATAGAAAATGATAAGTAGATAGGAATTTACTTATCACTTAATAGAGAACAAATTCAATGGTATTTATTTTATTTTATTTCATTTCATTTAAGATTATATTAATTTTTATCGAATAATCTAATAATTATTATTATTTAATTTTAAATAAAATATCAAATATATTTTATAACTTAAATTCAACACTTAATTTTTTAATATTTATCTTTTCAATACTTAACTTTTTGGATTTATTAAAGATAATTAATTGATTGTAAAAGTTGAATGACTGGAGTTTGGTTTCCGTCTTAATCCTGTGTCTTACTAAATCATTAATAATTCTACTGAAATTAAGTATTTGATAGATAATTTATTCAACAAACTCTATGCTGGTATGCACTCCTATAATTTTATTTTTAAAGTGTTTCCGTTACTTTTTTAACCTCACACTCTATTACTTAATTTTTTATTTATGAGGTAAAAAATATTATTTAACAAATATATTTATTATGATTTCACATAAATATTAATTAATGTTTTTATTACAATGATAAAATTAACTATTTATTATTCATAATTTTTATTAATTTATTATATGAAAAGATAAAATACTATCATAAAAATATCTCTTTTGTATATGAGAGGATATTTTAATAATTTCGTAATTAAGTTGATGTCCGATTAATCTCTAACATTAACATCTCATTTGGTTACTACTGTAATAACATAAGAAAAATACTTATTTAATATATATGTTTTAACATGAGAAAAAACTAGTGTACTAACATGATGACTAAATAGTCCATTGTAGTCAAAACGTTTGGTAGGTAGATTGTTAATCATGTAATAAATATATATTATTTTGTTGGGTTAAAGTATTAAAACAAGTAAAACATAAATGTTATTTTATAAAATATCATTTTTGCCTAAAAATCAATCACTTATTTAAAAAATTACGATACAACAAATGGATTGGTACATCATAAATCTCAATCCAAGAATTCAATCGTCAGCATAAAAGCTCCAAAGCATTAAAATGAATGAATTAAGATTTATTAATTGTTGTATTAATTTTTTTTATTTACTTCTTTTCATATGAGTGTATTATCACAATTTCTAATCTTGAATTTTTTAGACAACACCTAAAATTACTAATAACTGTCCTAACCACTTAAATAAAAAGATAATGCGCTTCAAGTTTATATTCGAATACCTTGGTGATTAACATAGGTACATGAAACCACCTTGAAATATCTAATATCACAGTACAATTTTTCTTTTTTTTTAAATCAAGCAAATATTTATTTGGATCTTTCATAAATGAACTCAACAAAACTACCAATAAGCTTCATGTTTGGATCATCGTCCTTGTGGGTTTCTAATCTCGGAAAACACTCCCTTAGACGAGTATTTATCAGAATCCTTGATACAAAAACTTTGTTCATCACTTGTTAAACTGAAGGAAGTAGTGCTCTTGGAGTTCATGACATGATCGCCAATGCTACTGAACACTTCCCCACTCTCATCTTCCATTTCATAGGTTTTAAACTCATCCATGTCTTCTTCAATGCCACCACTGGCATTTGGTTTAAGGGGCTCCTCCTCTGCATTTTTTTGCAATTGTAGTACGAACTGTAGCCCCCACACCACAGTATCCAGCGATGGTCTCTCGATTCCATCATCATGCAAGCAACTCATTGCCACTTCAGTGAATTTTTTCAAACACTCAGGTGCAATCTTTCCTTTCAAAAATGGATCAATGATATTGTAAAGTATTCCATTTCGATAGCATTCTTGAGCCCATGATGCTAAGCTTACCTTATTCTTCTCGGCCGACCGACTAATTGGTGGCCTAGCACATAATATTTCACAAAGGACCACACCGAATGAATATACATCGGACTTTTCAGTCAATCGTCCACGACGATAATACTCTGGATCCAAGTACCCGAAGCTGCCTTTCACAACTGTGCTAACATGGGTTTGGGACATGTTAGTGGGGCCGACTCTAGACAATCCGAAATTTGAAACTTTAGCCACCCAATTCTCATCCAGCAAGATATTTGTTGTCTTAACGTCTCGATGAATGATGGTGTGTTTTGCACCTGAATGAAGATACTGCAACCCTTGAGCGGCACCAACACAAATCTCTATCCTTTGTTTCCATGGAAGAGCAGGGTTTTCGGTGTTGTAAAGATGATCACGAAGTGTTCCATTAGCCATGTAATCGTAGACCAGAATCATCTCACCGTCATCGTTGCAATAGCCGATCAGTGAGACCAAATGGAGGTGGCGTAGCTGGGAAAGCATCTCAATCTCGGTCCTGAATTCGTGAGCACCTTGTTGAGACTCAGGGTTCAACCGTTTGATTGCAACTTGGGTCTCCCCACCATCGATGAATCCTTTGTAAACGTTGCCGAAACCTCCAACACCAATAATGAAAACATTGTCGAAGTTGTTGGTTGCTTGTTTGATCTCAGACAATGAAAAGTAACGACAAAGATCAGAAGGCAGAGATGAACCACCACACTTGGTTGACTCCTTCACTGGAACTCCTGTACCGGAAAACTGACTCCACTGTGAAACTCCCTTACTGGAACTGGTATCTTTGACTCTCATCTTTTGACGGTAAACGAAGAAACAAAGAAGAGAAAGAACAACAAAGCCTGATATTACGCCTACCACAATTCCGAATACTGCTTTCTTGTTGTTAGGCTTGGTTGAGGTGGGTAGTGAATTTTCTTTTTGATTTATTGGAACTGGATCTGGACTGGCAAGAACAAAATCGTTGCTCAATTTGAAGATTTCAAGCCCATTCAAGATAGCATCAGAATAAACAGTTCTCCAAGCTGGCGAAGGATGCAAAGCAATAGAGAGATTTCGCTGCTTTTGATTTCCTTCCTTTCCTATTGACACCACATAATCCCGATATACTGGAATCCCATTTCCACCACTCCAGGATATAACATCTGCTGCAGTTTCTGCGGTTAAATTAGCTAATAAGATCTCAAACACTCTATCACCTTCTTTCGTTATCTCTCTCTGAAACTCACAAAAATGTAACCTTACGAAGTAATTGAACCCAAAATCAACAGGAAACTCCCATGTCAGCTGGTAGTTCTCATTCTGGGTCTTGCTCATCCCCATGGTCCTTGCAGTCACATAAACCTCCCTTGGAGCAGAGTACGATGGTGTATCACTCCTGAAGGTGAGATTAATACTTTCATTAACAGGTAAAGCACTTGGTTTGGCTATTGTCAAATAGGCGTCATCTTTTAACCAGCCCCTGAACATCCCAGTGTCTTCTTCTGGCGGGATTTCTCTCCCACCAACTCTGACTCGATACATCCTCTCAAGGGCAGTGTTGTTTTCTAGGGTGTACAAGCTTCCCTGGGCCTGGCCAACAAAAGGTACGCCGTCATCAACAATCTTTGGTGTATAATATAGATTGATCGGCATAGAAACAACTTCGATGGCATTGATGAAAGCATAAGAATCAGTGATATCAGGACTAGGAATAAAGGTTAAGTTTAACCTTTGAGCTTCATCTACATTTATACAAAATTCTTTGATGATAAGTGGAACTTCGGGTACAGCATGGAGTGAAGCACTGAAATTCCTGAGAAGGGTAAAACCCCCACCTTCAACAGAGAAGAAAGCTTTCTTAGAAGGTTCGTCAAAGTCTGGGTATGAAGTTGGATAGAAGTGCAAGCGGATGAACTTTGGGCCAGGAGTGAGGGGAATAGAATAGGTGAACTGTGAGTAAGAAAGACGAGCTGTGGAGTAGGGGACATTATTAACTGATGATTTTCTCGCTGATGATTTGTACTTGTTGTTTTGTGGCTCTATGGGGCTGAATTTTCCATTGCCATCTCCAACCCAAGAACGGCTATCGGGAGATGAGGCATTGGTGGAATTAGAACCGCAGTCAATTGCAATGTTTTCTATGGGGTGGTAAGGGGTAACATTGAAATCTGCTGTAACAGGAACCACAATGTATTGACTGGAGAAGAAGAAGAAGAAGAAGAGACAGGGGAACGAGTTTTGAAGGGAAAAAGTTGGTGTTTTGGTTGGAATCTCCATTGCGAGGGAAAAACAGAGAGGCAGAGAGAGAAGATGCATATGGAGAAAGGGATAAGAGATGAAGAAAGGTAGGAAATGAATAGTGAAGTGGAGATGGAGTGCAGGACAAGGTCAGTTACTGTACAATTGAATTTTCAAATTCTCATTTTCGTAATTTGATTAGTCAAAGTTAGTAGAGTTTAACATTTGTTTCTTATGTGTATTCCATAGAATGTCACGTTATTATCATCCGTCTTCTCTACTGCATATGGGTAACGGTGGGCCTAGTCAAACAAGATTGACTTTTTGGCAGCACCTTTTTGGTGCTATTATTCAGCTATCCAAATATTAAGATGCACTGAGATTTTTTTTTGTTCTTTAGCATTAAATTTCTATTTGTTTTGGAAGAAAGTGGAAGAAAAGAGAGGAGGAAAAACAGAAGTGGAATTGTATTGGTTGAATAATCAAATAGAGGGGACTATTCTCACCAATGACGAATTTGGAATTTTGGGAGTTTTAATTGAATGTTCATTCATGTCTTTATCTAAAATATAGGAAACTATAGTGTTTGTTTCGATTGAGCCCCACTAAATATGAAAAGTAAAAAGAAAGAAAAAAAAATTGAAAACTATATCTATTCTTTTCATATGATGTTTAGTATAAAATATTAAAAATGGAAATATACATTTTTACTATTTGGTATTGTTCAGATTTCACTTGCAAATATGTCCATCTTCTTACGAATATAGGTGAACTAAAATTTGTAACTCAAGTTTATTTTAATTGATATTTGTAATTATATTTTAAGAATATAGGTAAATTTATAACTCAAGTTTTATGTGATTGAACTTTGAATTTTGTTAAATTTTAGCCATCATCTTTGATTTTTTAATTAAAATTTATAATTTAATTTTGATGGTTTAAAAACAAGATTTACCGAAAATTTATTTTTAAATATTTTATTTTAATAATTAATAATAAATTAATGAGTTAATATTCACTCCATTACTTTTTAGTCCATTAATATATAATCAAACAATCATCACCTTAAAATGTGTAGGACCATGTGAGACTCATCTATTAAACGTGAAAATTAAGTTGTGAATGGTGATTAAAAATGAAACAGTAAAATTACTTTCTTTTTTTATAAATAAAAGTTTTATTAATACTTAACATTATATTAATTAATTCATTATTTTAATTATAAAAATAAAATATTAAAAATATTTTTATTAATTTTGTCTTCGATTTATTTAAATTAAAATTGAATATTAAAATTTAATCAAAAACCAATCAAGCAAAAGTGAACTTGTAAAATTCAATATAGAGTTAAAAGTTGAATGGTAAGTTTATCTTTATTTCAAATGTACAAGGTCAAAGATCAATAAAATTAAAATATGGTGACAAATTTCATTTTTTACATAAAGTATAATGACAAATTTACACATTAATCTACAGAAAATAAAAATTATATTTCAGAACTAAATAATCTTTAAGTAAGGTAAAAAGATTTGAATAATTAGATTACTTTTCATTCACTATGAGTGAAAATTAAATAAAAACATATAAAACCAATATTGTTACCCTCATTTCGAACCTTCTTGCCAAATCATCAAAACGGTAAAAAGAACTTATCAAAGTTCAATTTTGTGCACCACGAAGCTTGACCTCATAGGCTCGCTAGAGGAGCAATATCATTCACCCAAATACCTTGTCACACCGAGCGAGCTCACATAATCTTCAAAAGATGAATGATGAAAGGTTCTTAATGGCATTCGTTAATCCATCACATTTTAGTCTGACGAGCACCTTGTCTAGTCCATTTAACTCAACTCCAACAATACTTGAAATTGACATCCGTAACTCTACATGACACCCATAGAGTAGGAGATTCAGTAGCTAAGACCCCTACCCAACCACCCTCCTTCAATAAGTACCTCTTTAGCAACGAGACAAAGACACATGCAAACCATATAGTCCACGCACTACAGAAACATAACCTCAAACCCTTTAGAAATACCAGTCTAGAGGCTCTTTGCACCATTTATGATGTGGATTGCCCCTGTTATATTCAACATCTTGTGTAACCTTAGTGTAGACACCTAATTTTGTTCAGGTCCCTTAATTTGTGTTTCATGGCAAATGGTCTTTAATTCTCTGAAGATAGATTATGGGCATATGTGAATTGTAGTTTAATCTTGAGGGTAAATTAAATTCTAATTTGGTATTAGGATTAAATTAAAATTTTCAACTTTTAAAGGGGGACCAATTTTGTAATTAAATTTTGCATAAACTCGACCATTACTTGCAAACTATGGGTAAGTTTTTGTTTTGATCACTTAACTAACAAAGTTTCAATTTGATCACTAAACTATTAATTTTTTTTATTTAAGCCACTGAGTTGTTAAAATTGATGCTATATGGCTTTCTCTATTCACACTGAGTGCACCAATTGAAAGCTCTCTTTCTCCTTGTCATCTACAATTATGTTTTTTTTTAAAACAACCTTGGACGTCACGAATCTACAAATCAAAATTTAAACAGTTTTTTTCTCCAATCTCTGACACAAACTGCCAAATTGATTTGGACCTAAGATATGTTCTTCTACTTGCCGATGGATACTGATCCAACATACTGATCACCGAATCGTCGCTTGGAGATCGCTAGCGGAACTTTTCAAAAATAAAAACCTTAACAACCCAATGAATTAAATAAAAACTTTTGAATAGTTCAGTGACCAAATTGTAATTTTTTTTAGTTAAGTGACCAAAACGAAAATTTGTTCATAATTTAGTAACTAATGATATAGTTAAAAAGAAAAAAGAAAAAGAAGGGAAAAATTGAAACTATGTGTGGCGTGGGTGTATATTATTATTAGTTTAATTAGATTAGGAGTTTTAATGTTTTTAGTGTTTTCATTTAAATAAATTAAGATAAATTAAGAATTTATTTTTATTTTTCATGTTCGTTTTATAATCTATATTTGGAGTTGGTGGCTACCCCTTCTAATAACATAATCGCCAAATCTTGTCTCAATCATCATTTGTCAGGACTATTCGGAGTAATTTCCTAAGCTTGGACAGGGCACTTAGTTCATGTCACTATTCCTGGATCCCAGGGGGAATATGTTCGATGGAATAATTTCTTAGATGTATTATCGCATTCCCAAGGGTTAGGCCCATTTTTTTCAGGTCAGTGGAATCTCTATGCTCAAAACCCCGATTCAAGTAGTCATTTATTTGGTACCTCCCAAGATTCAGGAATTGCCATTCTAACCCTTCTCGGGGAATTCCATCCACAAACACAAAGTTTATGGCTAATTGATACTGCACACAATCATTTAACTATTGCAATTTTTTTTTCCTAATAGCGGATCACATGTATAGAACTAAGTTTGGAATTGGTCACAGTATAAAAGATCTTTTAGAAGCACATATTCCTCTAGGAGGATGATTGGGGCAGAAGCATAAGGGTCTTTATGACACAATCAATAATTTGATTCATTTTCATTTAGGCCTTACTCTAACTTCTTTAAGGGTTATTACATCCTTGGTAGCTCAACACATGTACTATTTTTCTGCTTATGCGTTCATAGCACAAGACTTTACTACTCAAGCTGCGTTATATACCCATCACCGATAAATCGCATGATTCATCATGACAGGATCTTTTGCCCATAGAGCTATATTTTTTATTAGAGATTATAATCTAAAACAAAATGAGGATAATGTATTGACAAGAACGTTAGACCATAAAGAAGCTAACATATCCTATTTTAGTTAGGCCAGCCTCTTTCTGGGAACCCATACTTTGGGACTTTATGTCCACAATAATGTCATGCTTGCTTTTGGGACTCCAGAGAAACAAATCTTAATCAAACCCATATTTTCCCAATGGATCAAATCTGTTCATGGTAAAACTTCATACGGGTTTGATGTGCTTTTATCTTCAATGAATTGCCCATCATTCAATACGGGTCGAAGCATATGGTTGTCTAGCTGGTAAAATGTTGTTAATGAAAATAGTAATTCACTATTCTTAAAAATAGGTCCTGGAGACTTCTTGGTTCAACATGCTATTGCTCTAGGTTTACATACAACTATATTGATCTTAGTAAAGGGTGCGTTAGATACACGCAGTTCCAAGTTAATACCGGATAAAAAGGATTTCGGTTATAGTTTTCCTTGCGATGGTCCGGGGCAAGGTGGTACTTGAGATATGTCGGCGTAGGACACATTTTATTTGGCGGTTTTCTAGATGTTGAATACCATTGGATGGGTTACTTTTTATTGGCATTGGAAACACATCACAGTATGGCAGGGTAACTTTTCACATTTTAATGAATCTTCCACTTATTTGATGGGATGGTTAAGAGATTATCTATGGTTAAACTCTTCACAACTTATCAATGGGTATAACCAATTTGGTATGAATAGTTTATCAGTCTGGGCGTGGATATTCTTATTTAGACATCTTGTTTGGGCTACCGGATTTATGTTCTTAATTTCTTGGCGCACATATTGGCAAGAATTGATTGAAATTTTAGCATGGGCTCATGAACGCATACCTTTAGCTAATTTGATTCGATGGAGAGATAAACTAGTGGCTCTTTCTATTGTGCAGGCAAGATTGGTTGGATGAGCCCGCTTTTCTGTAGGTTATATTTTACTTATGCGGCTTTCTTGATTGCCTCTACATTGGGAAAAATTGGTTAATTCCTTATGTTATGTGTTGTATCTACGATAATATCATCTCTTTCGATAGAGAAAAGGGGTATGCCCCCTTCTATGTCTACATCCAGGATTCAGCTTGTATCATTGATAATATCAAGATTTACTTAAGATTCAATTAATTTTTAATTAATGAATTATTATTTTTGTATCTTATGCCTATCATTTTCTTTTTTTGGGTGGGAATAAGAGTGATAGGATTTGAATATGTGGCTATATTTATATATGTATACCCATGCGCAAGGATTGATTGTATTAATTTATTTAATTCAGTTCTGAAATAGTTTTTTTTTTTACTTGAGTCACCATGAAATTTTTTTAAATTTGTTTTAAAGCTGTTATAAAATTTTAAAATGTAGTAAAATAAAAAATTAAAAAATATGAACAATTTTATTTTTTTTAAGTCACAACTTTAAATTTCTAATCAATAGTTTTTTAATATATATTTAAAATTTTAAGCATCATTAAAAATTTAAACAAAAAATTACAATTAATTTTTTTTAACATTATATTTATTCTTTTAAAGTTTTCTTTTAAACTTTATTTAAAATTTTTAACAATAAAAATAAAACAAACATCCACTTGAAATAAACAAAAATTACTCACAACTAAAATTAAAAATAAAAGAAAATAAAAATAAAAAATAAGACTTAAGCTAACATCAAAATTAAATTAAAAACTATAATTATAATTACAAAATTTTAAAATATAAAATAAATAAAAATGGAAAAAATGACCTAAATAAAAAAGATTTAATTATAAAGAAAAGAAAACCTAAATGTAAAAACTTTAAACGTTAAAGGACTCAAAGGTTATTAAACCACAACATGGAATTGGGCAACTCCGAGAGAATCCAAAATTGAAATGAGTAGTCCCTTAAACATTTTATTTAAAAGAAAAATCATTTCTCCGATGCTCTAGAAAATTATTTTTTTCTTCAAAACACCATTTATAATCTACCTTTTAAATAAAATGTCTCAAAACTTTGTTTTTTTTTTAATTTCTCATATTTCCACATCCATTCTTCTAAACTTATATATCAATATCTGCACCCAGAACTTCATGCACCTTTGGATTTCAATCTCTCTCTATCTACTTTATTCTAAAAAAAAATATTTTATTTTTTGCGAAAATTCAAAAAAATAAGTTTATTTTTCCTTTCAAAATAAATTAAACCAAAAATATTTTTAAATAAAACCATTAACCTTTTCTGGTTTCTATGTCGTGGATATTTTGGACAGAAGGAATGACGAATTTAGATTTTGGGAAAAAATTGGATAAAGCTTTGTGTTTTGTTTAGGATTTTATGTGTTGTGATTCATGGGCCTATGGACCTGTGTATATATATTTATGAATCTATATCATTTTGTTTGTGTATTATATAATTGTATTTATATGGTGAAGGGAATGTATGTCTAAATATGCAATTACTGCATCTTTCTTCTTTCTTTTCTGCAACTTTATTCCAAATATATGATTTCTTGAACTGATTTATGCAAAGTATTCCAAATGAAATATGATTGTGTAAAAAAACTCATTAATTTTTCTTTAAGATCTCCTTAGTTTTGGGTATTTTTACGTAAATCCTCAAAATTTATAAAACCTCAATGTTTGGAAAATCTTATTTTCTTACTTTTGATTCGTAAAATGATTTAAAACTTTCAAATTTTTTTTTTAAAATTTTAGATTCCAACATTTTCCTAAACAATCTTATGTCTCGGGCTGCAAATCAAAGCCCGTGACCATTGCGAACAAAACGTCCCATGGAAGTCAATTGACTAAATGGGGATCATATGACCCACTTGAATTGGTCTGATTCGTAGAATATATGGATAAGCTCAGCTACTTAAAGATTTGATAGACTAGTGAAACACTCCAGTAAAACTAAAATTATTAGGGTAATTATTGTAAATCCTAAATCCTAAGGGGATAAAGATGTATAGAGTTTAAATCCCTTAGGACTCTCATTTTGTAGATAGGAACAAATTTCAACTGCCGATGTAACTTAATTGGTACTGTTGGATTTAGGAGAGCTCAACTATAAATAGAGGTCTTCCCCTTCATTTATAATCATTCAATTGTAAACCTTCAAAGTAGTAGAATAATTTTGAGAGCATTTACCTAAACACTTGGTGTGCACTACTTTTATGTGGCTTTTTGTTCGTTTGTGGCTTCTTTCATTTCGAGTTTGCTTTCGCTTTGCTTTGGTGTCTTAGAGAATTTCTGTAAAACTTAAATAGGATTTGAACCTAATAAATCACCTAAGGCAGTGTGATTTTCCAGACTAAAGTTCTAGTCCCATGATAGTTGGTATCAGAATTAGTATTCGGAGGCACCAATTGAGATGATGAAAGGAGGAGACAAGTAGAATGTCCCGATGGAGACATATGGGAGGTCTAGGAAAAATAGCAAATCGAGGGACATGTTTGACGGCTTTAAAAGGTCAGACAACTAATCTCAAAGAATCCATAGGAGGTCTAAAGGAAACACTCAAAGTAGTTGAAGGACGCACTGATGAGTTAGACTCGATGAGAGTGTAGCTCGAAAATTATGTGGCAGAGGCTCTTAGTTCCAATCGGGATGCAATGAGAGAGACCCTCAATGTTGTCATGGATGATCAAACTGAGAAGTTGATAGAGAAGAATAATGTTCTTGAAGCCTTGGTAACAACTTTGAAGGAATAAATTGCAGGGCTCAAGGGGGAGTTCAGTATCTATAAAGTTTCTCTAGGTAATAGGATGTTGACTTCGGGATCAAAGCAACACAAAATGGATGTTCTCAAACCGGAAGAGTTTAAAGGGACAAAATTTGCAAGAGATATGGATAATTTTCTTTGGGGCATGGATAATACTTTCGTGCGATGGGCGTTAAGGATGATGACACTAATATAAACATTGTTACAATCTATTTTGTTGATGTCAGTCTCTTGTGGTGGCATTGTAGGTCCATGATGAGAAACGAGGCTAGGGCCAAGTGGCCTTGGCTTACCCACAGTATGCTGAGAAGGAGGATTTCTAAAAGGAGTTCAAAAAGTAATTTTACCCACAGTATGCCGAGAAGAAGGGTAGGACCAAGTGGCCTTGGCTTACGCAACAAGGCACTACAAGTATGTTCGGGAGTTTAGTGAATTGATGGAGTGAGAAAGAAACATTCTACTGGTTTGAAGATGGGTTGAAGCCTTAGGCAAAGCAAGAGTTGCGTCGACAAGGTATCATTGAACTTACTGTAGTCATGACCAAGGCAGAGTCCTCTATCAAGCTTGGTCCGAGGAAAGACAAGTTTGAGTTTCCCACCAAAAGAGATAGGAAATAGTGAGGGAGACTATGAGGAGATGGACAAGTAAAAAATGACAAAGAGGGCAATGGTAAGAACAGTGGTAATGGGAAACCACCAAATGAGAAGTGGAAGCCTAACAAGAAGGGGCTAATGTAATGCTTCATTTATGATAGTTTGCATATGGTGAGGGACTGTCCAAAAAAAATTGTGCTTTCTACCATCGAAGGGGATGGTGAGCTAGACAAAAAAACGATGAGACTTGGTTCAATTGTGCATTCTGTTGAAGCCAAGAGGGTCAGAGAGAATGAAAATAAGAAAGTGAAGTGTTTCTTTTGTTATGGTTTGCATAAGATGTAAGACTGTCTAGAACGATCTAAGTTGTCCGCAGTCACTAACAGGGGCGAAACCAGAAAATTTTTTTAGGGGAGGGCTGAAATTAAATTGTAATTTTTTCGATAGAAAAAATGCAATTCCACCATTTTAATAGATTATACCTTTATAATTTTTAAAGGATTAAATCAAATTTTTATTTTTTAGGGGGTAATGTGCAATTTAACCTTTACTAGTTTAAAATTTTAAAAATTTTAAAGGGCCATATGAAAAAAAATCATTTTAAGAGGGGCAGAGCCCCTGCTAGCCCCTAGGTTTGCCACTGGTCACTAAAGAAGATGAAGCTGAGTAAAAGAGTAAGACGCTAAAGCTTAAGTCAATGATACTCAATCTGCTAAAGCGAAGAGGAATCACAAGTAGAAAGGCTTAATATATGTGGAAAGCAACATTGCAAGTTAAAGAATGAGTGCTTTTGTTGATACATAGGCATCTGACTTATTTACATCGAAGAAAACTGTGGGTAAATTTGGTCTCCCAGTTAGCAAATTGACTAAGAAGATCAAGGTGGTAAACTTTGAAGAGGTCTCAACTGTGGGGATAACAAAGGAGCTGAGCTACAGATTAGTCATTAGAAAGGTAAGGAGGACTGTAAGGTAATTCACTTAGATGATTATGAATTTGTGCTTGGCTTGAATTTCTTTGAGAAAATTAATGCTTTGTTGGTTCCTTTTTTTGATTGTATGTGTACCTTGGATAAGCCAGGCGTAACACCCTTAACCTGTAACCATTGCCGAAATAGGTTAAGAGGCATTACCGGAGTTTACAGAATAATTGCACATAATTCCACTATTTACTTATATGTTCATTCAAAGCTGTCCACTCAAGTCATCGTCATTAAATTATTTATATCCTGAGCTACAGAACTTTGAATTAAGATCCACTAAATTTCTCCGAAACTAGACTCACATATCTTCTTACCATAAAATTTTCAAAATTTATGGTTTAACCAATAAGTATAGTTTATTCTTTAAAGTCATCATTGTTCTGTTGTCTGATAGTTTTGACCCTTCTTCACTAAAAATTAATTATCTTCTTGTACAAAATTCAGATGATATTCCTATTTGTTTCTATTGAAAATAGACTAATTAATAATTTTAAACATATAAATTCTAATCCATAATTATTTTTATACAATTTTTAATGATTTTCCAAAGTTAGAATAGGGGATTTCAAAATCACTCTAACCCTGTCTCATAAAAATTTAAATATCTCATAATATGAATTTTTTTTGCTTACACTGTTTATTCTATGTAAAACTAGATGCAATAAGCTTTAATTTAATATTTTATTCAACCTCTAATTCGATTTCCACAATTTTTGGTGAATTTTCAAATTCGGACTACTACTACTATCCAAAAATGTTTTAGTGAAAAATATTGATAACTAAGTTTATAACACCTTCACTTCCTTTCAATTAAACCCTATACATGCCATATAAACCTTAAGATGCACAATAAAATTTACCGAAGTAAGCTGGATAGTATGCCTTGATGTGTTGATCCGATCCTCCAATTTCACATCAATCTACAAAGAACATTAAACACACAGGAGTAAGCTTAGTAAGATTTTATATATAACTTTAACTCTTTTAAATTTCTTTACTTTCCACACTTATCCCATATGCCTAACACACAAGTCATAATCATATCATTCAACCATGGTCACAAGCTAGTGCATTTAACCAAAGCCTTTTTTTTTTTTTGAATTGATCGCATGATAAGTCATTTTATAAAAAAAAATTGCATAATTTAAACCTTACCACTTCAATGCATTATATAAATAATCATATTACCATTCCGCCAATGGCTTGGCACTTGCCTATGCATCAAGCAACCACACTAGTTAGCGTACTTGCACATATTACATATAAATTCAACTTTGATAAACTTATTTTCTCGACATGTCACACTTGAGTTTATTACAACAACCATATCATATTTCATTTGTTTCACAAATTTCTCAATTCTTATCCTTTCTATATAGATAGCTTTTCACAATTTATTTCACATTTTATTATACAATTGCAATATCCATTCCATAGTTATTTCATGAGTATATAACTCATATATTCCATATATTTGCAACATATTTCACATTTTATTTTCAATTTACTATTTCATATTCTTAGCCCAAAGTAGACTTTATAGAACAACCGGATATATGGAACAAATACAGAGGTGCATTATTATGCAGTAATGAACAGAGATCACTAAAGTGCTATACAAAGAGCACAAATGTGCTAATCTGAGAGCATTAACGTACCAATAATCAGAGAGCACTGATGTGCTAATAATCAGAGAGGGCACTAAGGTTCCTTAATGGCATGCCACTAATATCCTAGCAGTTCTAATCTCGTCTACTTGGGCAAATTATATTATGCACATATATCACTTTTACACTTTTCGCATAATGCTTCTATATATGTTACAATTTAATCCTTGCACCGATAATTCGTATACTTATATATTCACTATCTTTAATACATGTAATATATTTCTAGATTCATTATTCATCCATAATTCACTAATAATCCTTATCATGTATTTCACATATCACTTTTATATATTTTGTAATTTAGTCCTTAGCACAAAATTTCATGCATCAATATATTTTACTTTTAATAACACATATAACATAATTCAATACTAACACATATTTCTCATTCAATTCAACAAAGTTACTTACCTCAATATTTACTTAATTAAGCTCAATATCAAATAATAATCAATTTCAATCTCTTGGGTCCATTTATCGCTTACTTTTCTTAATCAATTTAAGGAACAGTTACAGAATTGAGTACTTCGTTTTCACAATGCCATAGTATAACTATGGTCTTGCACATAATCACATATCACACACCGAAGCCATAGCCCAGCCATTGTAACAACCCAATTTTCAGTAGCGTCAGAATAGTGATTTGAGATCACTAAATTCGATGAAAAATTTATAAAAATTTATTAATTAATAATTATAAGTTAAGCGTGATTTTAGAAATATTTTTGAATTAGTGAATTTTGTGACTTAAAAGAAATTATTAGGTAAATTGGGTCGAAAACGAGGTATCGAGACCTCGATATTATAAACTGAGCCGTAAATATTTTTATAAATATATATGGAGTGTCATTAGGGTAGTATTAAAGTTTCGTTAAGAAATTTTAACGTTTCAATGGTTAATTGATTAAAAAGGATTAAATTGTAATAGAGATAAAAGTTTAATTATAGATTAAAGAAAGCTAAAAGGACCAAATAGGCAATTATGTCTTTTTCTAAAGTTGAGGCGGCATAAGTAGATATATTTTTTAGAAAATCTAAAGTTAAAATATATTATAATATTATAATAATATTACTTAAAAGTTAAGTATATATATTATATTATATTATATTATATTATATTATATTATATTATATTATAAAAGAAATAAAAGATAGAAAAAGAGAATAGAAACAGAATTGAAAAACGAAACAGGGAAGGAGAAAGGAGAAAGAAAAGAAAAAAAAAGAGAATTGGGGTTTTTGAGGTTCAAGCTTAATTTGGTAAGTCAATTTAATCTATTTTCTTATAATTTTAATGTTTTTGGAATCTTAGAATAAAATACTACTTGATTTAAGTTGAAATTTTGAAAGTTAATAAATTTTTAGATGTTTTTCATGTTGAATAAATTGAAGAATTAGGGATTAAATTGATAAAATTACAAGTTAGAATAGAGAAATAGATTAAATTGTAAAATAAATTATAGGTTTTGAATTAGTAGGGACTAAATTGAGAGAATTTTGAAATTAGGGATTTATGGTGAAATTAGAGAGTTAAATTAGTTTAAAGTGGGAATGGAATGAAAATATGAAATTAGTTTTGAGAATAAAAGTTAGTCTCGGTTCAGGGACTAAATTGGAATTTAGGAAAATATTGAGTAAAAATTGAAATATTTAATGTGAGATTGAATGATGTTGTATTGATGATTTTTAATTGTTTTAATTCCGTAGCTAGCGTTGTACCGAAATTCTCGACTAAAAAGGGGAAAATATAGTTGACGAGAAATAGCTCAGAATTCCTAGTTTGTATTTCTATAATCTGAACCTAATTATTAATTGTTGTATTTTGATTAAATTTTATGGTAAGTGGTTGAGGTGAGAATTATTGTGTTTTACAATTGAAATGGATTGTTTTGGTATGTGATGAAATTATATTGGATGATTTAAATTGGAATATATATATATATATATATATATTATGAATATGTGTGTGTGTGTGTGTGTGTGTAAATGTGAAATTGTGCGAATTTGATAATTAGACTATTTTTGATATGTATAAAATTCAGCCTTAATGCCCAAGTAGATGGAATTTAGAACTACTGGGATATTAGTGGCATGCCATTAAGGAACTCTAGCGCGCTCTTTGATATTTAGCATGTCGGTGCTCTCTGTTTAGGACATCTGTGCTCTCTGATATTTAGCATGTCAATGCTCTCTGTTTAGCACATCTGTGCTCTCTATATAGCACTTCAGTGCTCTCTGTTCATTAGTGCATAATAATGCACCTCTGTATTTGTTCTGCATATCCGGTGTGTTCTATAAAATCTACTTTGGGCTAAGAATAAGAATATGAGATAGTAAACTGAAAATAGAATGTGAAATATGTTGTAAATACATGGAATATACGAGTTATATACTCATGGATTGAATGTGAAATGGATAGTGCCATTGTTTAAATGATATGTGAACAAATTGTGGAAAGCTATTATATATCTAGCAAGTGGTAGTAATTGAGTATCGTATGGTTTTAAATGTTCAATTGTGCTTGACATTTTATTATACATATTTTATTTTTATTTTTTAAATATTTGGATTATAGAAGTACCACTGAGTTTATACTCAGCGTACGATTTGTTCCCGTGCGCAGGTTAAGTACACAAGTTTGATCGTTGATTCAACATCCAATAACGATCCCGAACTCAAATTTGGTGATGCTTATTTCTTTGTGTTGGCATGTACCTAGAGTATCTAAATATTAGTTATTTTGTGGTTTTTTTGTAAATGAAGTTATAAGATCTATTTTGGAGAGTTTATAATTTGGAGTAAAATGATGCTTTGATGACTTGTTTTGATGATATAAAATATTTGAGATTTTTGTTTGTTTGATCTGTAATCTCCGGTAATGCTCTGTAACCCAGTTCCGACGATGGATACGGGTTGGGGGTGTTACAATCATGGTCTTACACGGAAGCACATATCATACTGATGTCATATCCCATATATGGTCTTATACGAAAATCACATATCACATATTGCCATGGTCCAACCATGGTTTTTTCCATCAATGCGTTTGAGTCACTGAACGAAAGTACTCAATCCAATGTTCCACTAAATTAGAACTTTTATTCAAACATTCATATTTTCACAATTATCTTAGTTTTATAACATTTGTATACAATAACATACCATATAATTTATGAAATTTTCATAACAATTCATTAAATTTAGCCATATGAACTTACCTGGGCCAATAAGTAGAATTTGTAAAAATTCAGTGACTAGTTTGATATTTTCTCTTTTTCGCGTTTATCTTCGAATTCCTGATCTATAATATAAAATTTTCCACTCATTAGCATATAATTCAATACTAGTTCACTTTGCAATATATGCCCTTCAATTTTCAAAATTACACTTTTACCCCAAAATTTATAGTTTTTACAATTTAGTCCCTACTCAGTTAACACTTTAATTGAGCTAATTTTTCCTCAAATAACACTTCATCTAATCATTTTAGGCTATTATACAACCTTTGATATTCATCATTTTAGTACAAAACCCCAATTCCTAGCTTTTTCACAATTAGGTCCTAAAAATCATTTTCTACTAAAATCACTTAATAAAATCATAATATAATGAAATTAAAGCTTCAAATATATGATGATTAATCATAAAATTTCAATACTAACTCATGGTAACTTTCAAAATCATTCATAGAATAAAAAACAAATGAATTCAATAGTTGGACTTAATTGTAAAAGTCACAAAACATGAAAAAATACAAAGAAAAAGAAAAAATTGAACTTACATGATGAAAATATGAAAAACCAGCTTGAAAAATTTCTCCTATGACATTTTGGCTGAAGAAAAATGATGAAATCTGTAGATTTTTCAATTTTGTCTTTGTATTATATGTTTAATTTGCAAAATTTCCAATTTTGCCCTTATTTCTCCTTATTTTCTTGCTGATTTTCTTGCCCAAACCGTGCAGCCCATATAATTTGTGCCTAATTTCCTTTTAAATCCCTCCTTATTAGTCACTTAAGCTATTTAATCACAATTTAACAAATTTTGCACTGTTTCCAATTTAGTTGTTTTTAATTAATTGACTATCCAAACGTTAAAATTTTCTAACGAAACTTTAATACTAACTCAATGACACTCCATAAATATTTATAAAAATATTTATGGCTCAGCTTATGAATTCGAGGTCTCGATACCTCATTTTAGACCCAATTTACCTATTAAATTCTTTTAAAATCACAAAATTCACTAATTCAAAAATTCTTCTAAATTCACACTTGACCCATAATTATTAATTTATTAAATTTTCAAGCTTACTTGTTGGATTTGTGATCCTAAATCACTATTTTCGACACTATTGAAAATTGGGCTGTTACATTAGGATGGTAGGTTAATAAACCACCAAACTGGGTCGACCGGGATAATAGTCTATTGTAGTAAAAAGCCATCAAAATCGAACAATCGAGATGGTAAGTTATTGTAGTAAAAGTGATCGTCACAGATGTTAAGTAAACAACCATCATCACCAGAAAAATAAACTCGGGATGGTTAGTTTTTTATATGTGTTTTTTGGTGTGTCGAGTAGAGCTAGCTGTTGAGATGAATGGGTGGGGGGAAATTTGCATTTACATTGCATCATAAATATATTTTGTATATGCAGTAATTTACTATATGTTCCTCACATTATGCTATTATGCTATGAGTTAAATACTCTGCTGTTTGAATAATTATATATAATGGTTTAAGACTAGTCTCAGACTGAGCCATTGTAAGCTTATCCCCTTATCTTTTCCTTTCAGATAGCATAGAAAGCTGGGACTCGGAAAGGCATCAGAGGAACCTCGGATTAGCAACTCGTTTTCCATTATTATTATTTTAAAGTTTTATTAAAGCTTTTTTTTAATTGTTTTGTTTTCGGGTTGTAATTATTTCTCGCTTCTATATATAGGGTGAAGTTGTTTAGCTTAATTATTCTATGGCATGACACTTAGTTAATACTCTGATAATTACATGCTTTTCGGTTTAGAAAATCATTACTTTAAATGTTTTTCACTGCTTTGCAAAATACTTAAAGTATCAATAAGCCTTTTCTTAAAAACCTTACCTCATTTTTTAAATCTTCACATTAATAATATCATAATTGAATTACTAAGTAAAGTCGGTTTAAATTAATGAACTTTTTTTCCTAAAAGCGAAAGAGCAATTTTATACAAATGAAATCAAGTAAAAAAAAGGGCTTTATAGGACCACTTCGGTGATCGAATGTAACGCCTCCGACTTAGCTGAAACTCCTAAGACGGGTCGGGGGTGTTACAAAAAGCAAAATGCACTAGCAAATATTAGCTCCTTGATTACCTAAGGTTTAACTTATAATAAGTTGCATTATATGAACGAATTAATTATAATGCAAGAAGACAACTTATATTAGTAGATAATTTAATTTGTCCACGGTCCATATGATTATTTTGATTAAATGGCATATTTTTAAAGAGACTATTATGTCATATATAAATCCAATAAGAGAGATAACTTGTATTGGATATCAGAGTTGTTTGACTCCGAAAATGGAGACATTGATGTAATTGTCTAAACTGACAATACATTGGATTGAACTTAAGTTGAATTTATCCTAGATCTGTTTATATATTCATTCACTTGTGACTTACCTCAATTGAGCATACAAGGTCTTGATATTGACGTGACCTACATCTCTATAACAAACCAACGAAAGGTCTCGACTTAGTGCATCAAATGTCTAACTCTTATACCAATTAAAAGTTCATTTACTTTTACTTGCAGACATTTGTTCAGTTGGCATTGAACTAAGTCACTACTAGTAGTAAAAACAAAGATGGACACAGTACAAGTTTGATTACATAAAGAGTAATATATTACATATAGAGTAATCTAGATTTTGTTTTACTTAAATCATGTCTTGTAAAAGTTGATTTATAATATATTATAAATAGTTTAGTATTGTTTCTCAAAAAAACTTTTGGATAAAAAAAAACTTTTGAACAAAAACTAAAATTTTCGACTTCTGCTTTTAACTAAAAAAAATATTTTTACAAGGTATTTTTTGTCTCAAAAGTATTTTTAAAAAATTTAAAATCATCTTATTTAATAATATTTTTATTTCAAAAATATTTTTATCTCAAAAATACATTTTAAAAAGAATGGTAAACTCCCCTAACACTTTCCATTAGGGGTGAGCAAAACTTGATTCGACTAGAAAAAATCGAAAAAAATTCGAATTTCGAGTTAAACGAACCAAGTTATTCGAGTTAATCGAGTTATTCGAATCAACTCAAAATTTTTTTCGAATTTCGAGTTCGAATCGAGTTGAGTTTTCGAATTCGAATAATTCGAATATCAAACTATAATATTTTACATTTTTACCCCAAACTCCCAAACCTTTTTACTTTTCCTTCAAAACTTTTACTCCTTCCCACTTTTCCCCCAAAACTTTTACTCCCCTCCCCTCCTAACCCCCCAATCTACCCAAAATCCATTTCCCACCAAAATTTTACTCTCCCATTTACTTTTTCTCAAAATTTTACTCCCCAAAACCCTCAAAACCTTTTATTTTCCCCCAAAATTTTTACTCCCTCTCACTTTTCCCCTAAAACTTTTATTCCCTTCCCATCCCACCTCCCATCTATCCCAAACCCTCCCCCCTCCAATTTTTTTTAATATTTTCCCTCCAAAATTTTACTCCCCCTATTTACTTTCCCTCAAACTTTTATTCCCCAAAACTTTTTATTTTTCCTCTAAACTTTTACTTCTCACCATTTACTCTCAAATAAAAAATCGAAATTATCCCAAAAAAAATCACTGTAATAATTTTATTTATATCTACTATTTATATTATTAAATTAAATTTCACATTTTATATTATTTATATTATTGAATTGTTTAGTCATATTGAATATTTATATTAAAATTGAATTATTAATTATGCCATAAAATATTCGTGTTAAAATTTTATATTGGTATCAATTTCACATTTTATTTTTAAAATAACTTTTATTAAAAAATCATATTTTTACATTTAATATATTTTTTAATTCCAAAATACATAGTGACAAGAATCTGAAGATAATTGAAACAACTAAGCAAGCAAAGAAGCTAACCAATATATAAAAAATTAATAAATAAATTATGAGGTGATGAAAGTTAATAAAAAATTTGATTAAGGTGGACAAATTTCATTACGATGGGTGACAATGGTTACAAGAACCTAAAATTATTTTTTAAAATTTAACTCGAACAAATATATTCGATTCGATTCGATTCGAATTCCATCTCACTCGACTCGATTCGAGAAAACTTTAAATAAAGTTAAGATGATAAAATGAGATTCGAAAACTCAATTAACTCGAAAATTTTTAATTTGATTCGATTCGATCGAATGCTCACCCCTACTTTCTATGATTGCATTTTGGCTCACTGTTCTAAAGGGAAACAACATATTGTTAATGCTCCGGCTAAACAAGGTTTGCGTGTTCCTGAAGATTGTTTATGGGTAGAACTGCTTGAAGCTATAGTAAATTTGGTGGAACGGTACAATGTTTTGTTTGGTGAAACATTTATTCTATTAATGGAATTTATTACTTTCAAAAAAGAAGATAGAGACACTTTTTAGAGCTGTATTTAATACCAAGTGTACTACGTTGACAAGTCAATGCATGTGATTTTACGTACTATTTCTACTTTAGACTAATTCACAACTAAACTTTCTTTATTGAGTTAAATGATATTTTTTTTCTTTTTCTTTTTTTATAAATCAATAGAAACGTATTCACAACAAGTTAAACTTTAACTTTATTATTATAACCGAAGTATCATTTAATAATTTTTAATAAATTTATTATACAGTAAATAATTGGATTAAATTTTTTAGCTATATTCTATTTCATTTATTTTGAAATAAAAGCATTTAATGTTTAAAGAGTTAATCAATTGAAATTATTTAAAATTTCCTTAATTTTCAAAATTTCATCCAATAACTAAGCTTTATCATATTTATTTTGTGAAAAATGATCTCCCTGAACATGATACTTCAAAATACAAATATCATAAAGGTAGACCACAAGTTATACATTAAGTCACATAACAAACAAACTAGGGGACAAGAATAACAAGCAAAATACATGACTAGTACTACTAATTGAGGACACTACTAGCCTCAACCAATAACAGGTAAGCGCATTGCCACGTAATCCAAGCCCCTATAACACCTTCAATATAAAAGACTCCGGTATATTAATTTTGAAGTATGAGCTCCCTTAATACCTTGTATTCTGTTCAAATATCCTTTTAAGCTTACTATTATTCCGTTAATACCTAGTAGTTCGATCCAATTCAAATGTCATAATAGAGTTGAGCTTAGTTTCCCTTAAAGTCCAATCATGAGATCCTAATCTAAGTAGCTAAACTCAAACCCCAACTTATTCGTTCAACATTTTATCATAAAAAAAATTCGAGATGAAGAATTGAAGCTTCAAGACGATTGATTTTAGAGTGAGGATGAATTAGAAGAGATTAATTTTGTTCGTGGGACTAAACTCTCAATCTATGATGACAAGCCCATGTGGAGAATGAAAACAAGCATAGGTGTTTCACTTCAATAACCCTAATCAATTCCACAAGCTTAGGCATTTCATATTGGGTTCGAACTCTAGACTTAATTTTTATTATATATGAGCCTAAATATTGTATATATCATGTCTTATTATTTTATTCCGAATTTTTTATAATTATTAAATGTTTTAAGTTATTTAAGAATTTTATGTTAACAAGAAAGTTTAGTTTAAAACTACTTCTTATTTACATTAAATTAGAGTTCTAGTATATTTAAGAGTTTTATTTAGATTTATTTAGCAAGCCTATATATAGGTCTTTGCATTGTACACAATTCATTCAATTCATTATTATTCAACTTCTTTTTTGAGTTAATAAATTCTTTTTAAGTTTTCTTTTTAAGAATTTATCTTGAGTTTCTTTCAGAGGAGTTTTAGCAATATTTTCAGATTGTGGGGATCATCTTCAAATTTTTTCTTGCCAAGTTTTCTTTATTGGAGGGAAAATTAGAGCCGCTTAAAGGGGGTTGTGGATTATTCATGTTTCCAAGGCTTCTTAGGACTTCTACATACCACATTTTATCTTTCCATCTATCTTATTTATTTTCTTCCTTATTGTTCTAATCGTAGATTATTATGTTTTGATTATCTTAGTTATTTATTTTAATTATTTATCTAACTTGGATTTAATTACGTTTTAGGTTGTGTCAAAATTCAAGTTTGTTTCCGAACATCTAGAGCCCTAAGTCAAATATGCAACTTTAACAAACTTTACGATCCGTTTCCGTATTTATCCGTTTCATTTTTTATCACCTTATATTCTGTTCAAATATCCTCTTAAGCTTACTATCTTGTAGTTCCTCGATCAGCCTAGTCTAGTATCACTGCAGTCCATTGCTGTCTTAATTAAAAAAGAAATTAAAAATTAATCAAGGTTTCGCCGACTATAAAAAGTACTTGACTTTTAGAGTTTTTATATATTAAAAATTATATTAGAGTAATCCAAAAATTCACTTTTTAAGCATTCAATAAAAATGTACCATACTTCAGTTTTTTTAAAATAATTTCTAATTAATATCATACTGTTCTAATATTATGTTGTGCGGAAGCGTGTAAAAGAGTAAAATTATTGTACTAAAAAATCACACTAAGTTCAATTCCTAGGAAAGAGAGGTGGATCACAAGGATCGCTTAAGTACCAGGTCTTTCCTAGCCAGAATATCCCTCAATCGTAATTTAATAGCACAATAAATCACTACAATCACACACACAATTCATGCAGAATAATACAATAAAGAACACAAGAATTTAACGAGGTTCAGCAAATTTTGCCTACGTCCTCGGGCACTACCAAATATATTTCACTCCAAAATACAAGTGAGAATTTACAAAGAGAGAGAGAGAAAACAATGCCTTAAGTAGAGAATGGCAAGTTTGAGATACAGAATGAGAGATGGTTATGCCTATTTATAGTTGAGGTTCAGGGATCAACTTGCAAAGTCACTTTACAATTAGGGACCATATATTGCAAATATTCAGATTTTATTATGCCAATATCTCGATACCCATATCTTTGACTTTCCAATATTTGATACCCATATCTTTGACTTTCCAATATTTGATACCCATATCTTTGACTTTCTATTATTTGAT